>NC_087264.1:23003647-23308568 GCF_015220805.1 Pogoniulus pusillus | reverse complement strand
AGCTGCTGTCCTGGGGCATGTTGGCACTGTCCCACCCCACCAGTGTGGGGCCTGAGGCCACCTGTACACACGGAGCCCTGGGACAGTTCTTTAGCAACAGCAAAACTAAAACTAAGGAGGAAGGTAAAATGGGGACCTCTCAGTGCTTAGAGGGGGCAGTCAGAAACCTGAGAACAGTCTTCTGAGCAGGGTTTGCTGTGCCAGGACAAAGGACGAAGGTCTGAGCTAAAAGAGAGAAGTTCAAATTGGAGAGAAGGAATGGAATGGGTTGCCCAGGGAGGTGGCTGAGGCCCCATCCCTGGAGGTGTTTAAGGCCAGGCTCGGTGAGGCTGTGGCCAGCCTGATTTAGGCTTGGGTTAACCCTGGGCATGGCAGGGGGGTTGGAACTGGCTGATCCTTGTGGTCCCTTCCGACCCTGACTGATTCTATGATTCTAATATTTGACAGTGAAGGGTGGTGAGAGCCCAGCCTAGATTGTCCAGAGAGGTGGGAGATGACCTATCCCTGGCATCACTGCAGGTCAGGTTGTTTGGGGCTCTTATCAGCCTGTGCTGGTTGCAGATGTCCCTGCTGACTGCAGGGGACTGGAGTGGATGAGCTTTAGAGGTCCCTTCCACATCCTGTGACCCTGTGACACTGGGTGAGGAAAAGCATCAAGAAGAACTGAGCCATTTCACAGTGGGATGATAGCTCTTAGCTTGATGGTTTGACTTAATGATCTTAAAAACCTTTTCCAACTAGAACAATCCTGTGGTTCTGGGATGGGAAAGATCCTCAGGGGAGGAAACAGAAGAAGAATCATAGACCCATAAATTGGTTTAGGTTGGAATTGACCTCAAAGATCATCCAGTTCCAACTCCCCACCATAGGCAGGGACACCTCCCACTAGAACAAGTCGCTAAAGGACTCATCCAACCTGGCCTTGACCACTTCCCTGGGCAACCTGTGCCAGTGTTTCACCACCCTCACTGCAAAGAACCCTTTTCTAACGTCCCCTTTCAATCTCCCCTCTGACACTTCAAACCCAATCCTCCCCCTTCTGTCATTACAAGACCTTGTCAATAGTCCCTCCACGGCTTTCCTGTAGCCCCTTTCAGATACTGGAAGGCCACTCCAAGGTCTCCCCAAAGCCTTCTCTTCTCCAGGCTGCAGAGCCCCAACTCTCTCAGCCTGTGCTCACAGCAGAGCTGCTGCAGCCCTCTCAGCATCCTCATGGCCTCCTCTGGACTGGCTCCAACACTTCCACGTCCTTCTTGTGCTGGGGGCTCCAGAACTGCACCCAGGACTCCAGGTGGGGTGTGAGGAGAGCAGAGCCAAGGGGCAGAATCCCCTCCCTTGCCCTGCTGCCCACACTGCTCTTGCTGCAGCCCAGCACAGGGTTGCTGTCTGGGCTGCACTCACACTGCAGGATCATCATGAGCATCATATAATCATAGAATCAAGCAGTTTGGAAGAGACCTCCAAGCTCATCCAGACCAACCTAGCACCCAGCCCTGGCCAATCAACCAGTCCATGGCACTAAGTGCCCCAGCCAGGCTTTGATTCAACACCTCCAGGGACGATGACTCCACCACCTCCCTGGGCAGCCCATTCCAATGCCAATCACTCTCTCTGGCATGAGCATCCAGAGTATATACACATCCATCTTGGTGGCTTCCTCTGGACTGGCTCCAACAGTTCCATGTCCTTCTTGTGTTGGGGGCTCCAGAAGTGCACCCAGGACTCCTGGAAGCCTTCTCTTCTCCAGGCTGAATTCTATCAGTCTATCTCACATCTCAGCTAATTGTTGGACTAATTAATAGTTGCCTTTGATTCAGAAATGTTTTAATGCAACAGGCTCAGAGTTTCCACCCAGCTGCTTTGGCAGAGAGCAGACAGTGCCAACCAGCTTGTCGTGTCCTCAGCAAAGCCCTGGGAGCTGCCCAGAGGAACCTGCCCGGAGCCAGGCTGCAGTCAGGAGCTGGGCTGCAGGCTGTGTGCCGACTGGCGCCGGCGGGAGGGTGTGAATGTAAATCCTGTCTGCTCAGACATGCAGGCTGTCTGCTGCCATCCCTGTCACAGCCACGGGATCCGCATTTCATATTCTGTAAGGATTTTTTTCTGATGGAAAGCAACTCCAAAGGGATGACTAAATTACTTTTCATCCCAGCTTGGATTTATGACTTTCTCAAACATCACATGGAGGCATCCGCCTGCCTCTGGGGCTTTGTTTTTCAGCTTTTCCAAGGTCAGGACACAGTTTCAGTCCAACTTCACTTGTAAACTGCCAGGGACACAGCATTTCTAGTGTTTTGTAGCAAAACCACAGAATCACGGAGTGTCAGGGGCTGGAAGGGACCTCCAAAGCTCATCCACTCCAACCCCCCCTGTCAGAGCAGGATCACCTAGACCAGATGACACAGGAACATATCCAGGTTGGGTTTGGAGGATCTTCAGAGAGGGAGACTCCACAACGGCCCTGGGCAGCCTCTTCCAGTGCTCTGTCACCCTCACAGGGAAAATATCCCTCCTCGAGTGTACAGAAAACTTCCTTTGCCTCAGATTCCACCCAGTGCCTCTTGGCCTGTCACTGGCATCACCCAGCAGAGCCTGGCTCCAGCCTCCTGTCACTCACCCTAAACATATTGATAACCATTGCTGAGGTCACCTCTCAGTCTCCTCTCAGCAGCACAGCCCCAGCTCCCTCAGGCTCTCCTGAGGGCAAATAGGATGTGATCAAGGATCCCAGTCTGTGCTTCTGTGCTCCACAACCTCCTTGGAGGTGTTCAAGGCCAGGTTGGATGAGGCCTTGAGCAACCTGTTCTAGTCGGAGGTGTCCCTGCCTATGGTGAGGGGTGGAACTGGATGAGCTTTGAAGTCTCTTTCAACCTAAACCATTCCATGATTCTATGAAAGGAGGTGATGCCTGGGTCAGAAACATCTGCTTGTAGCCATGCTCCAAGGATGCTCTAAGGCATGGTTCAGCCTTGCCCCCACCAGGTAGAACCATAGAATCAGCCAGGTTGGAAGAGACCTCCAAGATCATCCAGACCAACCTAGCACCCAGCCCTTTTCTTGAACACCTCCACGGATGGCGACTCCACCACCTCCCTGGGCAGCCCATTCCAATGCCAATCACTCTCTCTGACAACAACTTCCTCCTTACAGCCAGCCCGAACCTCCCCTGGCACAGCTTGAGACTGTGTCCTCTCATTCTGTTGCTGGTCACCTGGGAGAATAGACCAACCCCACCTGACTACAATCTCTTTTCAGGTAGTTGCAGACAGCAATGAGGTCTGCCCTGAGCCTCCTCAACCAGTTAGACACCTTGCAGCCTCTGGGGCTGGGCTTCAGCAGGGTGAGGGAAGTGGAGCTGGGACACCTCCCCCTGCACAGCCCTCCCTTAGCCACTGCCAGGCCAACAGGTGCCCTGAGAGCTTTGCTGTGCTGCAGAGCAACCAGGGATCCCCAGGGAGGACAGGCAATGGAGATTTGAGGTTCAAACACCCTAGAGGGTGGCAGAGCTCTCTCCCTCCCTCTGCTGCTTTTTGTCTCTTGAAAGCAGCAGCTTGTACTTGGAAATTGGGAAGCTTTTGCCTGCATCAGAGGTGGGGTAGCTTTTACATTTTGAGCATGCAAGGCTGGAAACTAACAGGGAAAAAAAACCCCAAAGCCCACATTTCTTACTGCCTCCTTAGCTTCTCCACATAAAACTTAACAACACACAGCCCTCTGCAAGCCTCTGATCAGCTCTGCTCAATCTCCTGCTTTTAAATTGCACTTTTTCTTTTAAGGAACTGTGGGGGTTTGGGCTTCCAGAAGGACCCCCCCCAACCTCAGCCAGCTGGGCTGGGTGCACTGAGCAGATGGAAGGCACCAAGGACGTGGATTGCAGGGCTGGAAGTGCCTACCCAGGGGCAAAGTCGCTGCTGGAGCTGGAGCCTGCTTCTTGAAGGGAGCCGAGAAGCCATTTGGGATTCTTCTGAACAAAGTGTCTGAGGGGAAGGAGGGAGCTTGTTAAAATAGAAATCCTGGGCAGCTTCACTCTGAAATCTGTTGAGTGAAAGCAACCCATCATGACTGAGCACCCACTCAGCAGTCACTGCTGTCTCCACAGGCAGAGCTGCTCTGTAGGGTGATAACTGCTTCATGCCACAAACATACTTCATGTGAAGCAGAAGGGAAATGCCTGAAGGATTAATTGTTGCACTTGATGACCTCAGAGGGCTTTTCCAACCAAAACAATGCCATGGCTCTACAACTGCAAATGCCTTTAGATAATATCCCCAACGAGAGCTTATTCCAGACACTTAATTCTGCTCCACAGTTGCTTCTGAAGTCAAAGCCAAGCAGGGAGAACAACTGCATGGCAGCGAGTGGAGCAGACCCCTCCTGGCCTCAGCAGCTTTGGGAGGACAGAGAGCATGGCAAGCAGGGTGCCCTAGACACATGGGCAAGTGAAGGGTGGGAGAAGCATGTTCACACAGCCCAGAATGATTCTGCCACACCATAGACACAGACCCCAGGCCTTGAGCAACCTGTTCTAGATGAAGATGTTCCTGCCTATGGCAAGGGGTTGGAACTAGATGAGCTTTGAGGTCCTTTCCAACCTAAACCATTCCATGATTCAACCTGCAGAAGTCACATAAGCTGAAAAAACACCTGCAGGGTGAGCACAGTCATTTCCAGAGTTCCATGGTGGAGCATCACAGGCACTCACCTTGATGTTGGTACAGTTCAATATGGTTAGAGAGGGACTCCAAGACTTAAGCTCAGTGTGTCAAGTGTTTCATAGACTCATGGAATGTCAGGAGCTGGAAGGGACCTCAAAAGATCATCTGGTCCAGCCCCCCTGCCAGAGCAGTGTTTCAGACCTTTAAGATCATCCAATCCAACCACTAACCAGTGAGTGGAGCAGACCCCTCCTGGCCTCAGCAGCTCTGGGAGGACAGACAGCACGGCAAGCAGGGTGCCCTGCACTGACTGCCAGGTCACCACTAAACTGCAGCCCTCAGCACCACATCTCCACAGCTGTGAAACCCCTCCAGGGACAGGGATTCCACCACTGCCCTGGGCAGCCTGTTCCAATGCCAATCACTCTTATTGCCAAGAGCTTCTTCCTAACATGCAGCCTGAACCTGCCCCGGCACAGCTTGAGGCTTTGTCCTCTTGTTCTGTCCCTGGGTGCCTGGCAGAAGAGACCAACCCCACCTGGCTACAGCCTCCCTTCAGGGAGCTGTAGACAGCAATGAGCTCTGCCCTGAGCCTCCTCTGCTGCAGGCTGCACACCCCCAGTTCCCTCAGCCTCGCCTCACAGGGCTGTGCTCCAGGCCCCTCCCCAGCCTTGCTGCCCTTCTCTGGACACCTTCCAGCACCCCAACATCTCTCTTGAATTGAGGACCCCAGAACTGGACACAATACTCAAGGTGTGGCCTGAGCAGTGCTGAGTACAGGGGAAGAATAAACCCCCCTTACCCTGCTGGCCACACTGTTCCTGATGCAGGCCCCTGCCCTGCAAACCCACAACATGTTTCCTCATTCATCACCAACACCAAGTGGATTTTTGCTCTTCTCTTTCAGTCACTGCTCCTCTTTAGCCCCTCAGGCACATTTGGAGACTTTGAGCATTTGTTAGAGAAGCCTCCCAGTACTGAAAGGGAGCTGCAGGAGAGATGGAGGGGGACTTTTTACAGGGGCATGTGATGATGGGAGAAGGGGCAACAGCTTTCAACCGAAAAAAAGTTAGATTTGGATCAGCTAATAGGAAGAAGTTCATTGCTGTGAGAGTGGTGAAGCACTGGGACGGGTTGCCTAGGGATGTTGTGCATGCCTCATCCCTGGAAGCATTGAATGCCAGGTTGGATGTGGCTTTGGGTAACCTGGTCTAGTTGAAGATGTCCCTGCTAGCTGAAGGGGGGTTGGCCTAGACAACCTTCATAGAATCATAGAATCAGTCAGGGTTGGAAGAGATCACAAGGATTATCCAGTTGCAACACCCATGGGCAGGGACACCCTACCCTAGAGCAGGCTGCCCACAGCCTTATCCAGCCTGCCCTTAAACACCTTCAGGGATGGGACCTCAGCCACCTCCCTGGGCAACCCATTCCAGGCTCTCACCGCTCTCATGGTGAAGAACCTCCTCCTCACATCCAGTCCCTTCAAGGGTCCCTTCCAACCCAAACCATTCTGTGACAGGATATTTGACAGTCTCTTAGTCCCAGCTGCTGAGTGTGACCACAGAAGCACCTCAGAGTGCTGGGCTGCTGGCTCTGCATCCTGCCTGGATGCAGGAGCTTCTCTGCTCAGAAGAGCTCTGAGGCTTAGGTGAGTCCCCCTCCATCCACATCCACTGGTGTGCTAGCTTGAGGCTAAGTGGAATATTTTAATGAGAGAAATTAGATCACTGGCTGTGAAAAGAAAACAGCAGTGATGTCTATACCACCCATTGCTTTGGCTTAGAGATACAAAAAGCCAAAACAATGATTCTCAGTCTCTGCCTGGCTGCAGCTTGCTTTGTTAACTCCTTTGTCTGGCCCTGTATAACTCAATCAAATAGTTCTCCTTCTAACCATTATCTGGCATCTCATCCCTGCACGTGAGCCTTCTGAGATAAGGGAGGGGGTGGTAAGAAGGAGAGGAGTTAGCTTGGAGTCCTCCTGGGTGGTTCTGCTGGTCAAGAGGGGGGTTGTACTTCTGTATTCCTCTTAACTTGTATGTAGGTGTAAAGATCTGTCTATACACTGCGTGCTTGTGCCACGCTGTAAAATGCAGCTTCATTCCTTAACTTGAGTCCTGCCTTCAGTTCTGGGCTCCACAGTTGAAGAGGAACAGGGATCTGCTGGAGAGAGTTCAAGGGAGGGCTACAAGGATGATGAGGGGACTGGAGCACTGCCTGGTGAGGAGAGGCTGAGGGACCTGGGACTGCTTAGTCTGGAGAAGAGAAGACTGAGAGGGGATTTAATAAATGTGTACAACTATCTGAGGGCTGGGGGTCAGGAAGGGGGGCACAAGCTCTGCTCACTGCTCCCTGGGATAGGACAAGCAGCAATGGATGGAAGCTGCAGCACAGGAGGTTCCAGCTCAACACAAGGGGGAACTTCTTTCCTGTAAGGGTCCCAGAGCACTGGCACAGGCTGCCCAGAGAGGTTGTGCAGTCTCCTTGTCTGAAGCCTTTCAAGGCCTGTCTGGATATATTCCTGTGTGACCTGAGCTAGGCTGAGGGAGCACAGAAGACCCCCAGTGAGGTTATGATCCATAAATGAGCAAGGGAAGGGAAGTAGCATCCTGAGCAATAACTGAGGAGGTGTTTGAGTCATAAGTCTGTGGCATAGGGTTTGGACTTGATGATCTCTTTGGGTCCCTTCCATCTCTGACATCCTGTGAGCCTGTGATCCTGTGAACTTCCAGCCAGATGAACTAGTGTAGTGAATGTCTTGTCTGGGAGGGGTGGGAACGCTCAAACCACAACTGGGAAGCACAAGGTCTGCTGAAAAGGAAGCAAACATTAGGTTCCAGCTCTGGCTTCCTTCCAGGTTCCCAGCAGCTGAGGAGCTTCCAGCAACGGAGAGCACATCGGGATTAAGATGCCACAGGCTGCTCCTGCTGGGTCACAGCCCCTCCTCACACAGCAGTGCTGCTGACAGGGCCAGGCACAAGCAGTTGGTGCTAATGGCTGTGCATTAATTAGTTCAGGAGCAGCTGAAGCATGCATGGCTGAGTGGCCGGTGGAAAGAACTGCCCTGGCTTTGTGATGCACAGGGCCAAGCACCTCTCACTAGAACAGGTTGCTCAAGGCCTTATCCAACCTGGTCCTGAACACCTCCAGGGAGGTTGTGGAGCACAGAAGCACAGAATGTGACCTCCCTTCAGACAGTTGTAGTCAGCAATGAGCTCTGCCCTGAGCCTCCTCTTCTCCGGGCTAGAACAAAGCTGGAGGAAATTCTGGCCCACAAGCAGCATTTTCCTAGCTCCTGGTGGTGTTGCACCAGCTGACACATCTGTGTGTCAGCATCTTCTGCCCAGCCTGGGACAAGAAGGGTTTGAAGGCTTTTTCTACGATTGATTCCATGGGCCTGACAGTACTCAGTGGTCAAGATCTCAGCACTGGTGGTCACCAAAGTGAATGAATGGGTTAATATTGGGAAGCACTTCTCTTAATAGGCAGAGAAAGATCAGGAGACGTCTGTAGGCACTGAGGAGCTGGTGGTGAAGCAGTGGTCCAGGACAAGTATCTGGAGATGCTGCACTCTTCATCCCAGAAGCCTCCTGGGAAGCTCACGCTTGGGCAGCCTGAAATGCTGCTCACAGGGTTTGTGTGAGGTGCAGGTGGTGATAGAATCATGGAATGGTTTAGGTTGGAAGGGACCTCAAAGCTCATCCTGTTCCAAGCCCATTAAAACAGATTACTCAAGGCCTCATCCATCCTGGTCCTGAACACCTCCAGGGAGGTTGTGGAGCACAGAAGCACAGAATGTGATCAAACATCAAAGATCAAAGATCACATTCTGTGCTTCTGTGCTCCACAACCTCCCTGAGCAACCTGTGCCAGTGTCTCACCACCCTCACTGCAAACAACTTCTTCCTAACCTCCAGTTTCAATCTTCCCTCTGACACTTTAAACCCATTCTGCCTCATCCTGGCATTACAAGACCTAGTAATGGTCTCCATGGTGAGTTTGGTTGTGAAGAGGTAGCAGAGGCAGTTTGATCTCAGGAGCTCTCACACCGCATAAGCAGAGCCTGCTGAGATCTGCTGGCTGCCTCTCACAGCCATGCTCCCTCCAGACCAGCCAGGACAGATGCCTCACAATGCCACAGTGAGCAACCCATGTATCTTGGAATACTGTGTCCAGTTTTGGGCTCCCCAAGGCAAGAGAGACAGAGATCTACTGGAGAGAGTCCAATGGAGGGCCACAAGGATGATCAGTGGACTTGTGCATGTCCCCTAGGAAGAGAGACTGAGAGGCCTGAGGCTGCTTAGTCTGGAGAAGAGAAGGCTGAGAGGGGATCTGATCAATGTCTATAAATATCTGAGTGGTGAGTGTCAAGTGGCTGGGGCCAAGCTCTTTTTGCTAGTAGTAAGGCAAGGAACAATGGATACAAACTGGAACAGAGAAAGTTTCACCTCAACTTGAGGAGAAACTTCTTTCCAGCAAAGATGACAGAGCCCTGGAGCAGGCTGTCCAGAGAGTTTGTGGAGTCTCCTTCTCTGGAGACTGCCTGGGAAGCATTGTTGACTGAACTACCCTAGAGAACCTTGCTTTGACAGGGAGGTTGGACTCAATCATCTCTGGAGGTCCCTTCCAACCTCTAACATTCTGTGATTCTTCTGTAAGGTGCTTTCTGAATGCTTCCATCTACCAAGTTCTCCCTTCAGTACCACGACATTCAGTGTTTCCTTCTGTCCCGAGGCATTTGCCAGCAAAGGTGGCAGGTCTGACCCCACAGCTGAACCTGCATCGACTTTTAGACCTCATTTTAGACCTTACTTTAGATGACCCTGCCTATGGCAGGGGGTTGGAACAAGATGATGTTTGAGGTCCCTTCTAACCGAAACCATTCTATGATTCTATACGATCTTAGGATGGTTTGGGTTGGAAGTGACCTTAAAGATCATCTAGTTTTGAACCATTGCCATGGGCAAGAACACCTTATAGAATCATAGAATCAACCAGGATGGAAGAGACCTCCAAGTTCTCCTGGAAGCCTTCTGTTCTCCAAGCTGCAGAGCCCCAACTCTCTCAGCCTGTCCTCAGAGCAGAGCTGCTGCAGCCCTCTCAGCATCTTGATGGCCTCCTCCTCTTAAATCATTCCAGTAGCCAATCCAACCACATTTTATTTGCCAGTTCTCTGCTCACACCTGAGTACTAAATAGGTGTTGTGTAGTGAGAAGTCTACAATTTGTTCTCAGTAAAATCACAGAATCATAGAATCAAGCAGGTTGGAAGAGACCTCCAAGCACATCCAGCCCAACCTAGCACCCAGCCTTAGCCAATCAACCAGACCATGGCACTAAGTGCCTCATGCAGGCTTTGCTTCAACACCTCCAGGGACAATGACTCCACCACCTCCCTGGGCAGCCCATTCCAATGCAAATCACTCTCTCTGGGAAGGACTTCTTCCTCATATCCAGCCTGGATCTGTCCTGGTGCAGCTTGAGACTGTGTCCCCTTGTTCTGTTGCTTGTTGCTTGGAGAAGAACCCAACCCCACCTGGCTACAGCCTCCCTTCAGGTGGTTGTAAACAGCAATGAGCTCACCCCTGAGTTTCTTCTTTCCACTAGAGCAGCTCACTCAAGTTCAGTCTAAACCCCAGACCAGATCTTGGAAGTCTTCTGAGAAAGCTTCTTGCTTTCCAGAATGTATTTGAATGTAATTAGAAGATAAATGTTCTACTAAGCATCCTCCTTCCGCCCACCTGTTAGAACTGGTTTCAACCTGACAGAAATGCTAAAGACATATTTGATTTAAAATTTCCTCTGGTTTGGGTGAAAGTCACAACAACTTACTTGTAGGGGAAAGAAATTTCTCCTGTTGAGGGGGATGTGAAGGCTGCAGGGTTTGGAGGGAAGCCCAGAGCATTGCACACCTACCCAAGCCTGGGACGTCTGCTGTGCTGGCTTGAGACTAAGTGGAATATTCTAATGAAAGAATTTGAATCATTGGTGGTAAAAAGAAAACAATGCTGAAGCCTCTATCAGTCATTGGTTTGCTGAGAGGGATAAAAAGCCAAAGTATAAACAATTTGGCCCTTTTTTGCCTCGGAGGACTTGGTCCCTTCATAGAATCAGCCTGCATCAGTCTCTTGGCCAGGCTGCCAGCCCAGCGTGGCAGCGAGTCTCTGTGTCATGCCTGCTTCTCAAATAACACTAAGGGTTTTTCTTTTCTTCCTCCTGGAGAAGCCCATCTGGCTCACAGAGACAACTGCAGCTCAGGTGCAGCTCCAGTGCATCAGCCAGCTGCAGGGGTGCTGCTGAAGAGCAGAAGTAATTATTGCAGTGGGGGATGGTGCAAAGGGCAGGAGATGCCCAGATGTGGTTCTCCCAGCCTGGCTGCTCCCCATGGAGGCAAACTGGTCCCACTGGTGGGATGAGGGGCCTCAGCCTGGGCAGCTGGCTGAGCCTAGCCTGTGATTTACCCGTACCAGCAGACATCAGCACCTCTCCAGGACAAGGCAGGCCATAGGGGACAAGTTGGGCCTGGACAGGAGGCCCTTTGGTTTACTCTTGTACTTTCTCAAATTCTGATGGCTGCAGAGCTGAGTGCGGCAGCTGGGGTTCACCTTACAGCAAGGGGCACCTTGAGCCTTGGCAATGGGCACCCCAAGCTCACTAGTGGAGCCCAGCTCCCAAGGCCCATGCAGGAACCTCACTGCCGTGGATATTCAGCTTCCCACAGTCTGTTAGCACCCCAAAATCCAGAATTTTTTGTGCACCCGAACTAGTGGCAGCAGAGTGGCTCTGGAACGCTGCTTGAGCAGAGCAGTCATCCTGGCAGGGCTCAGCTGGGTGGCACAAGGAGTCACCAAATGCTGGAGACCCCCAAAGCCAGGGCACAGGCCCCCAGCACCACTGGCCAGGGCTCCACTTGGATGAAAACCCAGGGAGGGCAGAAGCTGCCAGTAGGGGCAAACAGGAGTGGCTCCCCAGGTGCCCTGCAGCCACACAGCCTGTCTCTAGCCAGGGGCACAAGCAGAACCTGAGGCAGCTGCATATGTCAGGGCTGAGACTGGGGGCACAGAGCTGCTGTTAAGAAGCTGCTCACACAAACCCTCCAAAAGCACCAACACTGGCCTGAGCATGGGCTCCTGGCCACTTGAGCAGCATGACACAAGTCAGAGGCAACACAGGCTCTGGGGCTGCCTTACTTCCTTTGGCACCAACAGCACTTGGGCACAGAGAGAGGTGCTCTATTATGGTGGCCCCTCCTTTGGGTAACTTGCCTTCTCATCCCAGGCTCCTCTCCCATGGCTCAGGCTGCTCCACCAACCTCTGTAGGTCATCCACTGCAAACTCCTCTGACCCACTACTCATCCAGACTTCCCTCCCAGTCCCAGCTAGGCCAACCACACCCAACAGTGGCCTGGATGCAGGCTTGAAGTGAGACAGCTGATTTCCATCACCTTCCTCTCTCCAGCTGCAGCAGTTTGGGGTCCATCACCCTGGGACAAGTCACATTCAGGGTGAAAGCCCTGGAGATAGAGCAAGCATGCCAGGGGGACTTTGGAGATGCAGGTATTGCTGGGGATGCTGTGCCTGTTTTGCTGCTGATTCCCACCCAAACTCACACCAAACCCGGACAGAGACTTGGAAAGGCTTCCAAGAAACCTGCTGAGGCTGTTTCCCTCCAGCCCTGTGCCCCATGGTGGCCATCACACTGATGCTGGAAAAGACTTCTGCTGGCCTGTGTCTGAAATGAGACAAAGTTCCTGCAGAAGAAGCCAGAGATACATCAGTACAGATCCACAGCACAGGAAGATCCTAAGGTGTTACCTGAAGGGATGTTCACCTTGCCTCACCTCTTCTCTGACAGCGAGCTGTGGTTGCACCACCAACAGCTACCGAGTGGTGCCAGTGCCAAGCATGATGCCAAGCTGATGGAAGAAACCCACCAGTGCTACACCTGCCCATTGAAGAAAATCACACAGCTCACAGCCAAAATTTTGACACAACTGGCATGGTCAGAGAAGTGGAAGCAGTGGGAGGTGCCACTCCCCAAAAGCTGTGCTGTCACCTGCTCTGCAGGCACCTCTGTAACTCCCAGCCCATCAGTCCAGGCCAGCACAGGGTAATGTGACCTCCTCCTCTGACTCAGTTTGTTCCCTGGAAAGAAAAGTGATCTAACCCAGCATAACCATTACCTACGGTCAGGGCTGCTCCCTTGGGCCTGCATTGAAATGCAGAACTGCCCATGTGGGATGGGACACCCCTCTGAGAGGTCTCTGCCCCATCCCTGCTCAGCCTGAGACCACCTCTGGGCTCTGATCTCCATGTGCAGAGATCTCACAGGCTTTCCTCCCTACTCTTGTCTGTGGGAATGCAATGTGAGAAGAATAATAACAAGCTGTGCTAGTTTGAAGCTAGCTAGAACATTTTGATGAGAAGAACTAGATTACAGGATGTGAAAGGGAAACAAGGCTGATGTCCTCTTCACCCATAGGTTTGCTGAGATGTATAAGAGCAAGAATCCAAACATAGATAAGGGAGACACTCTCTGTGCGGGATGTGGGCTGCATTTCTCTCTAACCTCACCTTCCGTCTCTCTGATTAATCCATTTTGCTTCCTAACCCCCTTGGCTGACCCTCCATTCTTCCTTGGGGCACAAGGCAACATCTGGGGTAAGGTAGGGGAGTGGGAGAAGGCAGAAGGGCAGTTAGGAGCCCCTCCTGGGGACTCAGGTTTCTGGGAGGGGAGTTGTGTTTCTGTATTACCTTTTACCTTGTATATTTCTGTCTGTAACTGTATATACTGTAAATATCTACTTGTATGTTGTGCTAAGCTGTAAATATAAAGCTTCATTCAATTTCCAGAGCTGGCTGAGTCTAGTTTGTGTGATTTCCAAAGTGTGGGGAGGCAGAGAACACCAAAACCATCACAAGAAGCCTCCACCCCTTCCAGTGGGCTGCATGATGCAGCTCAGTTCCCTGCCAGCTAGAAGCCATCTCCCCTATTGTGCTAGTTTGAAGCTTGCTAGAATGTTTTGGTGAGAAGAACAAGATCACAGGCTGTGAAAGAGAAAACAAAGGTGATGTCTGCTTCACTCATAGGCTTGCTGAGAGGTATAAGAACAAGAACCCAAACATATATAAGGCACTTCTTGGGGCATTGCCTGAGCTGCATCTCTCTCTCTAGCCTCTCTGCTGCCTCTCTGATTAATCCACTTATGTTTCCTAACCCCCTTGCTGAACCTCCATTCCTCCTTGGGACTGGAGTAAGGTTGACAGGGATGAGAGAAGGTGGAAGGGTGGTTGGGAGCCCCTCCTGGGGACTCAGGTTTCTGGCAGGGCTGTTGTGTTTCTGTATTACCTTTTACCTTGTCTATTTCTGTCTATATCTGTATATACTGTAAATATCTGCTTGTATATTGTGCTAGCTGTAAATATAAGCTTCATTCAATTTCCAGAGCCAGCTGAGCCTAGCCTGGGTGATTTCCAAAGTGGGGGGGGGGGGGGGCATGTAACACCCAAACCACCAGACAAGCGAACGCTGACCTTGGTTCCCACAGCTGGCTACGTTATCTGGGGAGAAGGACAGGTAAGTGGACATCTCATCAATGAGAAAAACAAGGCGTGGTGTATGTAAGAGACTGGGTTGTTCTTGCCTAATTATGCCAACGTGGAGGTGTGTGCTCCATGCTCAAGACTATATAATGAGAGCCAGATCAATCAATAAAGGTCTCTGGTACAATTCACACTGAACCGTCTGGAGTCCATGTGGCATTGCTCTGATCACACTGATCTGTGCGAGCTTTGATCACCTTCTCCCACAGCAGCAAACAGGTAGCTGCTACACTTGCCATTTTCTCTCTGCCACCCAATGGCTTGTGGCACCCAGCACACCTCAGATCTTGTGTCTAAAAGATAACTTATGGACAAAAATTAATGGGGGGTGAGGGGGAAATCTGTCTTTCTGTGAAAGCTTGAAGAGAAAATTCCCAACCAGCTCTCTCTCACACTCTGTAGGACTGCAAGGGCTTAGTGCACATTGCAAGGTCTGGTCTCTCCTCACTGCAGATGCTCCAGAACAGTTCCAACATGTAACCCATCACTTCAAAGGCTGCAGCAAGAGCAGCATGGTCAGCAGGGCGAGGGAGGGGATTCTGTCTCTTTACTTTGCTCTCATCACACCCCATCTGGAGTCCTGGGTGCAGTTCTGGAGTCCTCAACACAAGAAGGACATGGAAGTCTTGCAGCCATCCAGAGGAGGCCAAGATGCTGAAAGGGTTGCAGCAGCTCTGCTATAAGGACAGGCTGAGAGAGTTGGGGCTCTGCAGCCTGGAGAAGAGAAGAATTTGAGGAGACGTTGGAGTACCCTTCCAGTATCTGGAGGGAGCTCCAGGGGGGCTGGAGAAGGACTATTGACAAGGTCTTGTAATGACAGGATGAGGAGGAATGGCTTTAAAGCAGCAGAAGGGAGATTGAAAGTGGATGTTAGGAAAAAGTTGTTTGCAGTGAGGGTGGTGAGACACTGGCACAGGTTACCCAGGGAGGTTGCAGATGCTCTCTCCCTGGAGGTATCCAATACCAGGATAGATGAGGCCTCGAGTGACCTGTTCTAGTGGGAGGTGTCCCTGCCTATGGCAGGGGCTTGGAACAGGATGAGCTTTGAGGTCCCTTCCAAACTAAACCATTCTTTGATCCTATGATTCTGTCATCCTCTGCACCTCACACAAACCCTGTGAGCAGCATTTCAGGCTGCCCAAGCGTGAGCTTCCCAGGAGGCTTCTGGGATGAAGAGTGCAGCATCTCCAGATACTTGTCCTGGACCACTGCTTCACCACCAGCTCCTCAGTGCCTACAGACGTCTCCTGATCTTTCTCCGCCTATTAAGAGAAGTGCTTCCCAATATTAACCCATTCATTCACTTTGGTGACCACCAGTGCTGAGATCTTGACCACTGAGTACTGTCAGGCCCATGGAATCAGTCATAGAAAAAGCCTTCAAACCCTTCTTGTCCCAGGCTGGGCAGAAGATGCTGACACACAGATGTGTCAGCTGGTGCAACACCACCAGGAGCTAGGAAAATGCTGCTTGTGGGCCAGAATTTCCTCCAGCTTTATTCTAGCCCGGAGAAGAGGAGGCTCAGGGCAGAGCTCATTGCTGGCTACAACTACCTGAAGGGAGGTTGTAGCCATGTCTGGTTGGGCTCTTCTGCCAGGGAACCAGCAATGGACCAAGGGGACACAGCCTCAGGCTGTGCCAGGGGAGGTCTAGGCTGGATGTTAGGAGGAAGTTGTTGGCAGAGAGAGTGGCATTGGAATGGGCTGCCCAGGTAGGCGTTGGAGTCGTGTCCCTGGAGATGTTCAAGCAAAGCCTAGCTGGGGCATCTAGCCCCATGGTCTGGTTGATTGGATAGGGCTGGGTGCTAGGTTGGACTGGATGAACTTGAAGGTCTCTTCCAACCTGCTTGCTTCCATTCCATTCTATTTATTCTGAGATGATTTGTATTATTCTTCAGTAAACGCCCAAGACCTGGGTCTCCACAGCAGGTAATTCGTGACATGATGATGCTCCTCTAAACTCTGAAATGCCACAAAATCTACCCTGGTGAAGCAGCCTCCCTTGCTGTCCCACCAGTGGGATTATTCCTGAGAGGGTACAGCTGGCATACTCTGCTCCAGGGTTTTCCTCCAAGGTCTGGTTCACAGTATCAGCAAGCCCCACCAGAGTTAAAGCTATGTTTCCCACCAAGATGGAGCTGACAGGTAGAACTTATCCTACCAATTAATTAAAGAGCTGTGGAAAGGAAGCAGCAAGGGGAAAGCAGCTCTGCTGCGTGCATGAAAGGCTGAAATTTGAGCTATTGAGTGAGGTGATAACATGGCATTAACAAGAGCCAGACCCCTGAGAGCTGCCACAGGCCAAGCACCAAGAACTTGGGGCAGGTTAATGATGATCTGGACCAGGGGATTGAGTCCAGCATCAGTAAGTTTGCAGACGACACCAAGCTAGGAGCAGGTGTGGATCTGTTGGAGAGTAGGAGAGCCCTGCAGAGGGACCTGGCCAGGCTGAAGGGTAGGCAGAGGTCAGTGGGATGAGATTGAACAAGGCCAAGTGCAGGGTTCTACACTTTGGCCACAACAACCCAAACTAGTGATGCAGGCTGGGGACAGAGTAGCTGAGAGCAGCCAGGCAGGGAGGGACCTGGGGTTGCTGGTAGACAGTAGGTGAAGATGAGGCAGCAGTGTGCAGCAGTGGGCAGGACAGCCAATGGCATCCTGGCCTGAATCAGGAACAGTGTGGCCAGCAGGACAAGGGAGGTTCTTCTGCCCCTGTGCTCAACATTGCTCAGGCTACACCATGAGTGCTGTGTCCAATTCTGGGGTCCTCAATTCAAGAGAGATGTTGAGATATTGGAATATATCCAGAGAAGGGCAGCAAGGCTGGGGAGGGACCTGGAGCACAGCCCTGTGAGGAGAGGCTGAGGGAGCTGGAGGTGTGCAGCCTGCAGAAGAGGAGGCTCAGGGCAGACCTCATTGCTGTCTGCAACTCCCTGAAGGGGAGTGGGGTTGGTCTCTTCTGCCAGGCAACCAGCAAAGGACCAAGGGGGGACAGCCTCAAGCTGTGCCAGGGAAGGTCTAGGCTGGATCTTAGGAAGGAGTCGCCGTCCCTGGAGGTGTTAAAGCAAAGACTGGATGTGGCACTGGACAGGGGTGGGTGTTATGTTGATCTGGATGGACTTGGAGGTCTCTTCCAACCTGCTTGATTCTATGATTCCATGTTGGGTCAAGGAGGCTTCAGCAGCAGCACAAGCTAATGCAGGGTGGCAGAGGCAAGCATCAGCCTTAAGGTTCCTCCAGCAGCTCACACCTCCAGGTGACACATCCGATCTGCCCAGCAGCTCTGCAGGCCTGAGTGCCATCTGCCTGCCCAGAGAAAGTCCTGGAATTCATCAGGGAAGTCATCTCACTCTGCAGTGGGAGGAGATGAGCTTGAAGACTCAGCTGCACTGTGAACATTTTACAGAGACACAGCTTCTTTGGGGCACATCCTCCTCCAGCATTGCAACCCCAGCTCCACCACACAGACAGGGAATGGAAGAGCAATAGGTGCTGTTGTTATAATCCACATCACACCCAGGTCATGTGCAGAGACAGAGGGATCTCTGCTCACACTCTGCAAGGGTCAGAGCCATAGTTCCAGCCCTTGAACAAAATTGGGGGGGTCACCCTCCAATTCTCCCCTGGCATGGCATCCTTGTGTGCTGGAAAAGGCAAGATCACTTATCCCTGGGCTCTGTGGGGCTAGACCAGCACCCAGCTTTCTGCACATGCCATTGGGATGGGCTGCACAGGGAAGTGGTGGAGTCACCATCCCTGGAGGTGTTCAAGAAAAGATTGGATGGGGCACTTAGTGCCATGGTCTAGTTGGCTGGCTAGGGCTGGGTGCTAGGTTGGACTGGATGAACTTGGAGGTCTCTTCCAATCAGGTTGATTCTATGATTCTAAACCTTGGGTGCTGGGCTCCACTAGTGAGCTTGGGGTGCCCATTGCCAAGGCTCAAGGTGCCCCTTGCTGTAAGGTGAACCCCAGCTGCCGCACTCAGCTCTGCAGCCATCAGAGTTTGAGAAAGTACAAGAGTAAACCAAAGAGTGAGGCTCCTGTCCCAGGTCCAACTTCCCCCATGGCCTGCCTTGTCCTGGAGAGGTGCTGATGTCTGCTGGTATGGGCAAATCACAGGCTAGGCTCAGCCAGCTGCCCAGGCTGAGGCTCCTCATCCCACCAGTGGGACCAGTTTGCCTCCATGGGGAGCAGCCAGGCTGGGAGAACCACATCTGGGCATCTCCTGCCCTTTGCACCATCCCCCACTGCAATAATTACTTTTGCTCTTCAGCAGCACCCCTGCAGCTGGCTGATGCACTGGAGCTGCACCTGAGCTGCAGTTGTCTCTGTGAGCCAGATGGGCTTCTCTAGGAGGAAGAAAAGAAAAACCCTTAGTCTTATTTGAGAAGCAGGCATGACACAGAGACTCGCTGCCATGCTGGGCTGGCAGCCTGGCCAAGAGACTAATGCAGCTGTGGCAGGGGTCCAGGGCTGTCTCCCCATTCCAAACAATCCTGCATTAGGGCTGACATGGCCCAAGAGCTGCTGGCACCCCAGTGCTCAGCACTTTGCTGTGGCACTCCTGGCACACAGTGCTGCTGTAACCCACAATGTCCCAGATTCTCTGCCTGGCATGGAGAGGGAGCAGCCTGGCCACAAACAGGGGTTTGGGGGGACCAGCAGCCCTAGTGCTGTCAGGGCTTTCCCTGCAGCGGGCAGAGGCAGATGGGGCTCACTCTTCTATCAAACCCCATGTGCTCAGCCAGGCTGGATGAGGCCTTGAGCAACCTGGTCTAGTGGAAGGTGTCCCTGCCTGTAGTTTGTGGGTTAGAATGAGATGATCTTTAAAGTGCCTTCCATCCCAAACCATTCTGTGAGCCTATGATTCTCACCCAGCACCAAGGGGCAAAACTAGGTGGATCTCCCGTGGCACTGTTACCAGTCACTCTGGGCAGGTGGCACCAACTGCCGCAGGCTGATACCATCACGAGGCACAGCTTGCTGCTCGTTCCTCAACCCTGTGTTTGCCAGCCCCAGCCCCCAAGCTGCAGAGGCACGAGTGACCCCGCGCCACTGTCTGCTGGGCACAAGGACCAGCAGCAGCATGGAGAGCCCTGGACACAGAGAGCAGCAGCAGGCACAGCTGGGCACGGTTGGCCCCTCCAGATTAAGCAGCATGCCCAGGCCATCGTAGTAAAACATTTATTTGTTCAGGTGATAGAAGCTACCATGTTTACAGTCTGTGAGCTCACCACTGGCGACACCGACCGCGACTGGGGCCTGCAGCTGCTGCCACCAGAGTTCTCGCCACTGAGTTTATAAAAACCTTGGGACACCAGAAAAAAAGGAATCGGGACTGAATGTGGCAGATGGCAGACGGGCGACCTGTGAAGAGGGGAGGGAAGTTTATCCAACAGCACCACCGGCCCAGGCGGCTCCCGGCCGCAGCATGGAGCGCAGGCGGCCGTGGGTGTGCGCGGTGCCACGCGTCAGTCTGCGGCGAGCTGGAACCGAATGGCTTTCTGCCGGGCGAGAGCGTCGGTGCCAGCGCCATCGGGCAGCGGAGGAGGGCAGGTGTCCTGTGGGCTGGCCCCGGCTTCTGTGCAAAGAGACAAAACAGGGACAGTGAGGGGACGAGCGCCGGGATGCGGCCCTTTCCCTGCAGCCAAAGAACTGCCACGGGGCAGGTGGCACCAGGAGCTGCTTCGTGGGGCTGGCCCAAGCTTTGCACCACACTGACAGCTGCCCACGGAGCTGACCAGTTGGAGAACAGGCAGCGGAGCCTGCCCTCAGCCCCAGCACCCCATCGGTTCCAGTGCCTCCAATGCCACCAGCACCACGAGGCTGGGATGTGGCAGGAGGAGCATGGCAGCTATTGGCAGACAGGGTTAACAGCACCTGGCATCCCCAGCCAGATCCAGCACCAGACCGTAGCATCACTAGCCAAAAACACTCCCAGCCAATGCCACCACCACTCAGAGCCACCAGCAGCCAGTGCCATCACCAGCTTTAGCACCCTTGTTTCTCAAGGGAAAATCAAATTAACAAACCCCTCTCCTGAAAACCAAAACCAGATCCACTAAAGCTCCTTGCTCCAGAATCAGCTTTCCAGTTCCTAGGTTTGCTCCTACCCTCTCTGACCTGAGCCTTTTTCCACAGCAGGGATTCCAGCTCCTTGCAGGTTCAGAGCCCTGCACACAACTGGAAACACCAGAAGGGAGCAGAGACTATGCATGGGGTTGGGACTGGCCTCCATGGGGTTTACAGCAGAAGAAAAAAATCACTGGAGAGAAACCATGCTGACAAGTTGCCCTGCCCATGCTCCCACACTGTGGGCATCACTCAGGACAGGGCACGTGGACTCTATTTAAAGAGCTGGTTTAATTTGGCATTCAGTGCCCAGTGTGCTGTACCTGCCCATGTGCTTGATGACCAGAGGGACAATCCGTCTCTGAGGACAACAAGGGTAGCTGTGGGTGTAGCACCACAGACGGACTTGCAGAGGGAACCAGCACTGCTGCCTGGAAACCTCAGCTGGGCAGAGCTGGGGTGAGTTCCTTACCCAGCCCCAGCAGCACAGGCTCTGGTACCAGGCCCAGACAGCCTGGCATGCAGCGAGGCTCACAGGAGCACATCTGCAAAAGGAAACAGAATTTCTGTGAGCAGGAGCCCATCGACTTTGCCACCTTTTGCTTCTTTTAAACCAGAACTTTGCCAGCTTAGAGTGGACAGTACTCAGTGGTCTCATGGCTGCAGTCACTGCTGCTGTGGGAGAGCAGCAGCACTCCATTGCTTGCAAGCAGCACCCTAGAAGAGGACAGCAAACCTTCCTGAGCTGTTGCCATGCTGATGGATGCTCCCACTCCACGAGTGCCACCTCAGAGACGCCAGGTCCTCTCCACTAATGGCAAGAGGAGCAATAGCAGGTGAGAGCAGCTGTGACCATGACTTCTGCTGGCTGAAGCAGTCAGTACGGGAGGAGACCTCCTCCCTCTCCAAGCAGGGTTTCTCTTGTGGCTCTGGTTTGCAGTAGCACAGCAAGGGCCATGCAGCACCTTCCCAAGACAGGGACTATTAGTTGTCATGGCTCAGTGTGACTCTGCTGACCCAGGATACTCCATCCCAGATGTGCCCCTGACTCAGCAACAACATTTGAGTGCCAGAGGAGTTACTAGAAGACATTTTGTGTGGTCCTAAAGCAGTGGGCAGTGGAGGTTTCATGGGCTCCAGGAGCCAATCTCTGCATTGCTGGAAGCCAGCCTCCAGCCTCCAGCATCTCCACAACCAGAAGGGATCAGACCAGGACCTTAGCAGGATCTCTTGGGCAGACAGTGTGTCTCAGCAGTAGGCACCTCATGAACGTGTGAGCAGTGGGTATCCTGCTGCCAGGCCCTTCCCAGGCAGAGCAGCATGTGTCCAGGAGCTGTGACCCCTCTCCCAGGCACAGGACACTCGTGGCTGACATTGCTGTGGCAAGGCTGGCCATGCAGGAACAGGATGGCAGAATTGAAGCCATGTGGGCACCCAGAGCACAGCAGAGCCAGGTACTCATGGTAAGGAACAAGACAGAAAACAGGCAGACAGAAAACAACCAACAGGACATAGTTCTCACCCAGCAGAGCCCTGCTTCTCCAGCCAGAGGCAGCTGGCCCCAGCCCGCTGTGACAGCGCACGCACGCCCGGAGGAAAGGATGCGGGAAACATGAGGAGGAAGCGTGTGCCAGCAACTTTAATGAGAGTGAACATATCTGGAGTCGTTTCTCCTCCTCTGGTGCCCACGGAAAGACACCAGCTCATGGCTAAAACCTCGCTCAGTTGATTTTTGAGGAGCATTGCAGGGTGCAGACCCACAAGCTGGGGGATCTCCCAGGAACAGGCTTGTACCCACGGGTCCAAGTCTCTGCAAACTCCCCTCAGCAGGCTGCACCCCCTTATCCCCAATACCCCCGGGGCTGGTAAATGTGTTGGCACCACCACCTGCCCTGGGGAGCACCCTGCTTGGATCTGCTGAACCCACACTCTGGTTTCGAAAGGGTCAGCAACACTGCATTGCTGCGCTCTGGGCAGTAACAGGTCAGCATTGCCCTGGTCACAGAACAGCTCAGCACTTCTTCTGCCTCCAACCTGGCAGCCTCTGGTTTTGCAGAACAGAAAGGACAGAGAATTTTCTCCTCCACAAGGACTTTCTCACTGTGAATTGAGCCTGGATAAAGTGAAATGCCCTGCTGCAGTTACTCTGGTGGGATCACGCCCACGGGACACTCCTCTCTGGCCAAGAGAGGAACCTCCGCAAGGGGAACCCTCTGTTGCCCAGGTCCAACCACTCCTACGCTGTTAGCAGAGAAGCAGATCAAAGGCAGGGACATATGGTCCTTCTAAGCTGCTTATACAGATGCACTGAGGACAGAACACTCAGATCCAGCCTTTAGAAGACGATTCCTTTGAGTAAAAAAATACCCAACAAAAACCAAACGAAGAACATGAAAATAACCCTCCCCAAGTCACAGGAAGCTGCAAATGCTTTAGCACTCTCACAAAACATCAGACACATTTACGCCCGGTTGTAGACAACACATAAAGCATTTTCATTTGATGTTTTTACAGTGCACGACTCAAACACCTCACAGAAATCCTCCAAAGCTCTCCCAGAGCCCAGCACAGGGTGAAGGTGCTGCCTGCAGCCAGCAGCTCCTCCATGGAGCATGTGCCTCCTGCATTCAACAGCACCTTCGCTGCAAGGCCACCGCAGCATTGCCTGTGACTGTGCCCTGCTTTGTAGCTAACTTCTGTGCACAGCCCCTCGAGAAGAAGGTGGACTCCAAAGAAAGCTAAAGAGAGACTGGTTTCTTTATTTCATTTCTGACTTTCCCAGGAGGAAGCAGGCCTTCTAATTTTGAGGTTCTCATTTCCTTTTTTGGTCTCCACATTTCCCAAGGGAAGGAAAAGGGCTTTCTAAATCAGAAACAACCTCTTCTTACTTAACATCCTTTACGCCATCCCCACCAGACACTGATTTTCCATTGACAGGCAGACAAACCACTGAGAACCATTCAGGATAGCTGAGACCAATGGAGATCAGCCAGCATGTGTCAGCCCCAAGGTGTGCAAGGACTAAGGGGCAGAGACTCATGAGGCTGAGGGAGATGGTCCCTGCCACGAGACAATCCCTACCAGCAGAAGGTCCTTGCCATCAGACATGCCCCATCTCAAGCCAATCCCTGCTACAGGACATTCCAAGTCATGAGATGGTCCCTGCCAGATGTTGCCTGCCACCAGATGGGCCCTACCATAAGATGCTCCCTGCACCAGACATTCCCTGCCACGACTGCTCTTGGGCTGGCCTGGTTGCAGCCAGACTGTCTTCAGACATCCACTTTGGTTATGCTGCCCTCAAGAAGAAGCAGAGGGTGTAAAATACAACTCCTCTATCACTTGAATGGCCACAAAGCCCACATCAAGCCTGCTATTTTGCACCTGAGAATGCAGTAAGTGCAGAGCTAAGCTGTCTCTAATTTAAACATGATGGCCATCTGACTTTAATTGATATTAACTGTTGCCTTCTCTTTAGAAGGAACAGAGCAGCAGGAGCACGTGCGGCCACTCTCCCAACGCAGGATTTCCCATTGCTATCACCTAGTGCCACATGTTACATCCCTGTGTAGTGACCTGCATTTGCTTTGTCCCACAGGCACCACAGCCCAACAACAGGTTACAAACAAGACCACCTCCCAGGCCCTTCACTGTGCATGGGGGTTAAAGAGAACTGGAACAAGCCCTAGAGTTCATAGGAAACGTGCCCCAAAAGTCTAAGAAAGAAGGCGGCCATCATCACCTCCATCAGCCATCACTGTCAGTTCCTGAATGGCTTTGTACCCTCATGTGCAGCACTGCCTGCTCTGCAGCACTGGGGTCGATATGCCAACCATGTACTCCAAAGCATCCACCTCTGCCTGGAGCCATGCTGACCAAGCCACAGCTCCCTGCCCTGCAGGAGGTCCCGAAGCCTACAGAGATGCCCACCATTATAGCTGGGCTGCAGGGCTGCTCACACCTTTCCCACTGGCTCCCCTTGCTCACTTTTCCACCTCTGTGCTGATGGGATGGGGCCACGAGACAGTCCCTGTGGCACTGGCTCTGAGAAAGGATCCCTGTGGCACTGACTGTGAGGCAGGCTCCAGCTCTGAGAAGGGAGCACAGGGCAGGCTCCTGCTGAACACGTTGTGTTTCTCCAGTGCTGGCACCAGGCACAGCCATTGCTGTGGCATCCCAGGCTCCTGGAGCGGGCACTGTGAGCAGGTGGCCACCACCAGACCCAGCACCACAGAATGAAGGTGCCCAGGGCCCTCTTGGGTAGACCAGCACCCAGCAAGAGCCAGACCCCAGCGGGAGCAGAGGGACTCCTCGCCCTGACACCCTCCTGGCTGTCAATGAGGGAAGGGCTTGCTGCATACCAGGCAACGCCACAGGCTGTCGTTCTGTACAGCGTCTGCCTAGGAAGGAAGGCAACAACCATTGTCTGGAAAAGAAATGTACAGTCTGGGCGTTTTAAAAAATAGCATTTTACTGATTGATCCAGAAGTGGTTATTTGTTAGCTCGGAGGAAATTTCATTTCCTTTATAAAAGGCTTTTTTTCTGTGAAAACTCTCTCTCTTGTTTTCTGCCACTGCAGAACCAGGAAGCCAGTCCTAGAGTAGGGAAGGCACTGGTGCTGTTTCATGCTTTTTTTTTTTTTAATTTTCCCTTTTTAACCCCTTAATCTTTCTCTTTTTTCCTTGTGTGTTTTGTTTTCTTTTTGTTTTGAATCTCTTGAGTGCTGCCTTCGGTTTCGCCAATCAAACGAAATCACAAAGGGGAACCAAATGAACCCTGTGCGCTCTGGGTGGCTTACACAGAACTCCACACGAACAAGCCATCCATCGGCAGGACAGCGGTAGACCTCCAGACCCCCTTCCGTGGGCAGAGGGAGTTTGACACACACACGTTTGGCGACTCAGGTTTTGGGATTTGTTGGTTTTTTTTGTCAAAAAAAAGAAAACTAAATCAAAAGAAAAAAAGGGGGAAAGAAAAAAAAAAAGGAAAAAAAAAAAAAGCAGGTCACACAGTGCTTTCCAATATCCACTCAGAACTGCAGAAAGTTGCTTTTCCACTCTCCACACCGGAGCCATCTGCCTGGACCAGCATCCCGTTCATGGACAGGCTGCGTTTGGAGCGCAGCCCGCCTGCGGCGCGGGCACTGCCGGGGCAACCGGGCTCCATCAGCTGCCCGCCCAACGAGAGCCGGCGCTTGGCACGGGTGGCGTCGGCCGGCAGCGTGAGGAACTTACTTGGCTTGGATTGTGCTCTTTTGTAGGGGGCGGCAGCAGGCGCGGGGGTACGGCCTGCCAGCTGCAGGGCAGTGGAGTTGTTCCTGTTACTGTTCTGGGCCTCAGTGCTGCCCATGGCCTCGCCCGGCGCCTCACTGCCGGCCTTGGGCCCCGGCTTGCGCTTCTGCTTCGGGGGCCCTGCCGCACTGGCAGTCCACGCGGGAGGCAGGGCGGAGGTAGTGGTGGCCGAGTCCTGTCCGGAGCCGCTCTCCGGCGACTGCGCCACGCCGTCGCTGCTGGCCTTGCAGCACTGGATGCCTTCTTCGTGCCCCACAGCCTGCTTGGACACCGACTGCGGCAGCGCCCCGCTGCAGCCCTGGATCTGCGCCCCGTTGGTCTGCGAGTACACGTTGCTGACCTTGGTGGCCTTCTGCTGCCCGTTGTTGTTACACACCTTGTAGCGGATCATGAGGATGATGATGAACACAAGCACCGAGGCCACAATGATCCCACCAATGATGATGATCATGGTCCCACCCAGGAACTGGGACTGCATGAAGTGGCAGCGCACATAGTCCTGCTCAGTGGTGAACTGTGTGCAGCCCACCACTCTGGTGGCCGTCAGCGAGGTGATGCCGTCGTCATAGATGGCCAGAACGCACAGGTCGTACAGAGTCCCAGCGGCCAGGTTGTTGACCAGGAAGGTTTTGCTCGTGGGAGGTATCATTCTGCAGGAGAAGGAAACCAGCCTGAATGAACCTGGTAGACCTCCATGCACCTCCCCATCATGTGCTGCAGCCCTGGTTGTGATCAACATCACCAAAGGCCAGCTCCTCTGCTCCTGCTGCCGCCTCACAGCAGCTGCTGCCCTGCAGCGGCGAGGCAGAGTCACCAGCAAGCCCTGCAGCACACCTGGGTGTAGCAGAGCTCCTCATGTAAATGTTCAAGGCCTGGCTGGATGGGGCTTTGAGCAACCTGGTTTAGTGGAAAACATACAGTTCTGGAGCCCCCAATATAAGAAGCACATGGCAGTGCTGGAGCCAGTCCAGAGGAGGCCACCAAGATGCTGAGAGGGCTGCAGCAGCTCTGCCATGAGGACAGGCTACAAGAGCTGGGGCTCTGCAGCCTGGAGAAGGCCAGTTGGCCAGTAGGACAAGGGAGGTTCTTCTTCCCCTATACTCAACACTGGTCAGGCCACACCTTGAGTACTGTGTCCAGTTCTGGGCTTCTCAATTCAAGAGAGATGTTGAGGTGCTGGAAGGTGTCCAGAGAAGGGCAGCAAGGCTGGGGAGGGACCTGGAACACAAACCCTATGAGGAGAGGCTGAGGGAGCTGGGGTTGTTCAGCCTAGAGAAGAGGAGGCTCAGGGGCAACCTCGCTGCTGTCTACAACTACCTGAAGGGACAATGTAGCCAGGTGGGGCTGGTCTCTTCTCCCAGGTAACCAGCAATAGAACAAGGGGACACAGTCTCAAGTTGTGCCAGGGGAAGTATAGGCTGGATGTTAGGAGGAAGTTCTTCACAGAGAGAGTGATTGGCATTGGAATGGGCTGCCCAGGGAGGTGGTGGAGGCACTGTCCCTAGAGATCTTCAAGAAAAGACTGGATGAGGCACTTAGTGCCATGGTCTGGTTGATTAGCTAGGGCTGGGGGATAGGTTTGACTGGATGATCTTCGAGGTCTCTTCCAACCTGCTTGATTCTATGATTAGGCTTCCAGGAGACCTTGTAGTAGCCTTCCAGTATTTGGAGGGGGCTGGCAGGAAGGCTGAGGAGGGACTATTAACAAGATATTGTAATGACAGGATGAGGGGTAATGGGTTTAAACTGGCAGAAGGGAGATTGAAACTGAATGTTAGGAGGAAGTTCTTTACAATGAGGGTGGTGAGACACTGGCACAGGTTACCCAGGGAGGTTGCAGATGCTCTCTCCCTGGAAGTTTTCAAAGCTAGGTTAGATAAGGCTTTGAGTGACCTGTTCTAGTGGGAGGTGTCCCTGCCCATGGCGGGGGTTTGGAACTGGAAGATCTTTGAGGTCCCTTCCAACCTAAACCATTCTATGATTCTAAGATTCTATGTACTTTTCCATAGCAGGGAGGGTTGGAACTACCTGATCTTGACAGTCCTTTCCAAACCAAACCATCCTGTGATTCTCCACCAAAAAAGCACTCAGGTGCTCTGTTGCAGAAATGGTCTCTCTCTGGTGCCTCGTGGAGGTTTTTGGGCATGCTGAAAACCTACTCTAATATAAAATAATGCAACCTTCACATTCAGCACAGAGCCAAAGCACCTCTGTGTACAGCCATGTAGTGACAGCATGGAAGAGTGGTTTGTAGAGCCAGATGCAGTCTTGGAGGCAGTTTGGTACAGAATTGCTGCATCTCTCCTACACACTTTTGCAGAGTCCATGATGTCCTCTTTGGGGCAATACTGGCAAACCAAGCAAGTTTCAGACTTCATTATATTTTTTTATCATCATCATCATAGAAGTATCAAGCAGGTTGGAAGAGACCTCCAAGTTCATCCAGTCCAACCTAGCACCCAGCCCTAGCCAATCAACCAGACCATGGCACTAAGTGCCCCAGCCAGGCTTGGCTTTAACACCTCCAGGCACGGCCACTCCACCACCTCCCTGGGCAGCCCATTCCAATGCCAATCACTTTCTCTGCCAACAACTTCCTCCTAACATCCAGCCTATACTTCCCCCGGCACAACTTGAGACTGTGTCCCCTTGTTCTATTGCTGGTTGCCTGAGGGAAGAGACCAACCCCACCTGGCTACAGCCTCCCTTCAGGTAGCTGCAGACAGCAATGAGCTCTGCCCTGAGCCTCCTCTTCTGCAGGCTGCACACCCCCAGCTCCCTCAGCCTCTCCTCACAGGGCTGTGCTCCTGGCCCATCCCCAGCCTTGCTGCCCTTCTCTGGACACCTTCCAGCACCTCAACACCTCTCTTGAATTGAGGAGCTCAGAATTGGACACAGCACTCAAGGTGTGGCCTGAGCAGTGCTGAGCACAGGGGCAGAAGAATCTCCCTTCTCCTCCTGGCCACACTGTTCCTGGTACAGGCCAGCATGCCATTGGCTCTCACATGTTGCAATAGGATGAGAGGCAATGGCTTTCACCTGAGAGAGGGCAAATTTAGACTGGATATAAGGAAGAAGTTCCTCGCCATTAGGATGGTGAGGTGTTGGAGAATTCTTGTTAGCAGAGAAAAATTATAAACATGAGCAACCCGTGCTGGGAAGACCTTGAATCCATCCTGGGAGCTTAGATCACAGTATCACAGTATCACAGTATCATCAGGGTTGGAAGAGACCTCACAGATCATCAAGTCCAACCCTTCACCACAGAGCTCAAGGCTAGACCATGGCACCAAGTGCCACGTCCAACCTTGCCTTGAACAGCCCCAGGGACGGTGACTCCACCACCTCCCTGGGCAGCCCATTCCAGTGTCCAATGACTCTCTCAGTGAAGAACTTTCTCCTCACCTCGAGCCTAAATTTCCCCTGGCGCAGCCTGAGGCTGTGTCCTCTTGTTCTGGTGCTGGCCACTTGAGAGAAGAGAGCAACCTCCTCCTGGCCACAACCACCCCTCAGGTAGTTGTAGACAGCAATAAGGTCACCCCTGAGCCTCCTCTTCTCCAGGCTAACCAATCCCAGCAGATAGATAGCAGGCACAGGGTGGTTTCCCCCCACATGCAGCTGCAGGGGGTGGAGTGCAGCTGCAGGTGGGCAGAGTCTAGCCAGCCCCAGAGGCTGACCCTCAGATTGTTATGATATATTAACCTATGCACGCATTACAAGTAACCCTGGACCCTCTGACTGTAACCAATCTTGGTGGAGCACGCCTCTTGCTAGGATGCATATAAGTCACTGTATCACGGAAATAAAGTGGATTTGACCATCTAGCCACATTGGTGAACAAAGAGTCATTTTCCCATAGCGCCTCACCGACTTAAACTCCAACAGTGAGGCACTGGAATAGGTTGTACAGAGAGGTGGTAGATACCCTATCCCTGGAAGCACTGAAGACCAGCCTATACATGGCTCTGAGTAACCTGCTCTAGTGGAAGTTGTCCCTGTCCAGGGCAGGGGGGTTGGAACTAGATGATCTTTAAGATCCCTTCCAGCCCAAATTGATTCTACAAGAGCAACCACATCAAAAGAACCGAAGAAATTACCATGCAAAGACAGTTTTGAAGGGTCCCACCAGGCAGCACAAAGCCAGCCCACCAGCACGGACACCATCAGAGCTAGTGCTAGGAGGAATATGTTTACAAGCACCTTTTTTTCTTTTGCCTTGCCAAAGCTGACAGCATTCAGACCCATTTAACTCCTCACCCTTTGCAACCTCTTGGGCAGTCAGATGAGCTCAGAGGCTATTTGGATTATCTCAAACAACCCCAATCAAAGTCGTTTCCCTGCTGGAGAGCAGAAACCTGGCACAAGGCTTTCCCATGGCTCCCACTACCTGCTGCCAGGGTAGGGCCCTGCTGGGAGCTGCCTGGGCAGCATCTCAGTTGCAGAGCAGCCCGCAGGGCCCCACGACGACGTTCTGGGGCTGCCTTACCTGTAAACAAGGGAGTCATCGTAAGTACCATTGTACTGGATCTGGAACATCCGTATCCCAGGGATGTTCCTCTGAAAGTTGAACTTCAGCAGAGCGGTCGAGGATGTTGCTTCCGCAACCACCACCTTCTTATCTTGGCTCACTTTAGTATCCCCATTGCTACTGCTCGCATTGGAGCCCGACTTGGTGGAAGTGGAGATATCCGAGGAGCCAGGATCGGGCTCGTGGATGTGGTTGGTGCTGTTCAGCAAGTGGGGGAGCTTGATGATGTGCAGGTCCACTGTCTGCGTGGCCTCCCCGGCCGGGTTGGAAGCAATGCAGGTGAAGGAGCCCGTGTCCTTCACCGTCGTTATAAGGATGTCGAGTGTCCCGTTGTCGTACACCACCGACCTGGTGGCGTTGGAGATCAGTTTGCCCTCAGGTGATATCCAATGGATGGCTGGCTCGGGGTCCCCACGGGCCTTGCACCGCAATGCTGCCCGCTGGCCTTCCAGCACCCGCAACTCGTGCGTGTGCCGGGTGATGAGAGGAGGTTCACACAGGAACTCCTCTTCAGGGATCGACCAGAAATACCGGCCAGACAGCAGCGTGGGAGAAGCACAGGTCTCCAGGTCGTCCTCCCTCGAAAGACGCCTCAGCCACAAGAGCTCACAGTTGCAATGCAAAGGGTTCCCACCAAAGCTCAATGCAAAGGTTGAAGGGCTGATAATTCCTGAGGTTGCCAGTACCTGAGCTCGCTGGAAAAGAGGATCAGGTGGTAGCTTCTGCAGTTTGTTAGACGTGACATCCAACCTGGTCATCTTGTGGAGGTGGGAGAAGGTCCCCTTGGGAATATGGTCAATCATGTTGTGGTCCAGGCTCAGTGTGTGCAAACTAACCATCTTCTCCACCGCATCCCAGGGGATGGTTTCCAGGTTGTTGTAAGACAAATCCAATTCCTCAAGAGCTAAAACATCATCGAAAGCTGTGGAAGAAATCAAAGTCAGCTGGTTGTTGTTAAGTATCAAGTGGTGAAGGTTGGAGAGCCCACTGAGCATATCGTTAGTGATCTTAGTCAATCGGTTGCTGTTCAAATGCAAAGCCCGCAAATTGCGCAGGTCGGCGAAGGCGTGGGGGGTAATAAAACTGATTGTATTCCTGGACAGCGTCAGGTCCACCAGGCTGGTCATGTTGGCAAAGTCTTTCCTTTTAATGTTTGTGACAAAGTTGTCTGCCAGGCGTAACTCCACGGTCCTCCTGTCAATGTTGGGAGGAACGAATAAGAGCCCTTTCTTGGCACAAAGGGTGGCAAGGTTCGGAGACAAAATCTGACAGACACAGCGCTTGGGGCAGATCTGAGCTCTCACCGCCATGCCAATGAACAGCACAAACAAAAGCAGTTTTTCCATTGTAGATCTGGTTCAAGAGCCTGCAAGGAACAGCAAATGTCTGTTAGTCTCTGCACAATAAGCCAGCAACGTCATAATAAAGCAGAGACAAACTGTCTGTGCTTAAATCGTGAAACTAAGGTGCATGTAGCAGTGCATCGCCCTCGTTTTTACCATCCTCCTGATGCCTTTACCATCTTCCATATCCTGAAAGAGCTTCTATGCTACCTCCCTGCCTCCTTCCTGGAGTTTTCAAGACAAGGTTGGACAGGACCTTGAGAAACCTCTCTAGTGGAAGGTGTCCCTGTCTATGACAGGGAGTTGAAACTCAATCACAGAATCATAGAATCAAGCAGGTTGGAAAAGACCTTCAAGATCATAGAGTACAACCTAGATGATCTTGAAGGTCCCCTCCAACCCAAACCATTCTGTGACTCTGAAATTCCAGAAGAAGCACTGAGAGGTAGGTGTTTGCACACACACAGGGACACCCAGGCACTTCTGTACAAATGACAAAGCCCACAGAAGCGTGAACATGGCACATGGCATCAGTAGCGTCTTTAGCACTGCCACCCCACAACTGGTCCCCACTATGCCACCCACCTCTCCTTCAGGCACTCAGCCTTCCAAGAGGTGCTCCTGACCCCACAGCCTGATGTCACTCTGCCATGGTGCCATTTCTGTGCTGCAAAGGGGGGAATGTTTCCATGTGTGCTCCACTACAACTCTCAGTGGCCTCTAAATCATGGCAATTCAATGGGTTTATGGCCATCTCCTCCAACGTGTAAGCTCTTAATGCTATTTTCAGAACAGACTCAGACGGAGCTAATTTTATGTCATTCAAACCCCAAAAATGCAAATAAAACACACACACAAAAAGGCACCAAGAAAAGCCCCCACAACAACATGGATCTAAATAAAAATGGAACAGGGGCTAATTTTAGCTCCTTGCTGTTTTCCCGGCTGCCACAGCCAGCAGCGCTGCACTCCTCTCCCTGACACTTCAATTAGCCTTATCTCCTGCCTTGCCAGATCCAGGATCCTCACGGAGTATGGAAACCAGGGAGATAACAGCAGCGCCCACACCAGCTAAATGAAATCATCCATCAGTGACAGCACAGGGAGAGGCGCGGGATGGTGGCCGCTCCCCACGGCGTGGGACGGCAGCTGCTCACCGTGGAGCGGGTGGTGGGAGATGCAGAGTCCTGTGGAGCAGAGTCCTACAGGCTTGAGAGGGAACCTGTGCAGTCACCAGCAGCAGTGCCTGGAGGGCCCCCACATCAGAAGTGAAGCACTCGGCTCCCTCTGGACTGGTGACAGCGCACAAGCCAGCTACGCAGATGCCTTATCGCCCCAGAAACCTGCTGATGAAGCTCATCTTAACTAAAATAAAAGTTCCACAGCTAGCCATAAACAGGAGTCTTGAATCACCACTGCTATTTAAAGAGATGTAACGTCACAACAATGACTACTGCTCCTGACAGTCCAGTCCCTGCATGTCCATCCTCGGTGCTGTGCAAACCGAGGGGAGCCAATGAGCTCAATAAGGATGAGTGAAAGTACCCCCTGCAAACCCTGCTCTTCAGCACTGTCCATCGATTTGATCCAAGGATGGAACCCCTCTGCTGTGAGGCCAGGCTGAGAGAGGTTGAGTTGTTCAGCCTGGAGAAGAAAAGGCTTCAGAGAGACTTTCCAGTTGCTTTTCAGTGCTTCAAGCACATGCCTTAAGAATTGCAGCCGAGGGAGCTGGGGGTGTGCAGCCTGCAGAAAAGGAGGCTCAGGGCAGACCTCATTGCTGTCTACAACTACCTGAAAGCAGGTTGTAGCCAGGTGGGGTTGGGCTTTGCTGCCAGGCAACCAGGGACAGAACAAGGAGACACAGTTTCAAACTGCATCAGGGCAGGTTCAGGCTCGACAATAGGAGGAAATTCTTTGCAGCAAGAGTGATTGGCATTGGAATGGGCTGCTTGGGGAGATGGTGGAGTCCCCATCCCTGGAGGTGTTTAAGAGGAGGCTAGATGAGGCACTTAGTGCCATGGATTAGTTAATGAGAAGGGTCAGGTGATAGGTTGAACTCGATGATCTTGGAGGTCTTTTCCCACCTGGTTGATTCTGTGATTCTGTGAAGGGGCTGAGCAGAAACCTGGGGACAGACTTTTGAGCAAGGCCTGTTGTGCCAGGACAAGGGGTGATGGTTTGAACTCAAAGAGGAAGATTCACAGTGAAGAGAAGGGAGAAACATTTGGCTCTGAGGGTGGTGAGATTCTGGCCCAGGTTGCCCAGAGAGGTGGGATATGTCCCACCATTGGAACCCTTTCAGGTCAGGCTGTTTGGGGCTCTGAGCAACCAGCTCTGGTGGGAGATGACCCTGATGGCTGCAGCAGGGGTGACCTTTAAAAGTCCCAACCCAAAGCATTCTATGACTCCATGACTACTGACTCAAATTCTTGAGAACCCATTGGATAAAGCATTGAGTGTGGTACTGTGGCCTCCAGCTGAGTCTACTCCTGCAGCCACAGCCTGTCACAACCTCTGTGCTGGGACCCACCACTATAACGATCACTGTTCCTGCTGCCATTTGTTGTAGCAGAAAGCAAAACTTCCTGATTAACCTCCAAAGGTGTTTTGTGGCTCAGTTTGGCCAGCCCATGCCAGCACTGCAGGTTGGGGTGGTCCTCCAGGTGGAATGGGCTTGGAGGAGAATAGTGAAGTCAAATAGCAGAGTAAGCATGGTAGAGCATACCAGCAGCTCCAACCCCAAACTCCAGTGGTGACACCCATCTGGCTGCCTTCCAACATAGCAGCTGCAGCCACACCATGAGCTGTCCTCCATCCTTTTCAGGCAGGACTTTTTTAATTCTCTATCTGGCACACACCAGACCCAAATGGACTCAGCAGCTCAGGGCATCCGCATCACCGCCACTGCGGCCCCCAGACAGTCCCGGCTGGCGACACCACAGTCATTTAGATTTGCTAACTTCATTCTGCTAATTTAGATTTGTAGCTGTGATTAAAGTCACGAGCTTGGACTGAGCCAAGTTCATCTGAAGAGCTACAGGAGATTAAATACGAACCAGCGAGGAGCCTTTCCAGCTTGGAAATGCTGCTGCGTGAAACGGCGACCTAAGGAGACAGAGACCTAAGCCATAGCTGCAAGGACAAGGCTGTGGAGAGGTTACCCACCAGTGGACGTGGGGTTTTATTTCAGGGGAGCTTCTGACACTGACAGCAGCTTCTGGACAGAATGTCCAGCACACAGCAAGAGCTGGACACAGTGTGATAGGTGAACACCAGGCAGAAGAGGCAGGCTCGGACAGCTGCAGCAAATGGGGCAAGACCTGGCTGGTGGCCAGTGACTAACAGTGTTCCCCAGGACTCAAGGGGCAAGACCTGGCTTGTGGCCAGTGACTAGCAGTGTTCCCCAGGACTCAGGGGGCAAGACCTGGCTGGTGGCCAGTGACTAGCAGTGTTCCCCAGGACTCAGGGGGCAAGACCTGGCTGGTGGCCAGTGACTAGCAGTGTTCCCCAGGACTCAGGGGGCAAGACCTGGCTTGTGGCCAGTGACTAGCAGTGTTCCCCAGGACTCAGGGGGCAAGACCTGGCTTGTGGCCAGTGACTAGCAGTGTTCCCCAGGACTCAGGTCAGAGCTAGTCCTCTCCAGTGCTCCTATCAGTGACTCGGACAGGGGGGTGAGGGCACACCATGCACATCCTGTCAATGGCAATTAACTCCTCAAGGGTAGAAGGTGCTTAATGAGAAGTTCTGGTGGATCAGAGAGCTGGGCAACCAGCAGCCATATAGACTGTAACTAGGACAAACGGATTCAGTTCTATAACTCGGTCTCTGCCTGCTTGTTCTCTCCCAGCACTCCACAATCCTGAAAGGGCTGCAGCCTGCAGCCCTGCACAGGCTCAGCCCCAGGCAAGGCAGGCACCTGCAGGGTCAGCTCTGCAGCAGGAGGAAGCAGGAGGCCATCTCCACCAGGAGGTGTCTGGCACATAGCTGCGGCCAAGACCAGGGCACCCCTAGCAGCTAAGGCCGAGGACAAGTGGAGAGTTCCCTCACAGAGAGCAGCAGACCCTGACCAGCTTCTCCTCTCTAGGCCACCTGCAGAACAAGCACCCTGGGCTGTCCCTGGCACAGCACTGACAAAGAGCAGGCCAGCACAGCCAGCGGGTTGTGCAGTCCAGCCTGGGTGCATCTGAACACGACAGGTCACAGCCCATGGCTATCACCCCCCAGCAGAGGAAGGAGCACTGAAGGTCTCTTCCTCATTTCCATTGTCACACAGACATGAGAAGTGAAAAGCAGCCGAGCCCAGCAGCCCCCAGCACATCGCTGCCCTCAGCACTGGGGCACTGCTCCCTGCTCTCCTGCAAGCACTGGCTGAAGGCACTGTCCCCAGACTGCTCTTTCTGCCTTACACCTGAGGACCTCCTTTTCCTTGTTCACTTTCCCCAGCTACGCAGGGAGTCCAGCAGCGGTTTGGTAGTGCTCGTGGAGGCCAGGACTGCCCTTCCATGTCACCCCTCCCCCGCCTTGCCCCCACAGTTCCCAGGTGAAGCAAGCTGACAAGATGGGCCACAAGTCAGTGAGTTTTCTCCTGCAGATGTCTCTCATGTGGCTTCACAGCTTTGCTCCATCTCAGCTGTGCTAACAAGTGTGGGTGCTGGGCTCCTGCTGAGCCAAGTCCCAGCAGCTCCAAACCAGCCATCCCAGCATGAGGACATACCCTGAGCTGAGAAAAGAGGCAGCACCAGTCACCAAAGGCACCCTGCAGCCATGCTGAAATGGGAGCAGTGATGTGATGGCACTGGGATGTACACCCTGCCAGCTGCTGAAGCTCCTGAAGCACAGAGCAGTCTACATGGGTGAGCTGGAAGGAGGGCTGGGTGGGGTGGAAGCAGGGCTGAGGTGGGACAAAGATTCACTGGGTGAGCTGGAAGCAGGGTGGGTGGGATGAAAGATTCGCTGGGTAAGTTGGAAGCAGGGCTGGGTGGGCTGGAAGGATGGCTGGGTGGGGTGGAAGCAGGGCTGAGGTGGGACGAAGATTCACTGGGTGAGCTGGAAGCAGGGTGGGTGGGATGAAAGATTCGCTGGGTGAGCTGGAAGCAGGGCTGGGTGGGATGAAAGATTCGCTGGGTGAGCTGGAAGCAGGGCTGGGTGGGCTGGAAGCAGGGCTAGGTGAGATGAAAGCAGGGCTGGGTGGGCTGCAAGCTGGGCTAGGTGGGCTGGAAGCTGGACATTCCCAAGGGAAGGGCAGGGCTGGAAGCTAAGAGCAAACTGAGATGAGGAGCTCAAGAAGGATTACAAGCATCTTCAGGCAGGAGCCAGCTGCTAGATAGTAGTGGGGAGATATCCCACCACAGCCTACGACCTAAACCTTTCACTGAGAGGTTTGAGGTCTCTGCTCAAGGGTCACCAGAAGAATTGAGCCACCAGTACCTTTGCAGAGCAGGAGGTTGACACAGACATGAGGGGAACCTGGGCTGGTTTGGGGGTTCAGCCTCTCAGCCACTTGGAGAAACCCCTGACAGCAAAGAGAGGCCTCAGGGGTTGCTGTGGTAGGGAAAATGCTGTCTTGGACTGCATTCAGAAGATGCTAAACTCATTACTGCTGCTAATTTCACACACTCTTCACTTGTCCATCTGCCCTGGAGACAGCCAAGCTGCCATGTGCCAGAAGAGGACTGAGGTGCTGCAGCAGCTTGGCTTCATCTTCCCCACAGCTCCTCTGTTCCATCAGCAGCTCTGCTGCCTTTAAGCACAACTCACCCCTGTCTCTCACAGTGATCTCCCTGCTCATCTCCTCACCACCCCACCACTGGGGTGCAGTCTCACAACACTTTGTGTCAGAACCTTACCCGTGTGTCACAGACCACTGAGGGCACCAATTTCACTGTACCTTTCTGCTTCCTCGTGGGTGTCCCTAGGCTACAGCCACAGTGCCCACAGCTCCCTGCAAAACCACCATGCCCATGTGTTGGGCTGCTCCACATCCTTCAGTGGGATGGAGTCCAGGCGGAGGCCTGTGAATAGTGGGGTCCCCACAGGGGTCAGTACTGGGACCAATGACTGGTGGGGTCCCACAGGGGGCAATTCTGTTCAATAGCACAATGCCCACCTGGAGAGCAGTGCCAAGTGGCACCCCTCAGGGGTCAGTGCTGGTGCTGTTTGACATCTTTGTCAGCAACATGGACAGAGGAATCAGTGCACCCTCAGCAAGTCTGCAGATGGCACCAAGAGGCATGGCACAGTTGACTTGCTAGAGGGAAGGGATCTATCCAGAGGGATCTGGACAGGCTGCAGAGGTGTGCCCAGGCCAAACTCATGATATTCAACAAGTATCTCCCTCTGGAGATACTCAAAACCCACCTGGATGTGTTCCTGTGTAATCTGTGTAATCTGGTGTAGGAAACCCTGCTCTGGCAGGGGAGTTGGACTGGATGAGCTTTGGAGGTCCCCTCCAGCCCCTGACATTCTGTAACAATATGATCCTGTCAGTATTCCATCCCTTGGGTGACCATTCAGAGCAGTGAGAAGGGCAAGTGGGCATCTGCCTGGTCTTGTGCCATAGGTTACTACAGACCACTCTCACAAGCCCTCCCCCCTTCTCTACATACAGATGGGAGGGAAAGTAGTACAGAAACTCCTCTGGTTTGAGATAGAGTTTGATGATAAGGTGCACAATTACCTCAGCCTACTGCAGAAGCGTGCAGCAAACTGCAGAAGCAGCAGCAGAAGCCAGCAATGTCCCCAGCAGAGAGGACCAACGCCCCAAACCCAGAGCTCAAAAGCAGCAACTGGAACAAGAAGCCTCTCATGCTGCAATCTGAACTTCAAGCCCCATGATACTTTGCTCCAGCCAGTACCTTCATTTTGAAGCTGGCATGATGGCAGCATGGTATCAAACCTCAGCAGCAGGTTCAGCTCTGCCCAAGACACACAGCAGGAGCCCTGGGCACAGCTCCCATGGAAGCACAGCCAACCCATCCGTCAAGCCATGGCAGCCAGGCTGGTGCACTCACCCGTGGGAGAGCTCCTGCACCTGGCCACTCATGCCTTGCCCTCTTGTCCAGCACTGTCCCATGAGTACACAGACATCCCTCCTCAATCACTGTGGCTGGAGTGAGCTCCCTGAGGCCAAGTCCATAGGTGGCCCCTGCTCATCCAGCTGCTTCAAGCCTGGCCATGGAGGAGCAGAGGCTGAGGAGGGACAAAAACACTGGCGGTTTCCAAAGTTCAGCTGCTGAAAAGCCACCTGGTGAGAACTGGTCCAGCCAATGGGGAACATGGGCTTTGCTGCACCAAATCAGATCACTGGGGCAGCTCATCACCAGGCTTCTCACTTCTGCAGCAGCAGGGAGAGATACTTTCTCTATTCCACCCAGTGCCAAACCCACTGAGCTGTGGCTGCAGCCTGAAGTCACCCTGGACTCAAGCCAGGACAGCTGAGAACCTGGTCTGACTTCTTGTTCTTGAAACAGAAATCCCTGGCAATCCATCCTCATGCTCCAGCAGCAGTATTCCCTCCCCATGACCAACCCACCACCCAGGGCAGCTCTACACCAGTAACCAGCAGCAAGCAGCAGCCTTACCACCAGCACTGTCCATCAGCCCAATGCACCAGCACACTTTGGCATGTGTGGGAGGCAGTGAGTACCAACAGGACAGCAGCAGCCAGGGCTGTCTGCTGGATGTTCTGCCTGGCACAGCGCTGCCATCACAGCTGGGCTCAGACAGACAGTGCCCACCTGCACAGGCCACACTTAATAAAATGTGCATCAGGAGTTACTGGGCTGGGGGCATGCTACAGCACAACCCCCCCACCAGCCACAGCCCCTCTTAGAATCATAGAGTCAGTCAGGGCTGGAAGGGACCACAAGGATCAGCCAGTTCCAAGCCCCCTGCCATGCCCAGGGACACCTCACACTAGAGCAGGCTGTCTACAGCCTCATCCAGACTGGCCTTAAACACCTCCAGCCATGAGGCTTCCACCACCTCCCTGGCCAACCCCTGCCAGGCTCTCACCACCCTCATGCTGAACAACTTCTCCCTAACATTCACTCTGAATCTCCCCATTTCTAGCTTGGTTCCATTCCCCCCAGTCCTAGCACTACCTCACAGCCTCAGAAGTCCCTTCCTAGCTTTCTCGTAACCCCCTTCAGATACTGCAAGGCCACAAGAAGGTCACCTGGGAGCCTTCTTCTCTCCAGACTGAACAGCCCCAACTGCCTCAGTCTCTCCTTGCAGCAGAGCAGCTCCAGCCCTCTGATCATCCTTGTGGCCCTTCTCTGGACACCTTCCAGCACATCCACAGCCCTCTTGTAATAGGGGCTCCAGAACTGGGCTGAAGCATGGCAGATATCACACCAAAAGTCATCTCACATGCCATCACCACACCAAAACCTGTCCTGCATACCATCATCACACTAAAATCTATCCCACATGCCATCACCACACCAAAACCCATCCCTCATGCCATCACCACACCAAAACCCATCCTACATGTCATCATCACACTAAAATCTATCCCACATGCTATCATCACACCAAAACCCATCCCAGGTACCATCATCACGCTGAAACCTATCCTAGATACCATCTCATGAAGCAAGCATCATGGCTTAAAGTCAGAAGCATCAAGCTGTGCTATCTTCTGACTCCTGAGGTATTGCCACCCAAACCAGAGGACAAATCTGGCCTGGCTTCTGGGAGGACAGAAGCTGTCTCAGGGCTGTGCTTGGGATTTGGGATAAAACCACAGAGGGATGGCTCAGTTGTTGCTGAGCAGCATTTAGACTAAGTTGAGGATTTTCTGCTCCTCACCTGCCCCAGTGGAGAGCAGGCTGGGGGTGTGCAGGGAGATGGGAAGGAGCACAGCTGGGACAACTGCCCCTCAACTGACCCAAGGGATATGCCAGACCAATGGAGACCATGGCCAGTGTATGAACCTGGAAGAGGGTGGCTGGCAGCCACTGTTTGGGAACAAGCTGAGCATTGGTGGGTGAGTGTTGAGCAACTGCATTGTGCATCCCTTGCTTTGTGTGCTCAAATTCTGTTACTACTATTACTGTTACTGCTATTGCTATTATTGTTGTTGTTGTTCTTGTCATTTGTTATTACCATTATCATTATCATCTCCCCTTCCTTTTATAGCCTTTTAAACTGCTTAATCTCATCCCATGGGTTTTAACTTTCATCTTCTGACTCTCCCCCGACCCACTGAGTGAGCAGCTGCCTGGTGCTGGGGTGCCAGCTGGGTCAGCCCACACCAGCACCAGCTGCGCAGCTGACAAAGGCGAGGGAGCCCAAGAGCACAACCTCAGCAGTGGTTTAAATAAAACAGCTTTAAACTTCTCTGGAACACTGTGGCTTTTTCAGAACCAAGGGTTTCTGCAGCACCAAAACCAGCGCTCGGACAGAAGGGATTTGCCTGGATGCTTCTCTGCCGCTGGCACTGCCAAAGGTGCTGCACTCACCCCTCCCGTGTCCACCCCACACTCTTTGGCCAGCATGGTTTGCTCTCTGTGCCATTGCAGTGGTGCTCTGCCCACGAGGGGCCAGTGGTAAGCCCTGCTCTGAGGGGAAGAGGTCTCTCAGGGCTACCAGAGGCACCCTGGACCTTTTCTGGCATGGAGCCTGCCAGGGCAGAGGAACCAGATGCAGCCAGGTGGCCGTGCACTGGCTGTGGGCTCCTGACAGGAGCACCCTGGGTACACACCTCCCCTTGCCAGCTGCTGCAAAGGTTGCAGAGAGCCCAGAGACACCTGAAACACGAACCATTTCCAATGGTGGGAAGCCAAAGGGGAGGGAGGACAGCCCAGCCCAGGAGCTCTGGCCCAGCAGCTGCCACTCTCCCAGTTAAACAAGCAACTCCTGGGCAGCAGAGGTGGCACTGCCACAGCTGAGCAAGGAGCACAGCCTCCCCTGTCATCACTTCAGCACACAGCCCATGGCAATCCCAGAATGGGCCCATTCCAGCTTTCCCTTTCTACTGCCACTTAAGGGAGAGGGTGGTTTGGAAGTTCAGCACAGGGTGGCTTTTCAGGAGCAGCTGCCCCAGTGCCGGAGCCCAGCAAATGTGGGCTGGAGCAAGGGGGCAGGGTCAGACTTGCTGACCCCAGGAACTGGGCTGGAGGCTGTGCCACCACCAGGCTCTCCCTGTTCACATCCCACCACAGGCACTCCTGCTGCCTGCTGACAGATCCCTCACACCAAGGAAGCAGAATGGGAAGTGCCATCAAACTTTCTATCTGGAGGGTTCATGCGAGGGATCGAGATCTGTGTCCTGCTCACTGCTTGCACCTCACCCTGTGGAGGGCTCTGATCTTCACCTCGGCTTGTCTGAACCATGCCCAACATCTCTGACCTTTCTTATCAGCTGCCCCAAGATGATGCCATCCCCATTCCACACACAGAATCTGGAGACATGGACACTCCCCCTGCCCCTGTATCACACCAGCAAAGCTCTTTCTGCTGGCAAAGCCCAGAGGAGGCTCAGGGGGGACCTCATTACTGTCTACAACTACCTGAAGGTTGTAGCCAGGTGGGGTTGGGCTCTTCTCCCAGGCAACCAGCAACAGAACAAGGGGACACAGTCTCAAGTTCTGCCAGTAGAGGTCTAGGTTGGATGTTAGGAGGAAGTTGTTGTCAGAGAGAGTGATTGGCATCGGAATGGGCTGCCCAGGGAGGTGGTGGAGTCTCTATCCCTGGAGGTGTTGAAGCCAAGCCTGGATGAGGCCTTTAGTGCCATGGTCTGGTTGATTGGCCAGGGCTGGGTGCTAGGTGGGACTGGATGAGCTTGGAGGTCTCTTCCAACCTGCTTGATTCTATGATTCTATGAGGCAAGAAAGATGGCAAAGCCCTCCCCAGAAGAAGCCAGTTTTGTTTCTACTTAAAAGTCATAGAATCATAGAATGGATTAAGTTGGAAGGAAGCTCAAAGCTCAGCCAGTTTCAACCCCCTGCCACTAGAACAGGTCGCTCAAGACCTCATCCAACTTGGCCTTGAACACCTCCAGGGAGGTTGTGGAGCACAGAATCTGTGATTCTCCATTCCAGCCCCTGACATTCTCTCATTCTGTGAGTCTATGAAATAAGGGTAAGATGAGGAAAAGCCTGACAGCTCCACTCATCAGCACTGTCACAAGGATCTTCCTCAGCACAAGGAGTTGATGAAATCAAAATGTTAAAACTATTCTTGGGAGAGCAGACTGCTGCCAAAGCTGTGGATCTGCTTTGTTGGAATTTTAATCCCAGCTTACAAAATTCCATAGAAAATGTAACAACAACAGAAAGAATCCTCCAAGTACACTGCTCTGATTTTCTTTCTTTCACAAAGCTCCCTGGGGATCACAGAACTGAAGAATCACAGAGTGGTTTGAGCTGGAAAGGACCTCAAAGATCATCTAGTTCCAGTTCCCCCATGCCCCAGGTAGGGACACCTAACCCAAGCTGCTTAAGGACTCATCCAACCTGGCCTTGAACACCTCTGCTCGGAGCCTCCACAGCTTCTCACCATCCTTGGTGAAGAAGACTGAGAGGAGATTTAATCAATGTGTATAAATCTCTGAGGGCTGGGGGTCAGGAGGGGAAGGACAGGCTCTGCTCACTGCTCCCTGGGATAGGACAAGGAGCAATGGATTGAATCACAGAATCACAGAAATGAATCATAGAATCAACCAGGTTGGAAGAGACCTCAGGATCATCCAGTCCAACCTAGTACCCAGTCATCTAGACCATGGCACTAAGTGCCTCATCCAGTCTTTTCTTGGCTCCCTGGAGGTGTTCAAGGCCAGATCAGATGAGTCCTTGAGCAAGCTGTTCTAGTGGGAGAAAAGGTTCTTTGCAGTAAGGGTGGTCAAACACTGGCACAGGTTGCCCAGGGAGGTTGTGGCTACTCCTTCCCTGGAGGTGTTCAAGGCCAAACTGGATGAGGCCTTTAGCAACCTGTTTTAGTGGGAGGTGTCCCTGCCTATGGCAGGGGGTTGGAACTGGCTGAGCTTTGAGCTCCCTTCCAACCAAAACCATTCTATGGTTCTAAGATGTGCCCAGCACAGTGGAGTCCTCATCCCAAGAGGGGTTTCAAACCTGTAAAGACACAGTGCTGAGGGACATGATTTAGTGGACTTGATGATCCCAAAGGCCTTTTCCAAATGAAACATCCCTGTGCTGCTGTGCCCACAGCAGCCTGGATGCTCTGAAGACACAAGCAAGGAATCTCAAGGAGATAAACCACTTCCATCACAGTAACAGATGATGTACTCCAGCAGAACACATGTAAGGAAAAGAAGGACAACAAGGGCTGGGATGGAAAATTGTTTGGCAGAAGCCAAGAAGAGTAAATGATTTATATGCACTGATTTTAATTTTATTTCCAGGCTGAGTGTAATTTATCTAAAGTCATCAAAAATTAATAGGCCACACAGAAAGGAGGCTTAATAAATTCAAACTGAGGGGCACCCAGCAAGTTCACCTCTCCTCAGCTGCTGTTGCTGCTTAGCTAATGAAGCCTCCTCCTTATCTCCTCCGGCAGGCAGGCACTGCCCTGCACAGGCTGAGCCACAGCTCGGGGGCGGCGTGAAGCAAGGGGGCTGAGAGGGCTCCCTCCTGGCAGGCAGCTCCCTGGGGGCTGTGCTCTGCCACTGCCCTCCCTGCCCACTGCTTCTGCTGCCCCAGAGCCTCCAGAGCCCTCAGCACTGCTCCAGCCTCCATGCACCCCAGCTCCCACACCTCCTCTCTCCAGCCTCCATGCACCCCAGCTCCCACACACCTTCGCTCCTCTCCAGCCTCCATTCACCCCAGCTCCCACATATCTCCTCTCCAGCTTCCATGCACCCCAGCTCCCACACATCTCCTCTCCAGCCTCCATGCACCCCAGCTCCCACACATCTCCTCTCCAGCCTCCATGCACCCCAGCTCCCACACATCTCCTCTCCAGCCTCCATGCACCCCAGCTCCCACACACCTCTACTCCTCTCCAGCCTCCATCTCTCCCTGGCTCCCAGGCAGCTCCTGGAGCTACCAGATCCCTTGCTGTCCTGGAGGCAAAGCCAACTCAAACACACTTCAAAGCTAAGGCTGTGTTGGGGCACAGGTCCATGCAGAAACTCTTTGTGAGCACTGAGAAGCCCAAGGCTGAGCATGAGCCCACATTTCTGCCCCGGGGACATGCAGCTGTGCCAGCCCCCAGCACACGTTCCACATTAAGTCCCCAGAGTGATGGCACTGCCTTCCCCAGCCTTACTTAAGCCATGGCTCAGAAGAGCATGATGAAGGAAGGCAGCAGTGCTGGTAGGGTGCCCCAAGAAGGGTGCTTGGCCTCACAGCCCCTCCACAGTGATCCCTAACCACCCTAGAGCACCCTCAGACAATGCTGAGCACCTTCTTGGGGTCCCATCCCAGGGTCCCTCTTGGGGATGGCACTAAGGGACAGGAGGAATTGTGTGATGACAGAAGGGAGGCTAGAGAAGGCAGACGGTGGGGAGAGGAGCTGCAGCACTGGGGTGATGCTCCCACTCCTGTTGGACATCCACATGTGAGGGCAGGAATCCATACAGATGGAGAGCACCTGCCAGGCCTTGCTTGCCTGGGAACTGCTAGCTTTAAAGCTGCTGATTCTCCAGCTGTTGGTTGCCTCAAGCCATGATGTTATGGCCTCAGCACTGCACAACCCATGGAAGGAAACTCCTCAGAGAGACAACTTGAGGTGACCGCCCCAGGAGGTGAGGCCCTGGAGGAGGCTCTGACTGACTGTGGAGTACATTCCAAGCAGTTGCAGCAGATGGGAAATTCCTAGGATGCAGGGGCACCACACAACTCAACCTGGCAATCACCCAGCATCTGACAACTACGTGACTACCATGAATCAGAGAACGGGTTGGGTTGGAAGAGACCTTAAATATCACAGGCTCACAGGATGTCAGGGGTGGGAAGGGAACCAAAGACATCATCCAGTCCAAACCCCCTGCCACAGCAGGACCACACAATCTAGCTCAGGGCACACAGGAACACATCCAGACAGGCCTGCAAAGGCTCCAGACAAGGAGACTCTACAACCTCTCTGGGCAGCCTGTGCCAGTGCTCTGGGACCCTTACAGCAAAGAAGTCCACCCTCGTGTTGAGCTGGAACCTCCTGTGCTGCAGCTTCCATCCATTGCTGCTTGTCCTATCCCAGGGAGCAGTGAGCAGAGCCTGTCCCCCACTCCTGACCCCCAGCACTCAGATAGTTAGAAATATTTATTAGATCCCCTCTCAGTCTTCTCCAGACTAAGGAGCCCCAGGTCCCACTCACCCCAGCCCCACGTCATGGGGAGCTGCCCCAGTCCTATCCCAGAGAACAAGGCAAAAGCTCATCCAGCTCCAACTCCCTGCCATGGGCAGGGACACCTCCCACTAGACCAGGCTGCTCGAATGGCACCCTCACCACACACAGCCTTTGTTTAGCAGCCACGGGGCAGTGCTAGGATGGAGAGGAGTGCCGGGACCACTCCCCAGGACCAGCTGCCAATGATGGTGCTGCAGGAGAGGCAGTACACATCCCACCTCAGAACCCCATCTTGATGGGGACCCTGGGGACACAGCGGGAGGCTGGGAGCGGTGGCTGCTTGCCCTGGGCTGAAGGTCAGGCAGCACACGGAGGTGACACAGCCCTAGGTGACGACCCAAGACCTGCCCTTCTGCACGTCCCCAAGGGGCCTGCACTGGAGAGGCTCAGGAACACAGAGCAGGCAGCCGATGCCCAGCTGTCTGCATGACAAAGGGTCAGAGCTCTCAGCACCCCTTGGGTTGCCTGCTGGAGCTGGACCATGGAGCAAAGCCTCATCCCTGGAGGTGTTTTAAGGGCAGGCTGGATGAGGCTGTAGACAGACTGACCTAGTGTGAGGTGTGCCTGTCCATAGCAGGGGGGTTGGAACTTGGTGATCTTTGTGGTCCCTTCCAACCCCAACTGATCCTATCACAAGTTCTGAAAGCAGCTAAGGGTCTCTTCTATCTCCAAAACTCCATGTAAGATGGTTTTGAACTTGTGCAGGGGAAGAGAATTCTTTGTGATTCTATGATTCTAGAAGTTCTGAAAGCAGCTAAGGGTCTCTTCTATCTCCAAAACTCCATGTAAGATGGTTTTGAACTTGTCCAGCTGAAGGGAACTTTGTGTGGTTTTGCTTCCTCTGTCCCTATGAGATGTTTGATCTGCCTTTTGGAAGGGACAAAAAGACACAGTGCTGTTGTGTCAGCCCTTAGAGTGAATTAGAGTGATCTGTGATAATTACCTCTGGAAAGTGTTCAGAGTTGTACTCAGAGGTGAGGTGAGATCAGAGAGGCTCCCTATGGCTTTTCTGTGACCCTGCAGCACTCAGCAGCACCCCAGCCTCTCTGGGCTCCTCCACAGCAGCAGCCTCGTGTGGAGCTGCAGCTTGGGTTTGCTGCCCAGAGCTGGGAGCTTCGTGACTGAGACACAGAACCATAGAATCACAGAATATCAGGGGCTAGAAGGGAGCTCCAAAGCTCATCTGGCCCAACCCCCCTGCCAGAGCAGGATCACCCAGAGCAGATCATACAGAACACATCCAGATGGTTCTTAAGCATCTCCAGAGAGGGAGACTCCACAAGCCCCTGGGCAGCCTGTGCCAGTGTTCTGTCACTCTCACAGAGAAAAACATGACCTGTGCCACACTCCCTCGAGTAGCCCAAAGAATGGGGTCAGAGCTGGGGGCTTCATGACTGGGACATAGAATCATAAAATCACAGAATGTCAGGGGCTGGAAGGGACCTCCAAAGCTCATCTGGTCCAGCCTCCCTGCCAGAGCAGGATCACCCAGAGCAGATCACACTGGAATGCATCCAGATGGTTCTTGAGTATCTTCAGAAAGGGAGACTCCACAGCTCCCCTGGGCAGCCTGCTCCAGTGCTGTCACCCTCACAGGGAGAAACATGACCTGCGTCTTGCTCCCTCAAGTAGCCCAAAGAATGGGGCCAGAGCTGGGGGTCTTCATGACTGGGACACAGAATCATAGAGGGGGGACACAGAATCATAGAACTACGGCAGGGGAGTTGGAACTGGATGATCCTTGTGGCTCCTTCCAACCCTGACTAATTGTGTGATTCTGTGATTCTGAGGCTGGCCCAGCACCGCTGGCCACACTCACACAAGGTCTCTGCCCACGCAGCTGCAGCAGAAACCAAGGGCTCCTGGGCTGAGCTCGGATCCACAGGAAATCACTGGGCACCCTGGCAGGTGAGTTTCCCCTCCCAGGGGCAGCAATCTCAGGGAAAGAAACGCTGGGGCCCATCTTCTCTAAAAACTTCAGCTACATCTGTCAGGGTTGGGCAATTTCGCTTTAAAGAGAAACTTCCAATGCGCCATAAGGGAGAAACTATTTTTGCAACCTTCCCTTTGGCTGAAAATCTGCTGCTGGGATTTTTTTTTTCAGGAGGAAGGCACTCTGCACGCCTGGAGAAATGCTCCACGGCTCCAAAATACATATTTATGGTTTCCTGATATAGGGAGAAGCAACAGAGGGAAGGAAGGATCAGCTGCAGGAGATGTTAGCAGAGCTGTGTGAGGAGGACAGGCAGCAAACTGAGGATCGCTGGTGGAGCTGGGGGGGAGGTAAAATGAAAGAGCTGGTTGGGCAGAGGTGCTGAGCACCAACCACTGCCCAGCGCTGCCTGCCAGAGGCAGGACAAGTGAGCACTGAGGGGCTGAGCCACAGGGATGCTCAGTTGCAGGGGCATTCAGATGCAGGGATGCTCAGGCACAGGGGTGCTCAGGCACAAGGATGCTCAGCTGCAGGGATGCTAAAGCACAGGGATGCTCAGTTGCAGGGGCATTCAGATGCAGGGATGCTCAGGCACAGGGGTGCTCAGGCACAAGGATGCTCAGCTGCAGGGATGCTAAAGCACAGGGATGCTCAGTTGAAGGGATCCTCAGGCACAGGGATGCCGGGTGGCAGGGATGCTCAAGCACAGGGGTGCTCAGGCACAAGGATGCTCAGCTGCAGGGGTGCTCAGGCACAGAGATGCTGAGCTGCAGGGGCATTCAGATGCAGGTGTGATCAAGCATAGGGGTGCCAGGCACAAGGACGGTCAGCTGCAGGGATGCTGAGCTGCAGGGACATTCAGATGCATGTGTGACCAAGCACAGGGATGCTCAGGCACAGGGGTGTCTGGCTACAGGGATGCTTGGGGACAGGACAAAGGGCAATGGGTGGAAGCTGAGGCATAGGAAGTTTCATTTAAACATGAGGAATTCTTTCCCTGTGAGGGTGACAGAGCACTGGAACAGGCTGCCCAGGATGGTTGTGGAGTCTCCCTCTCTGGAGATATTCCAAACCTGCCTAGACAAGATCCTGTATAATCTGGCCTAGGAGATCCTGCTCTGGCACGGGGGTTGGACTGGATGAGCTTTTGAGGTCCCTTCCAGCCCCTAACATGATTCTGTGATGCTCAGCCAGGTCTGTCAGGGAGAACAAGGGCACAGCAGCATGCACCAGCTCCAGCTGCACAGGCTGTAATGCCAGACCACTGTCAGCTCTCCCACCCAGGTAACACACAACACAGCTCATTGTGTCCCTGCTTTGCTTCATCATCAGGGAGCCGGCCCTCCCAGAAAGCAAAGGAGAGAGCAGAAGATGCCATGCTGCAGAAGCCACTCAGCGTGTCTCTGCAGCGCAGCCAGGGCACCCCACGCCCAGCCTGTTCTCATCAGCTCTCCTGTAACTGCCAGCTTATTGTTCAGAGGTGACAGAATAATGATGCCAAAAGGCTTGAAAACCTACAGGAGGTCTGTGGGTCTTTTACAAATCACAGAATCATTACGTTGTTTCATAGAATCAGCCAGGTTGGAAGAGCTCTCCAAGCTCATCCAGCCCATCCTATCACCCAGTCCTAGCCAATCGACTACACCATGGCACTAAGAATTGGAAAAGCTCTTCAAGACCATTGAGTCCAACCCATCACCTCACACCTTCTAATTAACTAAACCATGACACAAAATGCCTCACCCACCCTCTTTTTAAACACTTCCAGGGATGGCAACTCCACCACCTCCCTGGGCAGCCCATTCCAATGCCAACCACTCTCTCTGTGAAGAACTTCCTCCTAACATCCAGCCTATATACACATCCATCTTGGTGGCTTCCTCTGGACTGGCTCTGGCAACAGCTTCCTCCTAACATCCATCCTGAACCTGACCCTGCACAACTTGAGACTGTGTCCCCTCATTCTGTTGCAGGTTGCCTGCAAGAAGAGACCAACCCCACCTGGCTACAGCCTCCCTTCAAGTAGTTGTAGACAGCTGGAAGACCTCTAAGATCATTGAGTCCAACCATCAACCTGATATCACCATGGCCATTAAACCAAACCTGTGAGGACCTGCAGAAGCCTGTGCAATGTGAAGCCTTGGCCTGGAAAGAATGTCCATGAGCAGAGAGAGCAGGACACATGGGAACACTGAACCAGCCTCAGATGTCCTGCTTAGGGACACGGGCACATTGCCACTCCGAGTCAGTACCGGTGATGGCAGCATCACACTGCCACCTCAAACAGGCATTTGCTCAGGAGAGACACCACAAGCTGTTTGGTGTGTCAGTCACACAACTGCCAGTGGTTCACATCTGCAGTTCTCCAAAGAGCAACAGCAGTGAGGACCTTGCTGCCAAGGCTGCCAGGACTGGGGCAGCTCCCCATGACATGGACGTGGAGTAAATGAGTGGGACCTGGAGCTGCTTAGTCTGGAGAGGAGAAGACTGAGAGGGGATTTAATCAATGTTTGTAACTATCTGAGGGCTGGGGGTCAGGAAGGGGGGCACAGGCTCTGCTCACCGCTCCCTGGGATAGGACAAGCAGCAATGGATGGAGGCTGCAGCACAGGAGGTTCCAGCTCAACACAAGGGGGAACTTCTTTGCTGCAAGGGTCCCAGAGCACTGGCACAGGCTGCCCAGAGAGGTTGTGCAGTCTCCTTCTCTGGAGCCTTTGCAGGCCTGTCTGGATGTGTTCCTGTGTGCCCTGAGCTAGATTGTGTGGTCCTGCTGTGGCAGGGGAGTTGGACTCAATGATCTCTTTGGGTCTCTTCCATCCCCTGACATCCTGTGAGCCTGTGATTTTGTGTGACTGATAACTGGAAATGCTCCCTCCAACATTTGTCATGATAATTGTGCCTACCAAGAGACAATGTGAGACACACACTGGTCACAGACTCTGTGCCAAGAGAGAATGGCTCAGGACACTGTGGGGAGGAGAGGGACAATCACCATCCCTGGGGAACACACTGCTGAGCCAGGCTTTGGAACAAGACAGGAGAGTGAAACAAGACAGGAGAGTGGGCAACTCCTAACCTGATGTGGAAAAAGGAAGACCTGAGACTGAAGCCTCAGGGACAGCCCTGCAGAGGAACTAGGTACTGGGCTGGTCAGTGAGAGCCCCCCAAACAGCACTGTGAGACAGGGAGCACCTCCAGAGCACTTCTAGCTGCCAGGGATGTCCCTGTGAGGAGCAGGCAGAACATCTCCAGCTGTCAGGGATGTCCCTGTGAGGAGCAGGAGCTTACCCTAAAGAGCCTAACCCCAGCTGGTTGGAGCTGCCAAGGAGCAGTGTGCAGCTGGGAGCTGGCAGGAGAGAGGCCCTGTCCCAGGAGGAGCCATCAGCACAACCTCTCTGGGACCTCCATCACATTTAATTTTCCCATCAATCCCCATTAGCTTTCTGCCATTCCTTTGGGTCACCCACAGGTCCAGGAAATACTAAAAACAAACCTGTGCAGTCTCAGGTTGCTCCTTGTCCAATTATTTTAATGCTCCTAGGTAGCAGCTACCCAACACTGCTGCACTGCGTTCAGCTGTGGCTTTTTAACCCTTCTCTGAGTCCCTGCAGAAGCAGAAAGCATCTTCCTGTCTCCAGCAACCTGCCTTCCTGCAATGGCAAACAGAAATAACCCCTGACAACTCCTTTCTCCTCTGCATCACCCTCGGTGGTGCTTCTTTGCACACCCTCAGGTCCAGTCCATGCCAGGCTTTTTGTCGTCTCAAATCTCCTGCTGCAGCTGCTTCCTGGCTCAAGGATGTTTAACATTTCAATTAGAGAACTTCCACTGCCCTCAGAAGGCAGAAATTCAGGCACAAAAATGATCCTTGGTGTGCAGAGATCTTTCTGGGGAGCTGGGCCAAGGCCAGTCTGGCAAAAGCAGGGCTCACAAAAGGGCAACTCACTTCACCCTGGGCACAAGCCTGTGCCTGCCAGCCCCCTTTATCACTAAGGGATGGGGCAGGGGGGTTCTGCTGGTACCCCAAAATCTCCCTGACCCCTCTGGTGCCTCATCCTGGTCCTCCACCACCACAGCTTATTTGCATCCCAATAGCACTTCACTCCTCCAACACCCCACCAGCAACTCCAGAGCAGCACTCTAATTCCTCTACCACCTTGACAGCACTCCAGATCCCCTGGCACCCCAAAAGCACCACAGTGCTCCAGCATCTCATCAGCTCCCCAGATCCTCTGGCAGCCTGAAAACACCTGACCTGCTTCAGCACCTCAAATGCACCCCAGTTCGTGTGGCACGCCAGCAGCACTCCAGCACTACCAGTGCCCTGAATGCACTCCAGTCTTTCAGGGCCCCACCAGCACCCTGAAAGCACCTCGGTCCTCAGGCACCCCACCAGCACCCTGGGCTTCCAGCATCCTATAAGCACTACATCTCCATCAGTACTCCTCCAGCACACCAACATCCCAAAAGGACTCCAGTCCTCCCACAACCCAGCTCCACCAGCACCCCAAAAGTACCCCAGCTCCTGGTACTGGTAGATAGTAGCTGAAGATGAGGCAGCAGTGGGCAGCAGTGGGCAGGAGAGCCAATGGCATCCCGGGCTGGATCAGGATCAGTGTGGGCAGCAGGACAAGGGAGGTTCTTCTGCCCCTGTACTCAGCACTGCTCAGGCCACACCTTGAGTGCTGTGTCCAGTGCTGGGCTGCTCAAGTCAAGAGAGATGTTGAGGTGCTGGAAGGTGTGCAGAGAAGGGCAACAAGGCTGGGGAGGGGCCTGGAGCACAGCCCTGTGAGGAGAGGCTGAGGGAGCTGGGGGTGTGCAGCCTGCAGAAGAGGAGGCTCAGGACAGACCTCATTGCTGTCTACAACTACCTGAAGGGAGGCTGTGGCCAGGTGGGGTTGGGCTCTTCTCCCAGACAAGCAGCAACAGAACAAGGGGACACAGTCTCAAGTTGTGCCAGGGAAGGTCTAGGCTGGATGTTAGGAGGAAGTTGTTGGCAGAGAGAGTGATTGGCATTGGAATGGGCTGCCCAGGGAGGTGGTGGAGCTGCCGTGCCTGGAGGTGTTGAAGCAAAGCCTGGCTGGGGCACTTAGTGCCATGGTCTGGTTGATTGGCTAGGGCTGGGTGCTAGGTTGGACTGGATGATCCCAGAGGTCTCTTCCAATCTGGTTGGTTCTATGATTCTATGATCTGCCTTTAAACAAGTCATGAAGTCATGGCATAAGCAGGTGCACCATTGTCTGCCATGCTAATTGGCCATCCCCCCACTCTCTGGTGCAAGGCCATTCTTTGGGCTACTCAAGGGACCATGACACAGGCCATGTTTTCCCTTGGGCGGGTGACAGAGCACTGGAAGAGGCTGCCCAGGGGAGTTGTGGAGTCTCCCTCTCTGGAGATATTCAAGAACCATCTGGATGCATTCCAGTGTGATCTGCTCTGGCAGGGGGGCTGGACCAGATGAGCTTTGGAGGTCCCATCCAGTCCCAGACATTCTGTGATTCCATGTCCAAGTCATGAAGCCCTGAGCAGCAAACTCAAGCCGCAGCTCCATATGAGGCTGCTCCTGTGGAGGAGCCCAGAGAGGCTGGGCTGCCACTGAGTGCTGGTGGGTTGCAGAACAGCCATAGGGAGCTGCTCTTTCTTTTGGAGAAAGAAGAAATCCTCAGCTGCTGTCAGAACTTCTAGAATCATAGAATCTTAGTCAGAGTTGGAAGGGACCACAAGGATCAGACAGTTCCAACCCCCCTGCCATGGGCAGGGACACCTCACACTAGAGCAGGCTGCCCACAGCCTCATCCAGACTGGCCTTAAACACCTCCAGCCATGAGGCTTCCACCACCTCCTTGGGCAACCCCTTCCAGGCTCTCACCACCCTCATGCTGAACAACTTCTCCCTAACATCCACTCTGAATCTCCCCATTTCTAGCTTGGTTCCATTCCCCCCAGTCCTAGCACTCCCTGACAGCCCCAAAAGTCCCTCCCCAGCTTTCTTGTAGCCTCCTTCAGATACTGAAAGGCCACAAGAAGGTCACCTGGGAGCCTTCTCCTCTCCAGACTGCACAGCCCCAACTGCCTCAGTCTCTCCTCACAGCAGAGCAGCTCCAGCCCTCTGCTCATCCTCATGGCCCTGCTCTGGACACCTTCCAGCACCTCCACAGCCCTCTTGTCCCAGGGGCTCCAGAACTGGATGCAGTACTCCAGGAGGGGTCTCAGCAGTGAGGAGCAGAGGGGCAGGATCCCTTCCCTCACCCTGCTGCCCACACTGTTGTTGCAGCAGCCCAGGCTGTGGTTGCTCTCTGGGCTGCAAGAGCACACTGACAGCTCAGATTTGGCTTCTCATCCCCCACCACAAGGAGCCAGAGGAGTCATTCTGAAAGGTCTCTTTCCCCTCCTTTTCTGCATTTTGGTGTGTAAAGAAGGCAGGGTGAAGCCTGCAGCGCAGGATCCTGCCAGTCAGCAGGGTTTGTAGCTATCTCCTGTGCCAGATCATTTAATGGCTCTCTTGGTCCTAATGTTCTTAACTCAGCGATGTGTCTGAGCATCTCAGATAAGAGACATACTTAAGGCTTTGGCAAAGAAGTTTAGGTTTTAATTGCTGCTTCAAAGATTGATCAGTCGTGCTGCTGCTGCAAGACTCCCCTTGAATGCAGGAGAAGAGCACAGATAGGTGCACACCTACACCTCTCCGAGTCCACAAGTTGAGGCCAATCCTGGTTGGAGCCCTCAGAAGGCACTGCATACCTGAAAACCTTGGGTTTATGTCATCATCCAGCTGTGGCCAGCTGTGCAGACCATGCCAGGCTCTAAGCACTGTACCCCATGCCCCACAGCCTGCTGTGGGTTTTATGGAATCACAGAATGGCAGAACACCAGGTTGGAAGGGACCTCAGGAACCCTCTGATCTGACCATTCTAGGCCCAGCCTAGATGATGCCTTGGAGAAGGCAGCTATTTGAAGCTCCAGATAACCTTTGCCCATCTCTTGCCACCCAATATGCATTTCCACTGCTCACAGCTGCAGCAAGGTACACTCCTGACCCATGGTGAAAGGCAGCTCTTGTATGAGAGTGGTGATCAAGGGCACGATGCCCACCTGGAGACCAGTGCCAAGTGGCATCCCTCAGGGGTCAGTGCTGGCACCTGTGCTGTTTGACATCTTTGTCTGCAACATGGACAGAGGAATCAGTGCACCTGCAGCAAGTCTGCAGATGGCACCAAGCTGTGTGGCACAGTTGACTTGCTAGAGGGAAGGGATCCAGCCAGAGGGATCTGGACAGGCTGCAGAGGTGTGCCCAGGCCAACCTCATGACATTCAGCAAGACCAAGTGTAAGGTCCTGCACCTGGGTCAGTGCAATCCCAAGCACAAATCCAGGCTGGGTGGGGAATGGCTGAGAGCAGCCCTGAGGACAAGGCCCTGGGGGTCTGGGTTGGTGAAAAGCTCAACAGGAGCCTGCAGTGTGAGTGCAGCCCAGACAGCAACCCTGTGCTGGGCTGCAGCAAGAGCAGTGTGGGCAGCAGGGCAAGGGAGGGCATTCTGCCCCTTGGCTCTGCTCTCCTCACACCCCACCTGCAGTCCTGGGTGCAGTTCTGGAGCCCCCAGCACAAGCAGGACATGGAAGTGTTGGAGCCAGTCCAGAGGAGGCCACCAAGATGCTCAGAGGGCTGCAGCAGCTCTGCTCTGAGGACAGGCTGAGAGAGTTGTGGCTCTGCAGCCTGGAGAAGAGAAGACTTGGAGGAGACCTTGGAGTGGCCTTCCATGATCTGAAGGGGACTACAGGAAGGCTGGGGAGGGACTATTGACAAGGTCCTGTAATGACAGGATGAGAAGGAATGGGTTTAAACTGGAAGAGGGGAGATTCAAACTAGATGTTAGGAAAGGGTTCTTTGCAGTGAGGGTGGTGAGACACTGGCACAGGTTGCCCAGGGAGGTTGTGGTTGCCCCCTCCCTGGAGGTGTTCAAGGCCAGGTTGGATGAGGCCTTGAGCAACCTGTTCTAGTGGGAGGTGTCCCTGCCTATGGCAGGGGATCTGAACTGGCTGAGGTTTGAGGTCCCTTCCAACCTAAACCATTCTCTGGTTCTGTGTTTCTACAACACCAGGTGTGAGCAAACCCAGACAGGGCTGCTCCACAAGCTACAGCTTGCCTGCTCAGGACAAACCTCTTCACTGATCTCCAAAAGGGTACTGAACACAAGCAGCTCACTTCTCTGCCCCAGCCCACCATGACCTCCCAGCCCCTCGGGAGCAGAGCTGGCACCTTTACCTCTCATCAGCTAAGGCATCCCATGCCCACCACCCCGCAACGTGCACCCACGAGGGGACACTCCTGGAGAGAAGGTGCAGCAAGCAGCTGCCCTGAGCCCCCCAGGCTTCTGTGGCACAAGGGACCATCACAGCAGGACATCAGCAGCCTCAGCACAGACATCATAGAATCATAGAATCAATCAGGTTGGAAGAGACCTCCAAGCTCATCCAGTCCAACCTAGCACCCAGCCCTAGCCAGTCAACTAGACCACGGCACTAAGTGCCTCATCCAGGCTTTGCTTGAACTCCCCTCAGTCATAGCACAGCTACTCTCTGTTGCATCATACACAGAATGGTAGGGGTTAGAATGGACCTCTGGAGATCATCGAATCCAACCCCCCTGCCAAGGCAGGCTCACACAAAGCAGGTCTCACAGCAACACATCCTACTGGGTTTGAAGTGTCTCCAGACATGAAGACTCCACCAAATCTCCTGCATAAGCCTTCCCCACTCTCCATTTCAAAGACAAATGGGAACGGATCCCCTGTAGATCCCAAGCAGCTCCACAACCCATCCCACTGCCTGCATCACTACAGGAACCCTTTTGCTCAGGGGGCCTGGGCTCCACCATCGACCAGGGGTTTGCATCTGGACTTTGGGCCAGTTTAAAACTTCTTTATTTTCCACCCAATGCGTTTGGGTTTAATTCCCTCTTATCTTAATTAACATCAGGAAAAAACAGCCAGCTCCCTTTTCACAAAGCAGAAGGAGCAGCACAATGCAGGCAAAGGCTTGTAGAAACAAGAAACCTCCAACTTTCACCCCAGGTAAATTAGCATGACTGTACCGAGGCTAATGGAGTTACCCTTAAATTACGCACAGGAATCAAAGGAGGTTCTGGGCTCTCCTCAGAAGGCACTCATTACAAATGCATCCCTTCCCTTGCCTCCCAGGCTGCTAGGGATGCACCACTTGGGGATGTGGTTCCTGCCATATCCTCCTCAACCACCACAGCAGGTCTCTCAGAAAAGGGAGGAAGAGGAGGGCATGCAAAGAGTCCATCACCCACTGACCACCACCCATAGCCCAAGCAGGCTGGATGTGGCCCCAGGTGCCACCAGCACAAGGAGCACCACCCAGCCCTAGTGCCCATTTATCTAGGTCTCCCTAGAAGGCTCCAGGGAGACCTTAGACTGGCATTCCAGTACCAAGAAAACCAGACAAGGACTTGCAGTGTCTCACCAGAGCCCAGTCCAAGGGGACAATCCCCTCCGTGCTCCTGTTAGCCACAGCATTTTTAATCCAAGCCAAGATGCCATTTGCCTTCATGGCTGCATGGGCACATTGCTTTCTCATGTTCAGATGCCTGGGCAAACTGCTGGCTCACATTCCGCTGCCTGAGCACACTGCTGGGTCATATTCAGCTGCCTGGGCACACTGCTGGCTCACATTCAGCTGCCAGGGCAAACTGCTAGGTCTTATTCAGCTGCCTGAGCACACTACTGGCTCACATTCAGCTGCCTGGGCACAATGATGGCTCTTATTCAGCCCCTGTCTATTACAGCCCCCAGATCCCTTTCTGCCAGGCAGCTCTCCAGCCACACTGCCCCAAGCCTGCAGCATTACTTGGGGTAAAGGTACCGCAACCATTTGCCACCACTTCAACTTCTGCTGCTGGCTGCTGGCTTTTCTCTATGTTTTATTACACCAAAGAAAGCAACAGAGAGGTTCCCCTTGCCATGGCACCCAAAGCTCTGAATATGCAAATACTCCCTCCTCATGAGCTTAATTTCTGCTGCAAAGAAGTGATGCTAATTGAATTTCTTTACTAGAAACTCTTTGACTGACAATTCTGTTCTAAATTAAGGAATCCAGCACTTTGGGTTGGTGGTTTTTTGGTTGTTTTTTAATGTCTAGCTTTGCTATCAAGGCTATCCCTTTTCCATCTCTGCCCAGCCCTCTTGTTTAGCTCTGTAATTAGCAGGCAAAGAGCCACCCTGCCTGCTGCCCTCTCTGCTGCTCCATCATGGCACACCAGCCTTGCCTCCAGCTGCACTAGTGTGCTCCTAAGCTGTCCAGGGTCAAACACTCACCCACTACTGCATAGCCTCTGCCACACTGCAGGACTAGGCTCCAGCCAGGCATCTGCTCAAGAGTCCAAGGGATGGAGCACTGCCTGATGAGGAGAGGCTATGGAGTGGGGACTGCTTAGTCTGGAGAAGACTGAGAGGGGATTCAATCAATGTTTATAGATATCTGAGGGTTGGGGGTCAGGAGGGGGGGACAGGCTCTGCTCACCGCTCCCTGGGATAGGACAAGCAGCAATGGATGGAAGCTGCAGCACAGGAGGTTCCAGCTCAACACAAGGGGCAACTTCTTTGCTGCAAGGGTCCCAGAGCACTGGCACAGGCTGCCCAGAGAGGTTGTGCAGTCTCCTTCTCTGGAGCCTTTGCAGGCCTGTCTGGATGTGTTCCTGTGTGCCCTGAGCTAGATTGTGTGGTCCTGATGTGGCAGGGGGTTTGGACTGGATGATCTCCTTGGGTCCCTTCCATCCCCTGACATCCTGTGAGCCTGTGATTTTTTTCAGTGTGAGTATGACAGAGCCTTGGAACAGGCTGCCCAGGAGGGTTGTGGAGCCTCCCTCTCTGGAGATATTCCAAACCTGCCTGGATGTGTTCCTGTGTGAGCTAGTCTAGGACATCCTGCTCTGGCAGGGGGGTTGGACTGGATGAGCTTTGGAGGTCCCTTCCAGCCCCTGACATTCTGTGATCTGCTTAAGGGACATCTCCTCTGCCATACTGAAGTTGGGAAACCTGCATTTTAACCCCTCATCTTTGAAGCCTGGTTGCCATGGTTACCACAGAGCAGCCCTACAGCAACCAGGAGATCAGCATTCATTTCCCCCAAAAAAAGTACAGGCTGCTTTCCCAACATGGACTTCCTGCAAGGAGAGCCAGGATCTCACCAGCTCACACCTCACAGCCTGGTGAGGTGGAAGTAAAGGCTGACAGCCACTTTTTGCAGGCCAGGGAAGCATCTGGGAGGCAGTGGGGGCCAGGGCAGCTCCCCCTCCAAAGCATCTCCAGCTGCTCTGACACACTCATAAAACCACAGACCTAGTTTGGGTTGGAAAAGCCCTCTGAGGTCATCGAGTCTGTCAACCCAATACCACCATGGCCACTAAACCATGTCCCAAAGTGCCACCTCCACACATTCTATGAATCCTTCCAGGGATGGTGACTCCATCACCTCCCTTGGGCAGCTTGTTCCAATGCTTAACCACTCTTGCAGAACATAAACTGTTCCTAATGTCCAAAGTAAACCTCCCCAGGCACAATTTCATGCCATGCCATCTCATTTCATCACTCCAGCTGCCTTCCTGCTCACCCACCTCTGCTTTCCCCTTTTTTTGGCACGGGGACACTTCCCTGTTGGAACCTCCTTTCCCTCCCATGCTGGGGGTCAGTACACAGACAGCTGCCAAGCTGCTGTAGTTTGGCTTCTCCCTCTGAACAGCAGGAACTGGCAGACAAGCAAACTCCCCAAGAATCACCACCCAGAATGGAGGTGCTACAAAACAAGAGCAAGTTATGCCAGGGCTTACAAGTTCTCAGAGAGAATTCTCTCCTGCTCTGCCCTGCATGCCAAGTAGAATTCCATCATGGGATTGCATGGAAAACCAGAGCATGCTTCTTCTAGCCAGCATTCAGTATTGTGAAGAGAGAAAACCCCTGGCCTTTCTGGAAAGCTCTGCTAATCTGGAAACATCTTTCACATCCACCTAGTTCCAGCTACACACTGGAGTTGTGCAGCCCAAGCTTCACAGTGTGTCTCTTGCCTGGGGGCAAATCATCTCTCACTGAGATTTAAACATCTCCAAATCCCCATAATTAGAATCACAGAACCCTTTTGCTTGGAAAAAAACCTGGAAGATCATGGAGTCCAACCATTCTCCAGCTTCACCACAGCTGGTGCTACATCATGTCTCTCACCACCACATTTCTGTGTCTTTAGCTACAGTCTTCAGTTTCTTTGGTACAGTCTTACTCATGGAAAAGACTTAGAGTCACAAAATCATACAATTAGCCAGGTTGGAAGAGACCTCCAAGCTCAGCCAGTCCAACCTAGCACACAGCCCCACACAATCAACCAGACCATGGCACTAAGTGCCTCATCCAGGCTTGGCTTCAACACCTCCAGGGACGGCAATTCCACTACCTCCCTGGGCAGCCCATTCCAATGCCAATCACTCTCTCTGACAACAACTTCCTAACAACATCCAGCCTAGACCTGCCCTGGCACAGCTTGAGACTGTGTCCCCTTCTTCTGTTGCTGGGTGCCTGGCAGAAGAGACCAACCCCACCTGGCTACAGCCTCCCTTCAGGGAGTTGTAGACAGCAATGAGATCAGCCCTGGGCCTCCTCTTCTCCAAGCTAAACAACTCCAGCTACCTCAGCCTGTGCTGGTAGCAGAGGTTTTCCAGGCCCCTGATCATTTCCATGGTCCTCCTCCGGACCTGCTCCATCAGGTCCATGTCCTTCCTGTGTTTAGAGATCCAGAGCAGGACACAGCACTGCAGGTGGGATTTTACCAGAGCAAAGTGAGATAATCTCCTCTCTGGCTCTGCTGGCCACACTTTTGATGCAGCCCAGAATAACCATTGGCCTTCTGTGCTGCAAGTGCACACTGCCTGCTCATGTCCAGCTTCTCATCCACCACAACTCCCAATCCCTCCTCTGCAGGGCTGCTTTCTACCACCTCATCCTCCAGCCTTGAGTGACCTGATCTAGTGGGAGGTGTCCCTGCCTATGGCAGGGGATTAGAACTGGATGAGCTTTGAGGTCCCTTCCAACCTAGATCATTCTATGATTCTATGATAATGAAGATTGCTCTGATCCAGGTGCAGAACTCTGCAACTGGGTCTTGCTGAATCTCACAAGGTTCATCTGGGCCCACTTCTCCAGCTTGCTCAGGTCCCTCTGAATGACACCCCATCCCTCTGGTGTATCAGCAGCACCGTTCAGCTTGGAGTTATCTGCAGGCTTGCTGATGGTGCACTCAATCCCACTAAAAACATTAAACAGCATCGGTCCCAGCATGGGCCCTGGGGGACAGCACTTGTCACTGCTCTCCATCTGGGCTTCAAGCCATGGACCACTGCCCTCTGGATGCTCGCCTCCTGCTAGGAGCTGGAGCTGCTGGGGCAGGTATCCGAGAGGAGTACCTGATAGATCCCCCCACCCCTGGTTCCTCTGGGCAGCACCATGCGGTGCATGGAGCAGACAGCACCAGCTGGGCACTCAGGCCTGGCTGGCATCCATGTGGTGACATCAGCAGGTCAGGCTGTCACTAATTGAATTGTACCTGCGTGGCTTAATAAACAAAGAGCCCTCTCCACAACACAGCCATGTAATCCCTTAATTGGTGTGAGCACACGTCCCTCAGGAGGTGTCACAAATCCATCAGGGTGCCCCAAGCATGGCAGTGCTGAGCCTCAGCGATAAGGGGTGGCACAGGCTGGCGCTCGGCTCTGCTTCTCACCATGCAGCACCAGCACTGCTGCCATGGGCCACACAGCCACCACTAAGCAGGCAAGTCAGACCCTGTCCCCCAGCACTGAGAACCTCCACCACAGGCCAACTGCTCACCCCTGTGTGACTCCATTGCTGCACTGCACACCATGGAGCTGGTCCCAGGGCACAGCCATGGGTGTCCTTCCAGGCAAAACGGAGGCAGTGAGGGCTGCACCCTCTGGATCCACACACAGTCCATCAGACCTCAGCAATCCAAGTCTCACCTAACTCCCCAAACACACACAGTGAGGACAGCAGGCCCTCACCACCCATCACCTCACCCAAAAAACCCTCTCCTGCTGCACCACGCAACTTACTAACGCAAACTTAACCCAAGACTGCATCCACAAAGTGTGGCATGCTTAGGAAAGGTAGAGGAGCCCTGGCAGAGGGGTGACCATGCTCAGCAGAACCCCGGGTTGCATGCAGCTGTGCATGTAAACACCAGCACAGGACCACTCCTCTAGCATAAAAAAAAACACTCTCACATCTGGACCACAAGAGTGGTGGAGGGGTGAAAGGGATCTTCAGGCACTATCCAGTCCAATCCCCCTGCTAAAGCAGGGCTACCCACAGCAGGCTGCCCCAGATCGCAATGTCCAGGTGGATTTGGTATGTTTCCAGACAACCCTGGAGATGGCTCAGCACCAGTTTCAACCTTCACACTGTTGGCCAAAGCAGAGGCTGAGGAGGGGACAGGGTAATTCAGCTCAACAGGCACACTGCATGCCAGCTGTCTGCCATGATGCCCCACACCATGCCATGCTGCCCTAGGTGCCATCCACTTGTTGGAGAACAAATGCCATGCTGCAAGGATATGCCTGGATTGGAACTGCTGTGTCCAGCACTCCAGGAGGAACAAACCCTACCCTCAGGGCACCAACGACTCTGAGCTGTGTGATAACTGAAGCGCTGCTGCCCCTTCATGCTCCTCTTGTGTCCTTCACTTCTCCTCATCCCTCGGTAGAACTCAAAGCACATCACTGACCACCAGGGAACCCTCTGGGTACCCAATTCCACGAGTAGCCCCAGTTTCAGATGGCAATGAGGAGGGTCCAGCATCAGCACAGCATCCCCAGCCTCACACCTTGCTGGCCACAATTCTGCCCCTCATTGGGGTTGATAATGTATTGTTATTTGGGCTTTCCAAGATGTCACTTCCAACACTGCTGAGGTGCTGGAAGGTGTCCAGAGAAGGGCAACAAAGCTGGTGAAAGGCCTGGAACACAAACCCTATGAGGAGAGGCTGAGGGAGCTGGAGGTGTGCAGCCTGCAGAAGAGGAGGCTCAGGGCAGACCTCATTGCTGTCTGCAGCTACCTGAAGGGAGGCTGTAACCAGGTGGGGTTGGGCTCTGCTGCCAGGCAAGCAGCAACAGAACAGGGGACACAGCCTCAAGCTGTGCCAGGGCAGGTACAGGCTGGATGTTAGGAGGAAGCTGTTGGCAGAGAGAGTGATTGGCATTGGAATGGGCTGCCCGGGGAGGTGGTGCAGTCACCGTCCCTGGAAGTGTTGAAGCAAAGCCTGGCTGGGGCAGGGCACTTAGTGCCATGGTCTGGTTGCTTGGCCAGGGCTGGGTGCTAGGTTGGACTGGCTGAGCTTGGAGGTCTTTTCCAACCTGGCTGATTCTATGATTCTAAGAACAGAGGCAGAGGGCATCAGGCAGGCTCCTTTAATGCTGTTTAGGAGAAATTAAGCTTATTCAGCTCAGCTCTCCCTCGGCCCCAAGCAAGGCTGCAGAAGGCAGCGGCAGTGCCCGCCAGCAGCGTGGGCTGCGGTGCCCAGGCAGAGCTGCTGCCCATCACGCGGCCCGGCCGGGCACAGGCGGAGAGCATTTCCCTAAGCAGCTTACCCGGCGCTCATCTGCGCTGCGCCGCACAGTGCCACGCCAGAAAAGCTCCGTTTAAATCTATTCCCCTAATTTGTGCCTTCAGAAACAAATCCAGTCCTCTCCAGGAGCTGGCAGGCAGCTGCAGCCAGCCCCTGCTGACCTCCCCTGGCTTTTCCGGCGGTTATTTATCCTGTTCTCCTTTCCCTGAGCTGGGAAGGACGTGGGAATCGCCTCGGCCCTCAGAAGGTGTCTGCTGGTAGAACGTTTCTTAACTAAAGCAAGCGGAGCAGCTGCGTCCGACCCAGGGCGGCAATGGGCGATAAAGGACACAACAGAAACCTGAGCCCTGGGGGAAGCAACCTCCCGTACCCAGCAGTGCCACAAAACACAGGCTCACAGCATGGCAGGGGATGGAAGAGACCCAAAGAGATCATCCAGTCCAACCCCCCTGCCTCAGCAGGACAATGCTACCTAACACAGATCACACAGGAACACATCCAGATAGGTCTTGAAAGGCTCCAGAGAAGGAGACTCCACAACCTCTCTGGGCAGCCTGTGCCAGTGCTCTGGGACCCTTACAGGAAAGAAGTTCTCCCTTGTGTTGAGCTGGAACCTCCTGTGCTGCAGCTTCCATCCACTGCTGCTTGTCCTATCCCAGGGAGCAGTGAGCAGAGCCTGTCCCCCCCCCCTCCTGACCGCCAGCCCTCAGATGTTTATAAACATTGATTAAATCCCCTCTCAGTCTTCTCTTCTCCAGACTAAGCAGCCCCAGGTCACTCAGCCTCTCCTCATCAGGCAGTGCTCCAGTCCCCTCATCATCCTCATAGCCCTCTGCTGGACCCTCTCCAGCAGATCCCTGTCCCTCGTCAACTGGGGAGCCCAAAACTGAAGGCAGTACTCAAGGTGAGGTCTCACCAGGGCAAGGTAGAACCTCTCTTGATCTGCTGGACACAATCTTCCTAATACACCCCAGGATCCCACTGGTCCTCTTGGCCAGCAGGGCACATTGCTGCCCCATGGACGTTCACCAGCACTCCCAGATCCCTCTCCACAGGGCTGCTCTCCAGCAGACCACTTCCCAAATACTGTTTTTATTGAAGATGTAAAAGAACTTTTTATTTCTCTCTTTGAACCAACTCTGACACAAAGAGACAGATGATGGCTGTGGTTAATCAAAGACACAGAATCCCATGTCCACAGTTCAGGCTGGTGGAGCAGGAGTAGCTCCAAAGTGTGCTCTGTTTGCTCACCTACGGCCCAGCACCCAGCGTAGGGTGCAAGGGAGAGAGCAGCACCACCACATACAGAGTGACACACAGAATTAACCAGCTTGAAAAAGGAGGTTGGAGGATCATCGAGTCCAATCTGTCACCTAACCCTTCTCATTAACTAACCCATGGCACTAAGTGCCTCATGTAGCCTCCTCTGCAACACCTCCAGGGATGGGGACTCCACCACCTCCCAGGGCAGCTCATTCTAATGCCAATCATTCTTGCTGGGAAGAACTTCTTCCTAATGTTCAGCCTAAACCTGCCCTGGCACAGCTTGAGACTGTGTCCCCTTGTTCTATTGCTGCTTGCCTGGCAGCAGAGCCCAACCCCACCTGGCTACAGCCTCCCTTCAGTAAGTTGCAGACAGTAATAAGGTCTCCCCCGAGCCTTCACTTCTGCAGGCTGAACAGCCCCAGCTCCCTAACTCAACACCCAAAGCATCCCCAGCCCCAGCACCTGCCTTGGGCACTTGGCTAAAGTGTCACAGGGGATGAACACAGAGGCCACCTCTGCCCCATGCACACTGACACCCTGCAGCTCCAGGGGCTTCAGGACAGGAGAAGCAGAGGTGGGCAGCAGTCAGATCTGCTCTCAGGGATCCCTGAGTTCAAGCATTACCCCAGCACTGCCACATCACCACTAAACCATGCCCCTCAGCACCGCATCTCTATGGCTCTGAAACCCCTCCAGGGATGGGGAATCCAGCACTGCCCTGGGCAGCCTGGGCTAGGCCTCAACAACCCTTTTGGGGAAGAAACTGTTCCTCATGCCCAGCCTAAACCTCCCCCAGTGTATAGAATCATAGAATGGCTTAGGTTGGAAGGAACTCCAAGGATCACTCAGTTCCAACACCTTGCCACAGGCAGGGACACCTCCCACTAGAACAGGTCACTCAAGGCCTCATCCATCCTGGCCTTGAACACCTCCAGGGAGGTTGTGGAGCACAGATCAAAGATCCCATTCTGTGCTTCTGTGCTCCACAACCTCCCTGGGCAACCTGTGCCAGTGTCTCACCACCCTCACTGCAAACAACTTCTTCCTAACATCCACTTTCAATCTCCCCTCTGCACTTTAAACCCATTCTGCCTCATCCTGTCCCTCCCCAGCCGTCTTGTAAGCCCCCCTTAGGTACTGGAAGGCTACCATAAGGTCCCTACTGTAAATGTTATGTGAGGCCATTCCCTCTTCTCTAATAGCTTTGTTACTAGAAAGAAGAGACCAACTCCTTCCTGGCTCCAAGCTCCTTGTGGGCAGTTGTAGAAAGCCAGAAGGTCTCCCCTCAGCCTCCTCTTCTCCAGGATGAACAACCCCAGTTCCCTCAGTGCCTCCTCACCAGACCTGTTCTCCAGACCCTTCCCCAGGTTTGTTGCCTTTCTCTGGACATGCTCCAGCCCCTCAATGTTCTGCCCATCAGGGCAGGCCACCCACAGTCACCACTCAGGGTACATGCCAGTACATTGCACCACCCTGCTCCTGGTCATAGCATCACAGAATGCCAGGGGCTGGGAGGGACCTCCAAAGCTCATCCACTCCAACCCCCCTGCCACAGCAGCACCTCCTAGACCAGATCACACAGGAACACATCCAGTCAGGTTTGGAATATCTCCAGAGAGGGAGACTCCACGACCCCACTGGGCAGCCTGGTCCATTGCTCTGTCACCCCCACAGTGGGCAAGCTGAGGACCACAGCAGGATGCCTCCAGACTCCACATTAATGACCAACAATCACTGAAGACCATCACACATCCCACAGAGAAACACAAACCTCTTCCTAAGCTGGCAGCCACCATAGACATGTGCTTTACCTCAAACCTCCCCCCAGAGGCACCAAGCATTGTCAGGGTTTTATGTCCTGTGGAATTTTGAAGAGCCAAGTGTTTTTACAGCAAGCACAACTCCACCGCTGCTCCCAGGAGCTCTCCCATGATGAGGGATGTCAGAGAAGGCCTCGTGCACCACAGAGCAATGACACAGCTGAGAGGGCACTGAGCACAGCACATCCCCAGGCACTTGCACAGTCCCACCACTTCAGAGGCATCACCCACTTATGTAGTCAAGTCTACAGAGGCAAGTTACATGCCAGCCTGGGAGGACCAGTTCTGGGCACCTCAATTCAAGAGACATGTTTAGGTACTGGAGCATGTCCAGAGAAGGGCAGCGAGGCTGGGGAGGGACCTGGAGCACAGCTCTGTGAGGAGAGATTGAGGGAGCTGGGGGTGTGCAGCCTGCAGAAGAGGAGGCTCAGGGCAGACCTCATTGCTCTCTACAGCTACCTGAAAGGAGGCTGTAACCAGGTGGGGTTGGGCTCTTCTGCCAGGCAAGCAGCAACAGAAGAAGGGGACACAGTCTCAAGTTGTGCCAGGGCAGGTCTAGGCTGGATGTTAGGAGGAAGTTGTTGGCAGAGAGAGTGATTGGCATTGGAATGGGCTGCCCAGGGAGGTGGTGGAGTCACTGTCCCTAGAGATGTTGAAGCAAAGCCTGGATGAGGCACTTAGTGCCATGGTCTGGTTGACTGGCTAGGGCTGGGTGATAGGCTGGACTGGATGAGCTTGGAGGGCTCTTCCAATCTGCTTGATTCATAGAATCATAGAATGTCAGGGGCTGGAAAGGACTTCCAAAGCTCATCCACTCCAAGCCCCCTGCCACAGCAGGATCTCCTACACCAGATCACACAGGAACACATCCAGGCAGTCCTTGAATATCTCCAGAGAGGGAGACTCCACAACCTCCCTGGGCAGCCTCTTCCAGTGTTCTGTCACCCTCACAGAGAAAAAAATTGCTCATCATGTTTAAATGAAACTTCCTATGCCTCAGCTTCCACCCACTGCCCCTTGTCCTGGCACTGGGCATCACTGAGTAGAGCCTGATTCTGTGATCGTACTGCCCATGAGCTGGGCCCTCAACAAGGACGTAGGGAATCAGGGAGCCATCCTCTCAGCTCCTGCAACAGTTTGAAACACCTCCAGTGGGTGCTACACCACAGCCAGCACTGGAGGTACAGGAGCTGTGCCCTGCAGCACTGATGTTTTTATTCAACTACTGAAGCACTGAAAAACAAAACCCAACACACTGCTTTATGCAACCAGGGGAAGGAAAAATATATTGATCTGCTGCTTCTAATTGCAAAGCCAGTGGCATTCAGGGCACTGCCACTCCCCTGACAAGGCTGCCACTGGCATGCAGCCCCCCACCAGCATGCCTGCAGAGCAGCGAGCTGTACTCAAAGCAGCCCCAGCCCTGGCTGAGCCTCATCTGGCCAGTCAAGAGCTGCAGCTTGGAGCCTGATCCTGGCCCAGCAGACCTGCACTGCTGCTGCCAGGCTCTGGTGGGGCTGAGATGTGAGGCTGAAGCACAGGAGGAGCCCTGAACAGACTGCCCCCAGCAAACAGCTTTGCAGGGCACGACAGAGCTGAATCAGGGCTGAGAAAAGGCTGCCTGTGACAGGCAGTACCCAGCAGAGCCACCGAGCCACAGCTGAGAGGCCAACAAACCCTCTGCTTCCACAGAGCCCCTCCAAGCAGGCTCTGCGTAGAGCACTGAAGAGCACCCTGGGGCAAACATGAACACCATGGCTCATGGCACTCCAGCAGGGCTGGACATGCCCCTCCTTGCTGGGCAGGGGATGCATTGAGGGGTGAACTCCTAACTCTGGCACTAGCAGGGCTGGACATGCCCCTCCTTGCTGGGCAGGGGATGCATTGAGGGGTGAACTCCTAACTCTGGCACTAGCAGGGCTGGACATGCCCCTCCTTGCTGGGCAGGGGATGCATTGAGGGGTGAACTCCTAACTCTGGCGCTAGCAGGGCTGGACATGCCCCTCCTTGCTGGGCAGGGGATGCATTGAGGGGTGAACTCCTAGCAGCGCACCACAAAAAAGAGACCAGCACCTTCATCTTGACACACAACCCTTGGATATTTATGGACTTAAGAAGATGTCTTTGCAAGACTAAACAGCCCCAGTGCTCTGTCTCTCTTCACAAGAGAGTGCCCTAGACTCTTTCCAGCAGGTCCCTGCCTCTCTTGAATTGGAGAGCCCAAAACTGGACACAGTATTCCAGCTGTGGTCTCGCCAGGGCAGAGCAGAGGGGCAGAAGAACCTCCCTCAACCTGCTGGACACTTCTCAATGCACACCAGTGCAGCACCTCTTGGTGCTGTTCAAGAAACAGCTTCTCATATCCTGGGAGCAGCAGCATTGTCACCAGGGTACTGAAAACAGATCTGGGGACTTCCTCTAGGTGTGACATTTTCTAGCCTGTTTTTTTTCTTCCTTGCGCATCTGCTTTATAGTCTGTCCTACTGCTGTGGGAGGTACACGGCTGCCCCAGCTCACTGCTGTGGGCTCCTGGGTCAAGTTCAGACCTCTTGCTTCCCTGTCCTCCTTGGCCAAGCACAGGGAGTAGGCAGCACAAAGGGATTAGAGATAAATACCCAGAGAGCATCAGACACCTGGCAACATAGTGATGCCAAGGCAATGAAAACTGAAGTGTCTCATCTGTCTCCAACCCCAAAGGAGTCCAACATGATCCTGACAGGGAAGTCTAAACAAAATCTTCAGAGTTAAAAAAAAATACCTATTCCACCTTAAAAGTACAGCTAGCAGATCACATGCTTCATGTAAATGCTTTGTTAAGAGAGAAGTCACAGTGAGAAACTTCATCTAGAAGAGCATCCTGCGAAGCAAGACATTGGACAGGGGATTTGCAGCCCCACTGCTGGCCACAGGCTAAGCAATTAGAGAGGCATTCAGCCAGGTTCCCAAGATGGCCTGCAAAAAGCCAGCTGACAAACCACCTTCTGCATTGCTCAGCCTGCTTGGAGCAAATATACTTTGTAGAGCTATTTACTGCACAGGGACAGGAGAGCAGCCGCCCAGTCTGCATCCCAGCCGGCTGCCCCAAGGCAGGAGCCCCTCAGACACTGCAGAGCCCCCCACTAAAGAATGGGATAGTTCAGCTGTGACAGCAGCTGCCATGCAAATCCATGCCAACAGCCCCTGGCAGGGCACGGATCCCAGCACCACACCATGCCACCATGCTATGTACCTCTGGTTCATGGCGCTCAGACCCAGGGGCCAGAAGCATAGCTTGGGTGAACTGCACCTGTCCTTGGGCTACTTTAGGCATGCAGCCACCCAGCTCAAAGAGATCCTCTGAGAGCTCCCCTTCACCCTCTCCTCACCTCTCTCTTCCTCTGGGAATACCAACTCCTCTCTTTCCTCTGTAGCCTCTCAGTTCTCCAAGAACCCTCAGAGAGCCACCACAGAAAACAAAACAATCACTGCTATTTCAGAGAATTACAGAGTCAACCCGGTTGGAAGAGACCTTAAGAGCCTCTTTGGCCACAGCAGCCCCAAGCAGCACTACAGGCTGGGGTGGCTGGAGAGTAGCCAGGCAGAGAGGGACCTGGGGGTACTGGCAGATAGTAGGCTGATACTGATAGTGGCTGCAGGCCACTCCTATCACCACCAGAGCTCAGTGAGGGACCCTGTTTGCTACCTGGGAACACCTCAGAGGTCTCCATACCTTCTCAGGAGCTCAAACCCTTCACTAGCCCCAGAGAAATGCAGACACAGACACAGGCTCACTCCTCTTCAGCAGGGGTATGTGGGAATACTTATGATCACCTAGAATTCAGGCACCATCTTTCACCCCTGGGTCAGTAATGCCATGTCCAAGACACAGCCTGGACAGCCATTATCAGACCAGCACAGAGTGAGCTCCTGCTCAAACCAGCTCCATCATGAGTAATTCCCCACTGAGACCCACAGCAGTACAGGAATGAAGCACTGACTTCATCCATGGAGAATGCTGCTCCCTCTTCTCTGAATCCATGCAGGATGAGACTCACCTCAGAGCTCCTCCAGGATGGGCCACATGGCAGGAACACCCAAACCAAAGACACCTGCCAGCTCCCCAGCCTCCCACATCTCCCCAGTAAATGAGAAGCTACTTCTTCAAGATTTGTCATTTTGTTTTCAAAACAATGTCTCAAACTTGGGGGTACCAGAAGGTGTATCTGACTAATTAGAAGCAAATGTTTCTGGTTTGTTGTGAAGTGCACCATTACTTGAACACACACTTAAAATCATAGAATCAACCAGGTTGGAAGAGACCTCCAAGATCACCCAGTCCAACCGAGCATCCAGCCCTAGCCAATCAACCAGATCATGGCACTAAGAATTAATCACAGAATTAACCAGGTTGGAAAAAACCTCTGGGATCACCCAATCCAACTTATCATCTAATACCTTCTGATTAACTAACCCATGGCACTAAGTACCACATCCAGTCTCCTTTTAAACACCTCCAAGGATGGTACCTCCACCACCTCCCTGGGCAGCCCATTCCAATGCCAATCACTCTCTCTGACAACAACTTCCTAACAACATCCAGCCTAGACCTGCCCTGGCACAACTTGAGGCTGTGTCTCCTTGTTCTGGTGTTGGGTGCCTGGCAGAAGAGACCAACCCCACCTGGCTACAGCCTCCCTTCAGGTAGTTGTAGACAGCAATGAGCTCTGCCCTGAACCTCCTCTTCTGCAGGCTGCACACCCCCAGCTCCCTCAGCCTCTCCTCACAGGGCTGTGCTCCAGGTCCATCCCCAGCCTTGCTGCCCTTCTCTGGACACCTTCTAGCACCTCAACATCTCTCTGCAATTGAGGAGCCCAGAGCTGGATACAGCACTCCAGGGGTGGCCTGAGCAGTGCTGAGCACAGAGGCAGAAGAACCTCCCTTGTCCTGCTGCCCACACTGCTCCTGAGCCAGCCCAGGATGCCATTGGCTCTCCTGCCCACCTGGGCACACTGCTGCCTCATCTTCAGCTATTATCCTCATCTTCAGCTACTATCTACCCCCAGGTCCCTCTCTGCCTGGCTGCTCTCAGCCACTCTGTCCCCAGCCTGTAGTGCTACTTGGGGTTGTTGTGACCAAAGCGCAGAACCCTGCACTTGGCCTTGTTCAGTCTCATCCCATTGGCCTCTGCCCACCCATCCATCCAGCCTGTCTAGGTTCCTCTGCAGGGCTCTCCTACCCTCCAACAGCTCCACACCTGCTCCTAGCTTGGTGTCATCTGCAAACTTACTGATGTCCCCTGGTCCAGATCATCAGTAATGATACTGAACACTGCACACCCAGCACTAAACCCCTACCCGGCACACAACCCTCTCCTGCCATCACAGTGTGCCCATCTGTGCAAGGCTGCCTGTGTCTTGATCCTCTGGCTTCCCATGAGCTGCATCTAAACTACTTGGCCTTGTTCAATCTCAACCCACTTCTAGAAAGAGTGGTTCATTCACAAGCAACATAACCTGACGCTGGTGTGGATTTGGCTTTGCAGGCTGGAGCACATCTCCATGCTTCTGTTCAATCACATTTCTCCCTGCTGCCCATCTCTTTGTGGAAAAAGTATTTTCTTGACACCCAAAGCATTTCAGGTAGCTGCCTCAAGAATAGGCTTTATTTAAAACACACAGAGAGTCTCCTCCTAGCAGAAAACTCATCAGATAGTGTCAGCAAGCACATTTTAATAGCAAGACATTGAAAAGTAATTTTACTACTAGCTAGAAAAGTCTGAAGACTGCAGAGGATATATTTAGCTGGGTATAAATAGACAACACTCAGTACTGTCTGGTCAGGGGAGTACAAATCTTCCCTAATGCATGGAGTACGCCTGGCCCGGAATGCTTCAGCAGCACTTAGAGAAGCCTCTCCCACTTGGCCAGGGTTCTGCAGCCCGCTAATAGCAAAGCCATTAGAATGATCTTCTGAAGCAACTGCTTGCTCAGAGAATACTCAAAAGCTGGCTCTGTAAAACCAGCCTGGTACCACATCTGAAAGCAGAGCAGTATTGATAAGCAATGGAAAGCCATTAGCTCCCCAGTGCCTGAAACATCCCCACGTGCCCCTGGCATGGATGAGCCCTGCAGACACCTCAGGGTGCTCCATCTTCACAGGGTACTTGCAGGAGCTCTTTGCTTGCCAAGCCTGGCCTCTGCATCTCCTCAGCTCTGGGGCAATAAACCACACTCTGAGACACTGCGTGGCAGCAGTCCACAGGAGATCTGTTTGGGACAGATCTGGTTCCTTCTCACCAGTGCTCTGTCATGTTCCTTATTGGGTTCCCTCACTTTGTCCCCTACACTCATCCAGTTGGTTCTGGGGCTGGGCAGTTGTCCTTTACCCTTTTGTGTTTGTCTTTGACCACAGCCTGTCACCACTCATGTCTTTAGTGGCAAACAAGAGTCTCTCCAGACAATGAGTTGTAGGAGGTGTTCAAACCAAGCCCCTAGGAAGACACCCTGCACAATGCTCCACCATGGAGCCCAGTCTTTCTGCTGGGACCAAGGCAGAAGCCCTCAGCCCACCAGCTCTCACTGGGACAGGACAGTTTGGAGTCCACCTCTGCACATGGTCTGGTGAACAGGTGAACCTGGTCAACTGCGAGTCCCCAGTAGGCACCTGAAGCGCATGTGGTTTACTTCCACTGGCTGCACTGCCACGACCAAACCAGTAATTGCTCTTCCTGAAAGCAGAAAGGCAAGCTCATGTAGCAGGAGAAGATTCTGGTGAGCCTTGCAACTCAAGGCCTAGCTGGCAAGCTCCAGCACGCATTTTGATACAGCCACACGCATTTAAATGCATTTATTATGCATTTAAACAAATGCACAATCCCCCGAGTGCAGTGTATACTTAGAAATGGAGATGGGGAAGGTGTTGGGCACTGAGAACACTTGGGCTCTGCTATGGCTCTTTGTGCAGCATCAAACCCAACTCCTGGATCAGCAGTAAGGTCACTGCAGCCTGCTCTGGAGCCCACTAATCAGAGTTCCACTGCCAGGACACACTGCAGTGTCACCATGAAGCCTGGGGATAGCACTGAGGTGAAGCCCATGCATAATTGTATAGTCCACAGCACCTGTGGGCTGTCTCTGGGGCCCACCCAGAGCTCCCAGAGCAGTATAAGCCCATGCAGTCCTGCACAGCCCATCTGGGGCTGCCCAGGTGCACCAGGGCACAGCCTCACCCTATGACAGCAAAACTTGTCCCAGCACATCCTGTCCACTTGGGCAGTATTGCACTGTGCTCCTGGACACCTCCACAGACAGGATGGGTGCTGCCAGAGCCAGGCAAAGCCCTCCACACAGACCCATATGGTGACCAAAACAGGTCAAGAGACCATCCCACTAGTCTGCTGGTTGGCTGGGATGACCTGACCAGGCCTGGCCGCATCAGCTCCCACCCGAAGATGCTTAGAAGGAGCCAACAACCTGCTGCTAAGGGAACATGTGAAGGGTGAGCATGCGTGGGAACAGTCACTCTTGCCAGCACGATGGCCAAGGTAGAGGGCTCCTGGCTTGTCCAGCTCTATGACAGCCAGCTGGAGGCTATCAAAGGCTGGGTTGCAGGTCTTCAGCTTCCCATGTCTGTCTGGGGGGCTGAGGAGGTCACGTTCACAGCCACAGCTGAGACCAACACAGCATTCTGCTCTGGACATGGAGCACGGTGAAGAGCAGCCCCTGCCCCAGGGACAAGACTGGGGAGAAGGCAGAGGTGCAGGGTGGCAGCACCACGGCCGACAGTGCCACAGCTGGCAGCAAGGGTGGGCACTGCTCACACTGGCTCTCACGGCAGCTGTCTCCGAGGCAGCAGCGCTGAGGAGCTATCCCTGGTGCCACCAGCCCAGACGTGCCCGGGCACTCCGAGCCGGGCCGTGCCCACTCCGCTGCCGGGAGCCAGGCCGTCGGTGTGCTCCCAACGTCAACATGGCTGCGAGGCTTCCCGGCTCCGCCACAGCCGCTGCCATCGCCCCTAACGGGAACCTTCCCGCAGGAGAACGCAGCTCATCTTGCCCTACATTTGCCTTCCTGCGAAGTGCTCACTACTGACAGCAGAAGGGAAGGGAGAGCCGCGTACCCCATCGCGGGATGTCGGGGACGCAGCAGCTCCCCAGGACAGAGGAGACCGGGAAGAGGCGTGTGCCCGGCCAGGGGTCCGCCGGGGCGGCCGCTAGGGGGTCCAGAGCTGCAGGACGCGGAGCCGCGGACCACCCGGTCCCCACGGAGTAGCTCCGCATCCCGCATGGCCGGGGAGTCGACCGCGGCTCCGACCCCGCGAGAGCTCGAAGGCTGGCTCTGCGCACAGCCCCGGCCCCGGGGCGGCATCGCCCGGGCACACGCAGCGCCGCCCGCGCCTCGCCCCGCCGCAGCGGCACCGTGGGCAGAGAACGCGATGCCGCGGACGGCCGTGCCGCGCTCCCGCCCAGGACCCGGCCCGGCCGTGCCGGCGTTCCCCGGTCGGCGGCGGCAGCAGCACAGCGGCTGACGAGGGTTGGGGGGAGGCGGCGGCCGCGGCAGCACACGCGGCCCTGCAGCACCCCCGGTACGGGTGGCCGCCGGCGCCGTCCCGCGGGCAGCAGCGGCAGCGCGGGCCGGCCCGTCCGCGGGGCACCCGCCCCGCCGCGCAGCCTCCGCGCCGCTTCGCGCACCCCGCGGCCGCCGCCCTCTCGGGAGGGGCGTCCCGGTACCGCCGCCGCCCCCGTGCCGGTGCCGCGGCTAGCGCTGCCCGGGACCCCGCCGCCCTCCTTGTACCCCCCCTCCCGCGCCCCGCGGGCTGCAATGCAGATGGGGCCGGGCGCGGCACCCCCACCCCCTCCCCTCCACCCCCGCCATTACCTGGCGCCTCCCGGGGAAGGACGGCGTCCGGAGCACTTCCCCTGCAGGTGCGGCCGAGCTGCGGCGGGGTGCGGGCCGTGGCGGCGGGCAGGCTGGCCGCCTCTCCGCCCTGTGCCGGCGCTCACCAGCCGCATCCTAGAGCGGCTCGGCGGCGGCCCGCGGCCGGGGCGGGCAGGGCAGCCCGCTCGGACGGCCCCATGCGACTGAGCGGCGGCGCGGCGGGCGGCGGGCAGCGCACATGCACACACGCACGGGCGGCGGCGGGCGGGAGGCGGGGGCGCGGCGCGGGGCACGCAGCGGCGCAGCCCCGGGAGCCCGCTCGCATCGCCCCGCCGCGGGCAGCCGGCCCCGCGCCCGCCAGCCGCTGACCTTGCCGTGTACCTGCGCCGGGCAATCCTTCTTGCTAGTGCTGCCGGCTCCGCGCCGCCGAGGCGGAATCCTGCGCGCCGGGGGAACCGGCGAAGGAGCGGACAGACGAACGAACGGACGGACAAGGGAATGCTTGGGGGGGGGGGGGGGCGGAGGGGCGGCTACAGAGGAGCGGGTGGCGGTGGGGCCATGAGGCTCGGCGCTCAGGCGGGGAAGCAGCCGCGGCGGCGGTGGGGGCTGCGGCGGGGCAGGGCGGGGTGCTCGGTGCCCGCAGCTCGCCCCGCCGCGGCGGCTGCTGCGCCCATTCTCCGCGCCGCCGGATGCCGCCCGGCCCCGGGCCGCCGCGCCGCTCGCTGCAGCATGGAGGCAGCCGCCGCCTCCCCCGCGCCGGGGCGGGCCGGAGCAGCCCGGCGCCTCCCCGCCCCGCCGCACGCACGGCTGAGCCGCAGCCGCCCGGCCGCCGCGCAGACGTGCCGCCGGGCCGCCCCCCGCCGCGCCGGGCACCGGGCTGCGCTCCGCCGGACGGGGAATGGCACTGGGGAGAAAGCACTGGGCTGCGCTTCGCCGGGCGGGGACCGGGCATGGGAACCGACACGGGCACCAGCATGGACAGGGCTATCAGCATGGACACACCTTCGCCTGCCCCGCCACGCCCGGGCCGGGCTGCGGTGACGGGGACCGAGCGATCCTCGGAGCTCTCCAAGCATCCCTCCGCCAGGAGTTCCGTAGGGATCAGCGCCGGGGCGGGCAGGACGCTGCTCCGGACGGGGGACGGTGCGAGTGCGCTCGGCTTTGACCTGCTTCTTTATCCCGCAAGCGCAGAACCGAGACGGCGGCGACAGGAGCGGACACGGGGCAGGGAGAGGGGGGCTCGACTTTGCCCTGTACGGCGGTGGAGCGGCTGCTGCGCACCTCCTGCGTGCGCCTTCTCTTGCACTCTGACCGTGCCCTGCCTGCAGCCTGCCTGGCCTCGGGGCGCCTGATCCCAGACTCCCGCCTTGCAGAATCTGTGAGAGCCGTGGAGATGTGCAAGTCGCTGTCTTTCCCCAGGGATCCCGGACGGGAGGACGGACCCTTCCATGCTGCCTGATGCCTTTCTCGGATGCTCTTTTGTGGGAAGATATTGGTGATGTGGAAGCACCCGAAGCAGAGGAACAGTGCCCTCAGAGCCTTAAAGAAGAGCTGAAGGACCTTGGCCTGGGGGGACGTGTCGACATCCACCCTGGTAATGGGCCCCATCTCTTCAGACACCCTCCCTGCATCTGTGGGGTACCCAGGTCTGCCCAGCTGCCAGCACAAACACTCAGGATGGTTTCTGTTGCTGGAGAAATGCATTAGGCATAGAGAAAAGCTCAGCGACTGCTCAGAGGGATGCTGCTGGGATACACTGGTGCTTTGCTGGGATACACGTGTAGGGAGCCCCATCCCAGGAAGAAGATGCAGTGACAGTCCTTGCTGACCCTGTGCAGAAGATATTTGTGCCTCAGGATGCAAAGTCTGGTCTCAGTATGGGTGAGAAAAGGGAACACTGTAGTGCTCCCGTGAGACCTCTCCTTGCAAACTCCAAGGTGGGAAGGGAGTTTGGGTTTGTGTTCTCCACAGAAGCCGGTGACCCTGGTCTAAGGACAAAGACACCTTCCAGAGCAGCAGCCACCCTCTGCCCTTCTGACTACCTCTGGCACAGCCCAGGGCCTGCCAGCCAGACTGGGGCTCCTAGATTAGTGCTCGTCTCCAGTCCCAGCTGCCGTGTCAAAGAGCTGGTTTGGGACATCAGAGGCATAGAGGTTGGAGTGGCGGTGAGGGTGGGGAACAAGCATGAATCTCCTGCTGCCCTGAGGGAGCATGCATGTCATTGAGCTGATTGTGCCAAGGTTGTCTCTGTACTTCCTCATGCGTAGTTGTAGCTAGGTTGTCCTCAGAACCTGAAGAAGGTCTTGTGCTCAGCCATGATTCAGCTCCCATGATGTGTTTTCCTCTGGAGAGAGTGGAGAGAGCAAAAGATGCTCTGTAGTACAATCTCTGTTACCTTGGCTGATGTCTTCCAGACCAGACAGCCTTCCTAGGCTCCACGTGCCAGAATTTGCTGCCCAGGGGGCCAGATGAATGGTGGGATGGTGGCACCAGCTGTGTGGCTGGCATGAGTAACAAGCAAGTGCCTGGGATGGCTTCCCTGGGGAAAGGGAGATGGCAAAGCCCAGGGGAAACTCAGTGGAAGCTTGTGCATGGAGTCTTTTATGTACCTGAGGCTACCTTGGTTTGCTACCAACCAGCTACAAACACCCTATGAGGACTGGCTCAGGACCATTCTGAACTGGTCATACCAAATCCCAGAAACTCTTGCACACAGCTATAGCAATATCCTAGACTTCCTGAGCAGGATCTGCAGCAGCTTTTTGCCATGTTGGATGTGGTACTGAAATGGCAGCATTGCCTTGTTAACATACCCAAGGGAAATCTGCTGTTCCCTGGAGCATGCAGGCTGTGGATGCACTAGGGAAGTTCTCTTCCTGATGAGTAAGAGGGACAGACAGTCCATTAGGGCACAGCTGTTTGCCATGGTGGCTCCGACTTGGAGTACTCACAACATGTCTCTTCCACCCCCCTTTTTGCTGGGCTGCCTTCCCAGGGCAGCAGCAGTGCTGATGCAGGGGGCTTGGTTTGGAAGCAGGGCAGCCCCCAAAGCATTGAGATGCTCTTTGCTGTGATCTGCTTGCAGAAAGCAAGCTGCTGCAGCTACTGCTGCTCATGTGTGACCACAGACTCTGGGTCTGGAGGATCCAGAGACCTGTGGTTACCTGGAGACTTGCCTTCAGCTCAGCTTCTCAGTGGGTGATGCTGCTGGGCACCCTGGCTCTGGACACTGGCCAGAGAGACAACATGTGACTGTTATGCTGTTGCCGGTCTTGTACAGATGTTGCCCTTCCCCTGGTGTGGTCTCTCTCCTTAGCATGCTCCTGGCTGTCCAGTGGCATCATGGAGGGTGTCTGTGTCTGAGCACTCCCTTCAGTGCCCACAGCCAAGCTATTCTGGGAAAGACCTGGGACGGGGAGGTCTGAATCTAGGAAGCCACAGCGTGGCACCCCACGGATGGTGCCAGCCTGCCTGGCCCCAGGTCTGAGGATGCTCAGGATTACTCAGCTGAGCCCCTGCATAACCCTGGCCAAGACCTGCCCTGCCTTGAGGCCCCCTCACTCCCACTGGGGCTTAAGCCCCACATACCTCACCCATTACCTCCCTAACCACAGCCTTACTGGGAGCTGGGAGTCGTCTCTCCCCCCCAGCCTCCAAGCACATCATTGATGCCTTTCTCCTGGCAGAGTGAGTAACTCCCTCACCTAAAATCTTTCCTCCCTCATAGGTACCATTTTAAAGTGATTTCATAGTTTCTTTTTTTTGACTGAAAAAAAAAGGCAAAGAGAGCTTCCTGGGGAAAGAGCTTTGCACAAATAAGGCACAGAGCTGCTTTTAAGCATGCTTCCTAACCCTTAATCACCTCACAGAGGAGGTACCTCAGGCCTGGGCACAGTGCCACCTCACTGCAGCTGGCTTCTTGTGCTGCTGTGCCCACTGAGCTGGCTCCTCTCGCTTTCCAAACCCACACATCTACTCTCCTCAGTGGGGACAGGGGGCTGCTTGCCCCTCCTTGCTTCAGACCTTCTGCCTGGCCCCTCTTCATGAACTAGAGCCATCCTTTAAGTCGCAGCTGAAGAGCAGAGCACCCTCAAGATAGGCGAGCAAAACCGAGCACCGTCACGGGTCAAGAAAGGAGAAGCACCTCTCCGGGGTGGGGGGATGGCTGAACAGAGGCCTGGCATCCACGGGCACGGCCCTTTATCAGCACACATCTCAGCTGGTTGGCAGTACGGCGTGCTGCGTGTACACCCTAAAGGAGAGCGGCAGCAGTGCAGCACCAGCACAGCCGTGCAGGCATCCGCGCTGGAGCTCCAAGGCAGCGCTGCTCTCCAGGGCAGCCTGTTGTACCTCATCAAAGAGTGGTTGGAAACTGCAGTGTTTACTCATCCTTACGAGAAGAAACCTCAGCGCCTTAATCACCCAAATGTCAAGTGTGGCGCTGTCTGGAGTGGGCTCTCTTCTCGGAGCACCTGGGAACAGGGAACACGGCAGACACAAGCCTCTCCTTCCAGGAGAAGCAGCCGTGGAGTGTGTCGAGCTGCCCTGGGATTTTTTTTATCCCCGTTTTAAGTTCTTTAGTCTGGAAGGTGGGGGAGCTGTTGTATTGTACAAAAAAAAAACCCAGAAGGGTTCCTTCCTCCCAGTTCGTGGGCACTACAGCTCCCTGTGACCAGGCTACGGTAGGCAGCAGGTGGAAGCCTCCCCAGCTCTGGGCTGCAAGCTGAAGAGCACCCTGGTATCACCCTCCTGAGCTGGAGAGCCACAGGGCCAGTAGTGCTTAAACCTAGCCCAGCAAACAGGATTTGGAGAGGCCACTTCCTCGTCACTGCTTCTGCTTTTCTTTCAGGTGAGCTGTCATTGTTTCTACTCGGGGGATATTGGAGCAAGGGCTGATTCACTGCTCCTCAGCTATTGCTGGCAGTCCCCATGGCCATCTTTGCTGCTGGCACTGCCAGTGAATGCACCCTCACACCCCAGACCACAAGGAGAGGAGGCTGGTCTCAGGTTTGTCCCCCCCTCACACCCCAAACCACAAGGAGAGGAGGCTGGTGTGCACCCAGAGGACTCAATGCATCCAGTGAAACCAAAGAGATCCTGAACAGCTGGGGTGCCTCCTTGTTTGCATTAGAATCATAGAATCACACAGGTTGGAAAACACCAAGGCCAAGCTTTAACTCCACCACATCTGATACTAAGCCACATCTCTCACCACATCTGTGTCTTTTAAATACCTCCAGGGATAGGGACCAGTCTGCTCTGGTGTTGGAGCACCCCTTCAGGGAAGAAGTTTTTTGTAATGTTCAACCTAAACCTTCCCTAATGCAACCTGAGGCCATTTCCTCTTGTCCTATCACTTGTTCCTTGGGATAAAAGACCAACCCCCACCTGGCTCCAACCTCCTTTCAGGGACTTGGAGAGAGGTTACCTCTCAGCCTCCTTTTATCCAGGTTCGTCAACCCCAATTCCCTCACCTGCTCCCCACAAGACCTTTTCTCTAGACCCTTTACCTGCTTCTTTGTTTTTTTCTGGACAAGCTCTGGCCCTTCAGTGTCCTTTTTTGTAGTGAGGGCCCCAAAATTAAACCCAATACTCAAGGTGTAACCTTACCAGTGCTGAGTAGGGAACAATCACTGTCTTAGTCCTGCTGGCCACACTGCTGCAGATGCAGACCAGGCTGCTTTTGACTTTCCTGACCACCTGGGCACACTTCTGATTAATCTGTTCAAAAAGCAGTTCAAGTGATACACTTTAATTCATTATTGCAGTAATCACAGTGTCTGATCTTTTAACAGATTTTTCCCTTTGAGAGGCAAAAAGCACCGACAAAACTTTGGGGGTTTTGGAAATCAGCCAGGTGGTTATTTGGAGATTGACAGCAGCTGGTACCTGGCTTTCAAAAGAGTGGTTTGTACTTTTCAGTGCTTTGGGGGCTGCAGACACAAGCTGGAGAATTAGCACAAATCGCTGCTGGAAGTGCAGTAGTGATCCAGCAGATGCAACCATTTTGCACTGTATGAGGCCATTTGTCTAGGAAAGCCCTTGAGGCACAACCAGTGCAAGACTGGTGTGCCAGCTAAGAGCCAAGCCAGAGATGCTCTGCGCTGCCATTTCCCTTCTCCCTGTTTCTGGCAGTGTTTAGGTGTGTGTCCCCTTGGTATTTCATAGAATCACAGAATGTCAGAGGCTGGAAGGGACCTCCAAAGCTCATCTGGTCCAGCCTCCCTGCCAGAGCAGGATCACCCAGAGTCAATCACATTGGAATGCATCCAGATGGTTCTTGAATATCTCCAGAGAGGGAGACTTCACAACCCCCCTGGGCAGCCTGTTCCTGTGCTCTGTCACCCCCACAGGGAAAAAAATTCTTCCTGATGTTCACATGGAACCTTCTATGCCTCAACTTCCACCCAGTGCCCCTTGTCCTGGCACTGGGCATCACCCAGCAGAGCCTGGCTCCAGCCTCCTGCCACTCACCCTAAACATATTGATCACCATTGCTGAGGTCATCTCTCATCCTCTCCCAGCAGCACAGCCCCAGCTCCCTCAGTTTCTCCTCTTAACAGAGATGTTTCATTCCCTTCAGCATCTTTGTGGCTCTGTGCTGGACTCTCTCAGGTAGTTCCATATTCCTCTTGATCAGGGGGCCCCAGAACTGGACACAGCACTCCAGATGTGGCTTCAGCAGGGCAGAGTAGAGGGGCAGGAGAACCTCTCTCGACCCACTAACCACATCCCTCTTAATACAGCTCAGAATGACATTGCCCCTCCTGGCCACAAGAGCACGTTGCTGGCTGATGCTCAACCTCCCATCAACCAGGGGCTCTAAATTCTTTCCCCCATTGCCCCTCCTGACCAGAAGGCACACTGCTGGCTCATGGCCATCCTTCCATCCACCAGGACTCCCAAGTGCTTCTCCCCTACACTGCTCTCCATCAGGTCAGCCCCCAACCTACCCTGATACTTAGGGTTGTTGTATTTGGTATGGCTTTCCCTCAACATTCGTGCTCTTCATATTGGTTTCGTGTCTTTGAAACTTCTCCCTTACTCCCATTCCTTCCTTGTATGATTTCCACCTCCTTTGCTGAGGCACAAAACAAAGTTGCCAGCAGCAGCCTGCTCGGCTCCCCTTAGTAAGTTTGCTGCTCTGTAAGAGCTGTGTGAGCTCATTTCTGTAACAGACTGGGAAAATTGTTTGCTCTTCTACCAGTTGCTGGTTTGTTTTCCTGAAGCCAAATCTTGCATGGAGAAGGGTATCCAGTAATTCAAGCCATCTGCACTGCTGTCTTCGGCGTGTCCCATCCCCTCCCTAATATCCAAGCAACAAGCTGAGGGCTCGTGTTCAGCTGACTAAGGATGGGAGAATGAAGAGCCACCAGAACCCTCATTTATGCATTCGAGGGGGGGGGGAAGCTACCAGAACCCTCATTTATGCATTCGAGGCGGGGGGGAAGCTACCAGAACCCTCATTTATGCATTCGAGGGGGGGGAGGAAGCTACCAGAACCCTCATTTATGCATTCGAGGCGGGGGGGAAGCTACCAGAACCCTCATTTATGCATTCGAGGCAGGGGGAAGCTACCAGAACCCTCATTTATGCATTCGAGGGTGAGGGGGAAGCTACCAGAACCCTCATTTATGCATTCGAGGCGGGGGGAAGCTACCAGAACCCTCATTTATGCATTCGAGGGTGAGGGGGAAGCTACCAGAACCCTCATTTATGCATTCGAGGGGGGGGGAAGCTACCAGAACCCTCATTTATGTACTCGAGGCGGGGGGAAAGCTACCAGAAACCTCATTTATGTATTCGAGGTGGGGGGAAGCTACCAGAGCCCTCATTTATGTACTCGAGGGGGGGGAAAGCCACCAGAACCCTCATTTATGCATTCGAGGGGGGGGAGGAAGCCACCAGAACCCTCATTTATGCATTCGAGGCGGGGGGGAAGCTACCAGAACCCTCATTTATGCATTCGAGGGCGGGGGGGAAGCTACCGGAACCCTCATTTATGCATTCGAGGGTGGGGGGGAAGCTACCAGAATCCTCATTTATGTATTCGAGGGGGGTGGAAAGCTACCAGAAACCTCATTTAAGCATTCGAGGCAGGGGGAAAGCTACCAGAAACCTCATTTATGTACTCGAGGGTGGGGGAAAGCTACCAGAATCCTCATTTATGCATTCGAGGGAGGGGGGAAAAACACCACCAAAACATTATTGCTGTCTACAACTACCTGAGAGGAGGTTGCTCTCTTCTCTCAGGTGGCCAGCACCAGAACGAGAGGACACAGCCTCAGGCTGCGCCAGGGGAGATATAGGCTGGAGGTGAGGGGAAAGTTCTTCACTGAGAGAGTGATTGGACACTGGAATGGGCTGCCCGGGGAGGTGGTGGAGTCGCCGTCCCTGGAGCTGTTCAAGGCAAGATTGGACGTGGCACTTAGTGCCATGGTCTAGCCTTGAGCTCTGTGGTAAAGGGTTGGACTTGATGATCTGTGAGGTCTCTTCCAACCTTGGTGATACTGTGATAAAAAAATCATCTTCAGTCTTTACAGTCTTTGCAGTCACACTTTAAAGCCTACAGAAGCTCACCATGGCCATAACCATGCTGAAGCAAAAATCAATTGAATAAAATCAATTGAATGAAATAAATTATAAAAAGACTTCACAAAAAAAAAGAAAAAGAAAATAAATTGTAAAGGGCTTCACCAAACAATAAAATTAAAGAAGTTTAAAAAACACTTCACCAAAAGAATAAATTAAATGAAATAAATTTAAAAAGGCTTCACCAAAAAAAAATACATTAAATAAATTTTAAAAGGCTTCACTAAAAAAAAAAAAATTAAAACCCTTAACCAAAAAATTAAATAAATAAAATTTAAAAAATTAAAAGCTTCAACAAAAAAAAAAATTAAAAAGGCTTCAGCAAAAATAAAGAAATAAATAAAATCAAACAAATTTTAAAACAGGCTTCACCCCAAAAAATGAAATAAATAAAATAAATTTTAAACCAGGCTTCATCCCAAAAAATTAATAAATAAAATAAAATTTTAAAGGCTTCACAAAAAAATAAATAAAATATTTTTAAAGGCATCACCAAAAATAAATTAAATAAAATAAATTTTAAAAAAGGCCTCACCAAAAAATAAAATAAATAAATTTAATTAAATAAAATTTAAATGGCTTAATAAAAAAATAAAATAAATAAATCAAAAAAAGTTTTCACAAAAAAATAAATTCATTAAAATAAATAAATTTAATTAAATAAATTTTAATGGTTTAATAAAAAAATAAAATAAATTAAATAAATTTTAAAAGGTTTCACCAAAAAATAAATTAAATAAAATAATTTTTAAAGACTTCACCTAAAACATAAAATGAGTTAAATAAATTAGATTTTAGAAGCTTCACTAAAAAAATAAAATAATTTTTAAAAGGCTTCTCTAAAAAATAAAGTAAATGAAATAAATTTCAAAAAGCCTCCACCAAAATCAGGCTTCACAAAAGATAATTTAAATAAAATAAATTAAAAAGACTTCACAAAAAAAAATTTAAAAGGCTTCACCAAAAAATAAAATAAAAAAATTAAATTAAAAAAGGCTTCATCTAAAAAATTAAATAAAATTTTAAAAGGCTTCTCCCAAAAAAGGCTTCACAATAAATAAATAAAATAAAATAAAATAAAAATACTTCACCCCCAAAATAAAATAAATAAATTAAATAAAATACATTAAAAAGACTTCACATCAAAAATAAAATAATTAATTAAATTTAATTTAATTAATTAAAAAAGGCTTCACCTAAATAAATAAATAAATTTTTAAAAGGCTTCACCCAAGAAAGGCTTCACAAAAAATAATTAAAATAAAATAAAATAAAATAAAAAGACTTCAACCTAAAAATATAAAAATATAAAATAAAATTTTAAAGGCTTCACAAAAAATAAATAAAATAAAATAAATTAAAAAGACTTCACCCCAAAAATAAATAAATAAATAAATAAATAAATTTTAAAAGGCTTCACAAAAAATAAATAAAATAAAAATACTTCACCACAAAAATAAAATAAATAAATAAATAAAATAAATTAAAAAGACTTCACATCAAAAATAAAATAATTTAATTTAATTTAATTAATTGAAAAAGGCTTCACCTAAATAAATAAATATTTTTTAAAAGGCTTCACCCAAGAAAGTCTTCACAAAAAATAAAAAAAATAAATAAAATAAAATAAAAAGACTTCACCCCAAAAATAAAAAAATAAATAAAATAAAATAAATTTTAAAAGGCTTCACAAAAAATAAATAAAATAAAATAAAATAAAAATACTTCACCCCAAAAATAAAAAAAATAAATTAAATAAAATAAATTTTTAAAGGCTTCACATCAAAAATAAAATAAAATAAAATAAATATAATTCACCCCAAAAATAAAAAAAAATTAAATTAAATTAAATAAATTCAAAAAGGCTTCACAAAAAATAAATAAAATAAATTAAAAATACTTCACCCCAAAAATAAAAAAAATAAATTAAATAAAATAATTTTTAAAGGCTTCACAAAAAATAAATAAAATAAATAAATTAAAAATACTTCACCTCAAAAATAAAAAAAAATTAAATTAAATAAATTTTAAAAGGCTTCACCAAAAAATGAATACAATAAAGTAAATTTAAAAAGGGCTTCACCAAAAAATAAATTAAATAAAGCAAATGATTTAAAAAAAAGGCTCCACCAAATAAAAGGCTTCACCAAAAAAAAAATACAGTCGAATAAATTTAAAAGAAAAAGACTTCGCTGAAAAAGGCTTCAGCAAAAAAAAAAGAAATTAAATCAAGTAAATAATAAAAAAAAAGCTTCCCCCACAAAAAGGCTTCCCCAGAAAAAATACACCCGAGTCAGCTGCCAGTGCAGTGCCTGCTGCTGCCTGCAGCCTGCTGTTTAGCTCCCCGGACAAGGAACGCAGCGTTCCGCTGGAACGGGAAGAGAAAGCAGAGTTAACGCTCATTAGGCAGCAGCATCCCAAACGAGCAGAGCCAGAACAATAATAGCGTAAATAATATTTTGGGGAAGTAGCTAATTGGAAGGAAAAAAAACCAACCCAAACCAAGCCCAGCGAGAGGCAGGCAACAGAAGCCTTGCAATAACTCTTCAAAAGAGGGCGAGGCGCAGCCTGGCACGGAGCCCCGGCGCTTCTCGGCGCGCTCAATTAGAATCAGCGCTGAATGGGCTTTGCTTTCGCTGCCGTTACTCAAGCTGCATCCTTCAAAGGGGGAGCAAATGAGTGATATGCATATGAAAGGACCATGGAGTATGAAATTACAACATGATACAGGGTTTGGGTATTTGCGCTCCGAGATATTACATCTTCTGAAGGAAAATATTTGAGCAAATTCTGACTAAAGAGCCCTACAGAGGAAGAGCTGCGAGAGAAATCTAGTAAGGAAGAGGCTGAGCAATTGACAGCGCCACCGAGTCACTCGGCCTGGCGGCGATGCTGTGTTTGCAGCCGAGGACTCGTTCCCCTGGCTGCTCAGGGCAGCGGCCACATTGTCAGTGCCTTTCAGACTTGGCACGCAGACATGGCTGCCCTGGCACCAAGCTGGGTGCAATGGCTGCCCTGACACCCAGCTGGGTGCAATTGGCTGCCCTGACACCAAGCTGGGTGCAATGGCTGCCCTGACACCCAGCTGGGTGCAATTGGCTGCCCTGACACCAAGCTGGGTGCAATGGCTGCCCTGACACCCAGCTGGGTGCAGTGGCTGCCCTGACACCAACCTGGCTGCAATTGTCTGCCCTGACACCAAGCTGGGTGCAGTGGCTGCCCTGACACCAAGCTGGGTGCAATTGGCTGCCCTGACACCAAGCTGGGTGCAATGGCTGCCCTGACACCAAGCTGGGTGCAATTGGCTGCCCTGACACCAAGCTGGGTGCAGTGGCTGCTGTGACACCAAGCTGGGTGCAATTGGCTGCCCTGACACCAAGCTGGGTGCAATTGGCTGCCCTGACACCAAGCTGGGTGCAGTGGCTGCCCTGACACCAAGCTGGGTGCAATTGGCTGCCCTGACACCAAGTTGGGTGCAATGGCTGCCCTGACACCAAGCTGGGTGCAATTGTCTGCCCTGACACCAAGCTGGGTGCAGTGGCTGCCCTGACACCAAGCTGGGTGCAATTGGCTGCCCTGACACCAAGCTGGGTGCAGTGGCTGCTGTGACACCAAGCTGGGTGCAATTGGCTGCCCTGACACCAAGCTGGGTGCAGTGCCTGCCGTGACACCCAGCTGGGTGCAGTGGCTGCTGTGACACCAAGCTGAATGCAATTGACTGCCCTGACACCCAGCTGGGTGCAATTGGCTGCCCTGACACCAAGCTGGGTGCAATTGGCTGCCCTGACACCAAGTTGGGTGGAGTTGGCTGCCCTGGCACCAAGCTGGGTGCAATTGGCTGCCCTGACACCCAGCTGGGTGCAATGGCTGCCCTGACACCAAGCTGGGTGCAGTGGCTGCCCTGACACCCAGCTGGGTGCAATTGGCTGCCCTGACACCAAGCTGGGTGCAATTGGCTGCCCTGACACCAAGCTGGGTGCAGTGGCTGCCGTGACACCCAGCTGGGTGCAATTGGCTGCCCTGACACCAAGCTGGGTGCAGTGCCTGCCGTGACACCCAGCTGGGTGCAATTGGCTGCCCTGACACCAAGCTGGGTGCAGTGGCTGCCCTGACACCAAGCTGGGTGCAATTGGCTGCCCTGACACCAAGCTGGGTGCAGTGGCTGCCCTGACACCAAGCTGGGTGCAGTGGCTGCCACACCAGAAGGCTGTGCTGCCATTCAGCCAGACCGGGACAGGCTGGAGGGGTGGGCAGGGAGAAATGGAGCGGAATTTAACAAGGGCAAGGGTAGAGCTTGGCTCCTGGAAAAGAACAACCCCAGGGAGCAGGACAGGTTCAGGACTGAGCTGTTGGAAGGCAGCGAAGGGGAAAAGGACCTTTGGTTCCTGGTTGATGGGAGGTTGAGCCAGCAATGTGCTCTTGTGGCCAGGAGGAGCAATGTCATTCTGAGCTGTATTAAGAGGGCTGTGGTTAGTAGGTAGGGAGAGATTCTCTTGCCCCTCTACTCTGCCCTACTGAAACCACATCTGGAGTGCTGTGTCCAGTTCTGGGGCCCCCAGTTCAAGAGGGACATAGAAGTGCTTGAGAGAGTCCAGCACAGAGCCACAAAGATGCTGAAGGGAAAGAAACATCTCTGTTAGAAGGAGAGCCTGAGGCAGCTGGGGCTGTGCTACTGGGAGAGGATGAGACTGAGAGACCTCAGCAATGGTTATCAAATATGTAAAAGTGAGTGGCAGGAGGCTGGAGCCAGGCTCTGCTGGGTGATGCCCAGTGACAGGACATGGAGCACTGGGTGGGAGCTGAGGCATAGGAGGTTTCATGTAAATATGAGGAGGAATTTTTTCCCTGTGAGGGTGACAGAGCCCTGGAAGAGGCTGCCCAGGGGGTTGTGGAGTCTCCCTCTCTGCAGATATTCCAAGGCTGCCTGGATGTGTTCCTGTGTGATGTGGTCTAGGAGATCCTGCTGTGGCAGGGAGGTTGGACTGGATGAGCTTTGGATGTCCCTTCCAGCCCCTGACATTCTGTAATTCTCTGATGATGATAGCAAGCACTTCTGTCCTTCCCATGCAGTTTCTCCTGCCACTGCAGTGCCACTGAGGCAGGACAGTCCTCAGCTGGCCTGAGGTGTCCGGGTACGACAGGGTCTCATGTTCTGCAGCAATGCCATGGGGCCACGCCTGGAGCAAGACTCATGCTGCCCTCCCTATGGCTGTCCCCATGGTGGCACTGGCTTACTACATACAGGCTTCTCTGCGGTTAGGTTGACATTCAGTAGCTGATTCTCATTTACATTCATTGCACAAACTGGGTTTGAGGTCCCAAATCAGACTTGGCTTTAACCTTTCCCAGAGATTTAGGGGTCCTGAAATTATCTTCTTTGCTCCCTGGTGCCCACCCTCTTCTCCCATTGCCAGACCCTGCGCTGCTGCAGCACCTCTGTGCAGATCAGACTCATAGCTCTGGGCTGTCCTGCACAGTGGGAGCAGAAGACACACAGCAGCAATCCTTACACATGCTGCATCTCCATTTGAGTCCTCTCAGCCTGTACCACTCATGGCCATGTGCAGGCTTTATCACAGTTGGGTAAGGAGACCTGTTAGAGCTGTGTCACAACTCCTTTGGATCTATCATATTTACAAGGCAAGACACTCTGTGAAGTAAAATATACTCTCTGAAGTATGCTTCATTTTGGGAGCTCATTAAGAAATGAAAACCCTCACACCAAACAAGTTATTATCCACCATCCTATGATGTGAATTCATTTACCACTCGAGGCATGAGGTTCCATAACTTACAACCCACACCTCTTAAATGATGGAGCTAAGAACTCCCCAGCCAAGGATGAGAGGGCTCACAATTCCTCTTCTGTCCCCTGCAATGCTCTGGGACACACAAAGCCTGAGCCTGGCTGCTGCTGGATCCATGTCAAAGCCTTTTTGGATGAGGCAGTGCTTGACCTCCTCCAGCTTGGATCTTGGGTAGATGTTATTCCCAAAAGTCAAAACACTCAACACCTGATACATAAAGATGCTGGTTGCAGGGGACAGCAGCTCCATTGTAGCCCTTCAGCTCGTTCTGGCCACCTCTTTTGCTTCCCTACTGCTCTCACTTTGATCCAGCGATGCTCCTCTCAGTTTCCATCAGGCCTGCACACGAGCTGGGTTAGCCAGAATCTGAGCAGCAGCTGCATGAATGGGCACAGGGAACAGAGATTCTAATCACTTTTCGGTTTGAGAGGCCAAGGGAAGAGCTAGGGCTCATCTCTAGGCTCATCCCTGGTCTCAGCCTGCCTTACTGTTAATGCGTTGCACAGAGTGAAGGGCATTAAAAGTCACTTGCCTGGCACAGACTCGTCTTGTGCGTTCAGAATATGCCACACGGGGAACGCTCAGCCTGTTGCTTCAGCAAGCTCCTCACCCTGACCACCCCTAATCACACAAGCTCTCCATGCCCTGTTTAAAAACCTCAGAATGCCATGACTGGGTAGTAATTAGAGATAATTGTTTCACACGGAGGCACTGTGTTTGACTAATCACTCCCTTTACAAGAGTCAGGGAGATCAGGGACATGGGGTTAAGAACCATCACTGTTAATTACCCTTTTACTCCTCCCATTGCTAACGCAAGCTCCTCCACAGCTTCTGCTGCTGGTGACCTTGCAGGGCTGGGATGCTCAGCCCAGTGTGATTCTGAGCACCACACCACCGCGTTCATACAGCTGCAGCAGGTTCAAGTGCTACACCTCAGGTCCCCTTCAAAAGCAGCAAACAGAGATTTTCACTTCTTAAGGGAAAAAAAAAGGCAGCTGCATCATCCCTCAGCCCGACCTGCTGCAGAGCACAGGCCAAAAGCCACATGCTCAGGCTTTTGGCTGCTGTTTGAAGTTCTTCTGGGGAGGAACCCAGGCTGAGTTAAAGAAAAGCAACTTCAATGGGCAAAACTTGAACAGCCCCCTGGGTAAGTTGCTCCAATGTCTTACTATCCTTCTTGTTAAAAATGTGCATCTTGCTTTTAAGTTTCCTACCTTAGCTTCCAGACAGGGATTTTTACCTCCCTTTTTTTAATCTCTAGCCCTTAAAGTGAAATGTTTCTCAGGTACTGGGCAGCATTAAGGAGGACATGGAAGTGTTGGAGCCAGTCCAGAGGAGGCCACCAAGATGCTCAAAGGGCTGCAGCATCTCTGCTCTGAGCACAGGCTTAGAAAGTTTGGGTGCTGCAGCCTGGAGAAGAGAAGGCTTTGAGGAGACCTTGGAGTGGCCTTCCAGGATCTGAAGGGGGCTCCAGGAGGGCTGTGGAGGATCTATTGACAAGGTCTGGTAATGACAGGATGAGGAGGAATGAGTTGCAAGTGTCAAAGGGGAGACTGAAACTGGATGTTAGGAAGTAGTTCTTTGCAGTGAGGGTGTTTGAACACTGGCACAGGTTGAGAGTGGCGAGACACTGGCACAGTTGAGGGTAATGAGACACTGGCACAGTTGAGGGTAATGAGACACTGGCACAGGTTTCCTAGGGAGGTGGGGGAGCAGAGAATGTGATCTTTGATCATATTCTGTGCTTCTCTGCTCCACCACTTCCTGGAGATGTTCGAGGCCAGGTTGGATGAAGCCTTGAGTGACCTGTTCTAGTGGGAGGTGTCCCTGCCTCTGGCAGGGCATTGGAATTGGATGAGCTTTGTGGCCACCTCACACTGCTCTGTGTTGCTCCTCAGCCTCTTGCATGGTATTCTATGTGCTTTGCAAAGACCTCTTTGTGTTTTTCTTCTGCAAATCTTTGCTTTCTCTGAGATTTTTTCACTCACTCCAAAATGCAGTTCCCTTCAGTGGATAATCTTTCTCCCCCTCCCTGAAAATCCTTCATCCATTTGGGACAACTTCACTCAAATTCTCCCTTTTGTGGAAGAAGCAGAACAAAGCAGTGCACAGCAATGTTTCAGAAAGGTTTGTTCTGATATTCAAGTGGGGCTTTTATCCTCATTCAGTCCAATGGAAAGATCTCATAGGCAATAAAGAAATAGGCACAATTGCCTCCATTCAGCCTTCTCTCTCATCACTACCCTCTCCAATTTCAAACCTCATAGCAAAAGGACCTGCTGCCAGGAAAGCTTTTTACCTTCCAGAGAACAACAAGTACTCGTGGATAAGAGGTTCTCAGTCAGCAGAACCAAAAATTTGCTTCATGTGTGACCACCAAATACTTTTCTTCACTTCCAAGGCAAGCCTGCTGAACCACTAGCCCAGCCCAGCATGGGATGGTGTTGCTGGGCACATCCCAGAGAGCTGCTCTGCAAGGAGAGCTCTGACTGAAACAAAACCAAGAAAATAATAACTCTAAAAAAAAAAAAAAAAAAAAAAAAAAAGACAAAGGGGGGGGGGGGGACAAAACCCACAAATAATCTTTTACCTTGCTCATCTGACTGGAAAAGCATTTCTAGAGACTTTATTACCTCTACCTGATTTTAGATTGGTTTTCTTTCAAGCAGATTTGTCATGGCAATTCAGTAAGGCTAAGTGCCTTGCCAGGAGAAAGCCAGCAGAGATTTTTGTCAGTCTTGATTTTTTTTCTTTTTATCTCCAAAACAAGAGAAACACCAAAAGGTGCAGAAGAGCTCAGACATGAAATACCAAGCCTTGTTGCTGCAGTGTTTCCTCCTGGCCAGATGCAGCTCTGCTGCTCCCTCTGTGCACATGTCTCCAGGGAGCATCTGCTGCTCATGGCAGCGATGGCTCCCCCCCAGACCCTACCAGGATGGGGGCTCAGCATGCCCCCAGCCACCTCCTACAGACTCCACCAGGGGCTGTGCTGGGTCTAGAGGGATCTCAGCCCTGCCACAGCACCCTGGGGACAGCAGGGTGTGTTTGTATCCTAATGGTTGTGGGGACATCAGTCTCGTGTCAGTGGCAAGGTCAGGGCACTGGCAATGTCCAGTTTTGGTCACCACAGTACAGGAGGGACATTGAGGTGCTGGAGTGGGTGCAGAGAAGGGTGATGAGGCTGGGGAGAGGTCTGGCAAACATGGCCTGTGAGGAGCAGCTGAGGGAGTTTGGCTTGTTTAGAGAAGAGAAGAGAAGAGAAGAGAAGAGAAGAGAAGAGAAGAGAAGAGAAGAGAAGAGAAGAGAAGAGAAGAGAAGAGAAGAGAAGAGAAGAGAAGAGAAGAGAAGAGAAGAGGCTGAGAAGGGACCTTATTGCCCTCTACAGCTACCTAAAAGAAGGCTGTAGTGAGGCTGGAGCTGGTCTCTTCTCCCCAGTTACTAATGATAGGACAAGAGGAAATGGCCTCAAGTTGCATCAGGGCAGGTTTAGGTTGGCTGTGGGGAGGAAGTTCTTTCCTGAGCAGGTGTCAGGCACTAACACAGGCTGCCCAGGGAGGTGGTGGAGTCACCATCCCTGGAGGTGTTTAAAAGGAGAGTGGCTGTGGTGCTTGAGGCTATGGTCTGGTGCTGAAGGCTGCTGGGATGAAGGTTGGACTGGCTGATGCTGGTGCTCCTTTCCAACCAGAGTGATTCACAGTGATGAGATGTTGTGCTGAGGGCTTTGGTTGAGTCAAGGACTTGTCAGAGTGAAACTAATGATTGGACTTGATGAGCTCGAAGAGCTTTTCCAATCTAAGAAATTCTGTGACTGTAGTTGTATAATCAGCTTGTGCCATGGCATTGTGCCCCTCCAGCCACCAACCTAGGGTCAGGGCATGCATGGGCAGCCAGCCTTGACCTATCTGACTCTCCTGGCTTCTGCTCACTCACTCACCCAAGTGGGGTGGAGAGAGAATCAGGAGGGTAGAAGCAGTGAGTAGGAATCAAAACCATTCTACAGGCAAAGCAAAAGCTGTGCACACAGCAAAGCCAAGCCAGGGGTTCAGCCACCACTTCCCATGGCTGGCAGGTGCTTGGCCTCCCCCAGGACAGCAGGGCTGCATCAGCTGTGAGGCTGCCTTGGGAAGGCAAATGCAAGGTACTCTGCGTGCTTTGTAAAGACCTCATTTTGACCACCTTCTGGAAAGCTTTACTTCCTCTAAGATTTTCACTCCCAGCAAAATGCACTTCCTTCAGCAGAAAATCTTCCCCTCTCTGAACTTCCTCTTCCTCCTCATTGTATGTACTGGCCACAACGTGCTGCTGTGATCTGGGACATCCCTTGGGCCACTTGTGGTAGGCTGTCCTGGCTGTGCCGCCTCCAGCTCTCTGTACACCCCCAGTCTGCTCACCGGTGGGGCAGGTGATCAACAGACCAACCCCTGACACTGTCCAATAACCACAGAAGCATCCAAGTTGGAAAAGACCTTCAGGATCACCAAGCCCAGCCAGCACCATCACTATTCCCAGCACAGATCCAGAGCACCAGGAAAGACATTGTGAAGAAATTGAAGTCTATCCCAGCCCAAACCAGTACACTGCTGATTCACACACAGCTTCTTCAGAACTTTCAATGCTGCTTCCACGAGACTAATAAAAATCATAGGCTACTCTTGGACTAATGTTGGAGTTAAACTCCTGCTAAGGCTGGAAAATAGCACCAAAAATGCCTTCTGGCATCTCCTCCAGCCTGACACAAGAAAGACATCCCACTCAGAAGTGGAAAAAAGAGGAAGAAGAGGAGGGTGAACAAAATCTCCCTTTTCAGTAGCAACTGTCTGGTGGATCCACTCAGCCTCAGCTTTGCGACTTCAGCTGAAGCTCTTTGTGAGGATGCTCAGCCCTGGCCTTTTTTCAAGCCTGCTGCCTGTCAAAAGCCAGTAATTAGGTACATTCTTTAAATCCTTAAAGTGTTTGTGTAGTAAGCAATTACCCAATTCTACATTCCAATTCTACAATTAGCAGCTCTCCCTTGTTAATAATGAATTTAAGACTTGTGTAACCACTCTCAAGGGCTCTGGTTCCTCCGAGAGGGATCACATTTGCATCATAAAAGCAAATCTATGGGCTGGCCAGCTGGGTGCTAGCTTGGTGTCTGTAAAGGGTTGGCATCTCAGCAGTGAAGCCAAACTCAGAGACCAGCAGCCACTCCTGAGCATCTCAGCAGTGAAGCCAAACTCAGAGACCAGCAGCCACTCCTGAGCGTCTCAGCAGTGAAGTCAAACTCGAAGACCAGCAGCATGTGCTGAGCATCTCAGTGGTGAAGTCAAACTCAGAGACCAGCAGCCATTCCTGAGCATCTTGGCAGTGAAGTCAAACTCAGAGACCAGCAGCATGTGCTGAGCATCTCAGCAGTGAAGTCAAACTCAGAGACCAGCAGCATGTGCTGAGCATCTCAGCAGTGAAGTCAAACTCAGAGACCAGCAGCCACTCCTGAGCATCTTGGCAGTGAAGTCAAACTCGAAGACCAGCAGCATGTGCTGAGCATCTCAGTGGTGAAGTCAAACTCAGAGACCAGCAGCCACTCCTGAGCATCTTGGCAGTGAAGTCAAACTCAGAGACCAGCAGCATGTGCTGAGCATCTCAGCAGTGAAGTCAAACTCAGAGACCAGCAGCATGTGCTGAGCATCTCAGCAGTGAAGTCAAACTCAGAGACCAGCAGCATGTGCTGAGCATCTCAGCAGTGAAGTCAAACTCAGAGACCAGCAGCCACTCCTGAGGAGGAAACAGCAGTTCAGGCATGTGACTGGTGGAGAAAACTCACAGGAAGGGCACAATGTGAAAGCAGTACTCAGAGTGATGTCCAACAAGCCAAGGAAGAGCCCTTGGCCTAGGCCTTTTGGGAAGGGTCTGGTGGCAAACAAACAGTATTTGTGGTCTTCCCCTTCCTTCCTTTCAGCCAGCCTGTGCTAGTTTGAGCCTAGCTGGAGTATTTTGGTGAGAGGAATTAGGTGATAGGCTGTGAAAAGGAGCCAGTGGTGATGCCTGCTGCACTCATAGGCTTGCTGAGATGGATAAGAACAAGAACATAAACATAGATAACAGAATTGCTCTCTGGCTTTGAGGCTGTTCTTTTCTCTCTCTCTAACCTGTGACTAATATTTCTGCTTCCTAACCCCCCTGCCTGACCCTCCAAACTCACCTTGAACATAAGGCAAAGTCTGGGGTAAGGTAGAGGGGTGGGGGAAGGTGAAAGTGTGGTTAGGAGCCCCTGCTGGGGACTCTGGTTTCTGGGAGGGCTGTTGTGTTTCTGGTTTGCTTTTAAACTTGTCTATTTCTGTACAGATTGTAAATACCTGCTTGGATCTTGTGCTAAGCTGTAAATATAAAACTTCATTCAGTCAATTTCCAGATTGGCTGAGTCTAGTCAGGGTGATTTTCTTAAGTGTGGGGGAGGGGGTAACACCCAAACCATCACATAGCCCCAGACTGAAACACTGTGCCCCTTTCCACATCCTTCTTGCTCCCATTCCTGGACATAATCTGCTGCTGCTCCCCTAGCACAGCACCAGGAAGGGGCTATGTGGGAAGCAGGGCAGCCGAGGGTGGTTTTTTCCCTGCCCCCCAATCCCCCACCACCAAAACCTGGCCAGGCAAACTCACCAATGCAATTTAGCCTTTATTGTGTGTTTGCTTTGCAGAATTATGTACTTATCTTGCAGAGAAGCAGGCTGTACTTCTGAGCAGTCACAGTGCCTCCTGACTTACGTTCAAGGCAAGCACAAGACAAACGAGGTGCCTCCAGACAGCTGAATGCCGGCCAAGCGGGGTTCACTGCCATGTGGTCCAGTGATAAATAACCACCACTGCTCAGCATGGACTGAATAAATGCATAAAGCCCAGGAAAAAAAGAAATCAATCACAAAGGGGACACCTGAACAGGCAAAACCGCACAGCATCGTTGCTTGTAAACTGGACCGCGAGGTTGGGAGGAACTGAAGGACAAGCCTGCCCTGAGTAATAGTCTCTGTGATGCCTGCAATACATCAGATCCTGCTTGATGGATTGTCTGATAGGGGGTGTGCTTTCTATACCATTCATTATGTCAGCAATTGGGGACTCAGAACAACATTTGTATCATGATGGATGCAGTTTCTAGAAGGCGAGGCCCCTGCCAGGGCTGCCTGCGCTCCTCCCTGCTGGTTCTGCGGAGCTACGGAGGCAACGTAGCAACCACCTTCACCTTCAGTATCATGGAGTCAGAGAATGGTTGAGGCTGGAAGGGAGCCCAAAGATCAGCCAGTTCCAACCCCCAGCCAGAGGCAGGGACAACTCCCAGTAGAACAGGTTGCTCAAGGCCTCATCCAACCTGGTCTTAAACACCTCCAGGGAGGTCGTGAAGCACAGAAGCACAGAATGTGATCTTTAATAATCTTCTGTGCTTCTGTGCTCCACAACCTCCCTGGGCAACCTGTGCCAGTGTCTCAACACCCTCACTGCAAACAACTTCTTCCTAACAGCCACTTTCAATCTCCCCTCTGCCACTTCAAACCCATTCCTCCTCATCCTGTCATTATCAGACCTTGTCAATAGATCCTCCACAGCCCTCCTGGAGCCCCCTTCAGATACTGGAAGGCCACTCCAAGGTCTCCTCAAAGCCTTCTCCTCTCCAGGCTGCAGAGCCCCAGCTCTCTCAGCCTGTCCTCAGAACAGAGCTACTGCAGCCCTCTCAGCATCTTGGTGGCCTCCTCTAGACAGGCTCCAACACTTCCATGTCCTTCTTGTGTTGGGGACTCCAGAACTGCACCCAGGACTGCAGGTGGGGTCTGAAGAGAGCAGAGCCAAGGGGCAGAATCCCCTCCCTTGCCCTGCTGCCCACACTGCTCTTGCTGCAGCCCAGCACAGGGTTGCTCTCTGAGCTGCACTCACACTGCCAGCTCACGTTGAGCTTTTCATCAACCCAGACCCCCAGGTAGCTGCTGGCTTGGAGCAGAACTAAACAATGCTTGTGCAGACGCTGAGAGAACCCCTGAAAGGTGCTATATTGATGGTATTTCATCTGTTTTATTCTGGTCTGCTACCAAAAGCAGCTCGAAGCACACAGCCAGGTCAATGTGTGTGTGGAAGGCTTCACATGCTACCAACAGCTCAGGGCAGAACTCATCTAACAGGGCTTGCTCCTCTCAATTCAAAGGAAGGGAACAGAAGCACTTCTGTCTTAGAAGGTTTTTTTGTCAAATTTGCATAAGCAGCTTCCTGAGACTGCTTTTAAAACCACTGGCTGGGCTTCCAAACCAGACGTGTTTTCCCTCGGAGGACAACCATGATGTCGCTTGCCTCACGTTGTGCAGCAGCAGGGCTGTAGCTACCGAGCTCTAAGGGTACAAGCACAGGAGGATAACAGCAGATGCAGGAGCTTTCATCCATCTCTTCACCTGAAGAAAACAAGGAGAGTTTCAGGAACAAAAACCCTTCAGAGCTGAAATTTCACCAGTGGCTCTATCAAAAATGTCTGACTTCTGCCCACAGATCCTACCTTATACCTTTAGATTATCAGAGGAACACATTCATTATTTCTGCAACATGGACAGGTAGTCACTTCCCAAAGCAGCTCTCTTCAGGCAGCAGAAAGCTGGCAGGTCCAGGAAGAGCTACACATATATTCTTGAGATGAGGAGTGCACAGCAGGAGTCCCACACGAGTGAGACCTGCACCCACAGAGCTGCTTCAGCTGAACTCTCCCTGCCAGAGCACCCTAAGCACAGGCTGGCATAGAATCACAGAAGCATAGAATTAACCAGGTTAGAAGAGACCTCCAAGCTCATCCAGTCCAACCTAGCACCCAGCCCTACACAATCAACCAGACCATGGCACTAAGTGCCCCAGCCAGGCTTTGCTTCAACATCTCCAGGGAGAGTGACTCCACCACCTCCATGGGCAGCTCATTCCAATGCCAGCTACTCTCTCTGTGAAGAACTTCCTCCTAACATCCAGGCTATACATCCCCCTGCACAACTTGAGACTGTGTCCCCTTGTTCCATTAATATTCAGGTAGGCAAAGCAGACACAGAGAGACAATCTCCCAACTGTGTTTCTTTGCATGCAAGAGGAATCCGCCCAGAATTGCTTTGGCTGGAGTTAACAGCTTTATCTTAAACACAGCTTTATTTCTTTAAAGTGATAAATTTAATTCACCACAGCTGGCTGTCAGCAGGGGACTCCCTGCTCTTGAGAGCAAATGGAAAAGTGAGGAGGCAAAAATAAGGGCAGGAATTGATGTCATAGCATTAAGTAAGACCTTCGCAGTGATTTGGGGAAAATAAATGTGGTTTAGGGGCTGGACAAGAAGACCTTTAAAGGTTCCTTCCAAAAACCATTATTTGAGTCTATTTATGATTCTGTGATTTGAAGAACACTGAAATCTGCAGACTGTTTTTGGTTCCCATTGCTGAATTGGTTAAGCTGCTTCTGCGTGGGCTGTGAGGACCAGGCTGTCATTTACTGCCAGCCTCACATCGTCGTCAGCACAGCCCAGAGCAGTGCTGTGTTTGCCCAGTGGCTCAACTTTTCAGCCAAAAGTTTTATCATCTCAGTGAAACATCATCTGAGCTGGTTTGAGACCAAGTGGAATATGTTAATGAGAGAGATTAGATCATTGGCTGTGAAGAGAAAACAACAGTGTTGTCTATATCACTCAGTGGTTTTGCTGAGGGATCATAGAATCAAGCAGGTTGGAAGAGACCTCCAAGCTCATCCAGTCCAACCTAGCACCCAGCCCTACACAATCAACCAGACCATGGCACTAAGTGCCCCAGCCAGGCTTTGCTTCAACAATTCCAGGGGCAGCGACTCCACCACCTCCCTAGGCAGCCCATTCCAATGCCAATCACTCTCTCTGGCAACAACTTCCTCATAACATCCAGCCTGAACCTGCCCTGGCACAGCTTGAGACTCTGTCCCCTTGTCCTGTTGCAGCTTGCCTGGCAGAACAGACCAACCCCACCTGGCTGCAGCCTCCCTTCAGGTAGTTGTAGAGAGCAATGAGGTCTGCATTGAGCCTCCTCTTCTCCAGGCTAAACAACTTCAGCTCCCTATAGTATGTAACAGGATATAAAACCAAGTAACAGTAATAAAGTTTCTCAGCCTCTGTCTGGCTGCCACTTGCTTCATTAACTCCTTTGCCTGGATCTGTATAGCTCAATATAATAATTTTTCTTCTAGCCTCTTGTCTGCATCTCACCCCTGCACGTAAGCCTTGTGACATAAGACAGGGGATTGGAAGAAGGAGGGAAGGAAGAAGGAGTTCAGGTAGCCCTCCTGAGCATTTAGGCTTTTTGGAAGAGGTTTTGTAGTTCTGTATTACTTTTAAGTTGTACATAAATGTGTATAGTGGTAAATATAGAATCAGAGAATGGTTTAGGTTGGAAGGGACCTCAAAGCTCAGCACCCAGCCCTACCCAGTCAACCAGACCGTGGCACTAAGTGCCCCAGCCAGGCTTGGCTTGGACACCTCCAGGCACAGCAGCTCCACCTCCTCCCTGGGCAGCCCATTCCAATGCCAATCACTCTCTCTGACAACAACTTCCTCCTAACGTCCAGGCTAGAGCTCCCCTGGCACAACTTCAGACTGTGTCCCCTTCTTCTGTTGCTGCTTGCCTGGGAGAAGAGCCCAACCCCACCTGGCTACAGCCTCCCTTCAGGTAGTTGTAGACAGCAATGAGCTCTGCCCTGAGCCTCCTCTTCTGCAGGCTGCACACCCCCAGCTCCCTCAGCCTCTCCTCACAGGGCTCTGCTCCAGGCCCCTCCCCAGCCTTGCTGCCCTTCTCTGGACACCTTCCAGCACCTCAACATCTTTCTTGAATAGAGGAGCCCAGAAGTGGACACAGCACTCAAGGTGTGGCCTGAGCAGTGCTGAGTAGGTTTTTTTTACTATTATTTTTTCTGTTATTTCCTTCCAGAGCACAGTAAAAGCTTTTTCACTGTGAAACAGAGGACTGTGAACTAGCCTTGGTTATAGAAGGATTCTAGTTTGGGAAGCCCCGAGGAGAGGAGATTTTAACCATAGTTGGATCACAGCTTCTTTCAAGAGGATCATGATTTGCTAAGGTGGATGCTCTTGGCTTACTTCTCATGTTCCCTCGTGATTTAGGTTCCTTGGCAGAACTCTGCCAAGCCAGGGGGTGAATTTTAGTCTATTCCTGTGTATCACAGAATTCTTAAGCCCCTAGGGCTTTGCTGTTCCTGTTTGTGCCAAGTACAAAACCTACCCTGTGTTGTGGTAGGCCTGACAGGCTCAAAGTAGGCTTGTACATGTCCTGTCTTGCCTAGGAATGTTTTTCTGCTCCACCAGAGAGGCAAGTGCAGGAGATGGACACAAAGTACCTGTAGCCACTGAGTCTGGCCTGACCAGGGTCCTGTGGTGTAAGGTGCACACACTTAGCTTGTGCCTGCCTAGTGCAAAGCCTGTGCTGTTCCCAAATGAGGGAAAAGAGCCTATGGCTTTGCCTGTTATGGTAAGGTTTGGCTAACTGCCATCCTGATTGGCTATTCTGTGTCCAAAGGGCAATTAACCTCAGCCCACATTGATAAAAGGAGATAGGCAGGTGGACAACCTGCTTTTGCTTCCCTGCTCTGCTGCCCTGCTCTTTGCCTGCTCTCTCTGCTGTGCCCAGCCCTTTGCACACTGCCTTATCACTGCCTGCTAAGCTCCACTGTCACCAGTTACCAGGAGCAGACCCTGGATGCCTGCACGCCATCGGCCTGTGTGGCCAGCATGACATCGTGCTGAGACTGCACCACAGCTGCCTCTGCACCTGAAGGTCCTGCCTGGAATCCCTGGACACATGCACAGATCGTGCAGAAGAAGCCAGGAGACAAGGGCAGAGATTGGCTGCATCCTGTCCCCAGAAGCTGGGAAGATTCAAGCCTCAATGCCAACAAGACAGAGTCCCCTGAAAGCATTTGGGCACTGTTGGACTGTGGCCAGCCCCCACAAGGGTAGTAATAATGGTAACAATCTGTGAGTAGATGCTTAAATGCCTCTGTAATTCTCTGCTGCCTTCTGCCACAGAGCAGAAAGAGCTTGGGCCCAGCTACTGGGCAAGCAGAATTTGACCACAGGAACAGTCTCTCCCAGTTCAATTAATGTTTCTATATTTTACTGGCTATATTAGATGTAGATATCATCCACAGAATGTTTCCATCACTGTGTAAGAACCCAAATATTATTAAAATGAGTGGTGGGGGGTGGCAGAGTTCTGAGTATCAGCATTCATAAAAAACAGTCATTTTGGAAAATATCATCTCCCATCAATTAATTTCCCCTCCCCAACATCCTGCTCTCCAGAAGAGCCTTTCTCTGACTGGTTCAGGGCTGAGGCCATTTCTTGGAAACTCTTCCTGGAAATGATGAGACGTGACATTATTTCCCTCAATAACCACTCCCAGGAAAGAGCTGTGGGTGCTGCAGGTGGAGCAAGGGCTGCCTGACCAGGTGCTCTCCTTTCAAGTGCTGCTGCTAACAATTTCATAGAATCACAGAGTGTCAGGGGCTGGAAGGGACCTCCAAAGCCCATCTGGCCCAGCCCCCCTGCCAGAGCAGGATCACCCAGAGCAGATCACACAGGAACACATCCAGGCAGTCCTTGAATATCTCCAGAGAGGGAGACTCCACAACCTCCCTGGGCAGCCTGTTCCAGTGTTCTGTCACCCTCACAGGGAATAAAATGTGCAATGAACCAATCAGTCAGCTGTGTTTGGATGCTGGATGTGCATAAAGGTCCCTGAGCCATCCCTCTGCCTAGCCACCCAGGGCAGCCCTGAGCAGGGCAACCAGAGCAGCTCAGGCCAACATCCCAAAGCAGCACCCCCGTGGGAGGTACAGCTTGGAGGGGCTCCAAAACCAAAGACCTCCTTCCTCCTGGTTGAGGCAGAGCTGATAAACAAAAGCCACATGGATCCCTTCCCTCTCATCAGGACTGTTTCTTCTGCTACATTATTTATGAGTTGTCAGAACTAATAATAATTGCAGGCTGGTTCAGTGGATTACGTGTCGTGAGCAATGCACATTTACTGTTTCCTCAGAGCTCCCCTCTTGCTTCACTGCAAAGAGCAATTTGTTGATTGCATTTAAAATGGAAAGGCTGCTCAGAAGAGGCACGCTGATGTCACTTGGCTGGAGCACTTCCCATTGTTAGTGCATGATGGAAGACCACGGTCCCACAGAGCCCATTTATACACCACCAATCCTTGGGTGGGACATCCAAAATGATAGCGAGCTCCAGAAAGTTTTCAGTGGAGAGGGCAGGTCCTCCAGAAAGAAGAAGGTACAGGCTGCTGGTCTTCACCATGTTTGAGGGGTTTGACTTGTAAGCTTGCTCTCTGCTCTCCACAGAGCCCACCTGGAGTCCTGGGTGCAGTTCTGGAGTCCTCAACACAAGCAGGACATGGAAGTGTTGGAGCCAGTCCAGAGGAGGCCACCAAGATCCTCAGAGGGCTGCAGCAGCTCTGCTCTGAGGACAGGCTGAGAGAGTTTGGGCTCTGCAGCCTGGAGAAGAAAAGCCTTTGAGGAGACCTTGGAGTGGCCTTCCAGTATCTGAAGGGGGCTCCAGGTGGGCTGGGGAGGGACTATTGACAAGGTCTTGTAATGACAGGATAAGAAGGGATGGGTTTGAACTGACAGAGCGGAGATTGAAAGTGGATGTTAGGAAGATAGGTCTGGGCAGATCAGGTAGATGGATCTTAATAATGCAGTGTACACCTTGTGCAGCATGCCCAGAGCAGAAACAACAGCCTGGGCTTTCTCTCACAAGTCTGTCACACATCTTTCTGTCTCATATCTGCACTTTGGCCACAACAACCCCAAGCAGTAATACAGGCTGGGGCCAGAGCGGCTGAGAGCAGCCAGGCAGGGAGGGATCTGGGAGTGTTGGAGTGCTGGCAGATAGTAGGGTGAACAGTGTGCAGTTCTGGAGCCCCCAACACAAGAAGGACATGGAAGTGTTGGAGCCAGTCCAGAGGAGGCCACCAAGATGCTGAGAGGGCTGCAGCAGCTCTGCTCTGAGCACAGGCTGAGAGAGTTGGGGCTCTGCAGCCTGGAGATGCTGTGAGCTGTGAATCTGTGATATTCAACCACGACTGCTATGATTTTGTCCATCAAATTCCTCTTTCTGGTGCCTCTGCTCTCAGCTGGTCGGTTTGGCAGGACACAGCTCCCGTAGCCAACCTGCAGCTTTTCAGCCTTGGAGCTGTGGCCAGTTGCCTGGGCAGGGCTGTGCCTGTCTGCTGGCTCCTCTCCTGAAGGAGCAGCGAGGTGGGTGCCCTGTCGGCACTCCCAAGGTTTTTCACTTCTCTCAAGCCACAAGGTCACCTGCACAGAGTGCAATTGGTTTGCTCATTATGCAGATTGGTTCTTTACAGGCTCCATCAGGCTGCGCGGATGCGAGGAGCGGAGGAACAGCAGCCCAGGAGAATCAGCAGCCCTGCGCCTGACACCAGGAGGAAATATGTGACAGGAGATGAATCAGGGCCTCGCCAAGCCAGCTCAGAGCAATCTGCAGACAGAGAGGCCTGGGTAGGAGCCAAAGCTGGAAGCAGGGGGAAGGTGCGATTCTGGCCTTGGCAGGGATGTCTGCGGTGGGCACAGCTCCTTCTGGAGACCCCTCCTCAGGGATGCTCTGCGGTCTCCAGCTCCCACCTGCCGACAGCAGCAGCTTGGCCAGGTCTGCTGGGAAGGGTGGTGCTGGGTGACAGCAAAGCTAGAGCCACAGATGCTGGCTCCAGGCACTGCCCAGAGCATCCATCATTCTTCCACCTGTCCCTGATGCAGACCTGGCATCTGTGCCCCGCTGAGGAGGACAGGAGTGTGCGCCAGATCTTCCCTACACCCCTCTGGTGATGCACATTTCAGTAGCCACATCTCCACAGAAGAAATGTATAAACCATTAAATTAAATTCATTTGAGGAAGCCTGTAGCTTCATGGCCTAGAAACTCCACCGTGGCTTCCACTCCCTGAAAGCAAACATGTTTACCATCCTGGCTGTGCTTCCTGCTTCGGTTTTTGGCTTCTTATCTGCCTTCTGTGGGGGAACCAGAGTAAAACTTATTAATTCACAGAGTCATCAGCTGGAGCCTTGCACACAGGCTGGCAGACACGTGGCTGTTTCTCCTGGGCTGTGGCTGCCAGCAGAGGCAGCTGCGGGTGCCAGCCCCAGGGCAGCCCCAGGGACATGCACCCTGAGACGTATTAAGTCAGGAGACAGCATGGACGTGGCTTGGAGTGATTTGTGCCAGAGCAGGTAACTCAGGCTTTCACCTTTTTAAGACACTGCAGTGTTTTGAGGGTTTTTTTGGCTTGTGAGCTCTTTGCTGGGGCCAGAGGAGCAAAATGACTAATCTTTTGGTCTGTCACTGGTGTAAGCACCCACAGTGCTTCAGTGGGTGATGGACTCAGTGAAGACAGCACCACTGCTCAAGATGTTGCTTTAATGCACCTTTCTTGAAGTGGAGTCCAGCCTTCAATCTCACAGTCCTCCTGCTTCCCTTCAGGTGCTGGTTGCCATGCAAATGCTGTCACAGCTGCTGCAGGCAGGTTTAGGCAGCCAAGGCTACTGTTTGCCTAATCCTGGGCCACAAACCAGACAATTAGCTGTGGTTGCCGCCAGATGCTGTCAGGCATCCCTTGGGCAATGCTGCAGAGCAGCCCTGAGCAGAGACTTGAGAGTGTGGGGGAGCAATGTGTCTTTGAGGCCAAGAGGCCAATGGGATCCTGGGGGGCATGAAGAGAGTGTGTCCAGCAGATCAAGGGAGGATCTCCTCCCCCTCTACTCTGCTCTGATGAGACCTCACCTTGAGTACTGCATTCAGGTTTGAGCTCCCCCGTTGAAGAGGGACAGGGATCTGCTGGAGAGGGTTCAAGGGAGGGCTGGAAGGATGGTGAGGGGACTGGAGCACTGCCTGATGAGGAGAGGCTGAGGGATCTGGGACTGCTTAGTCTGGAGAAGAAAAGACTGAGAGGGAATTTAATCAATGTGTACAACTATCTGAGTGCTGGGGGTCAGGAGTGGGGGACAGGCTCTGCTCACTGCTCCCTGGGATAGGACAAGCAGCAGTGGATGGAAGCTGCAGCACAGGAGGTTCCAGCTCAACACAAGGGAGAACTTCTTTGCTGTAAGGGTCCCAGAGCACTGGCACAGGCTGCCCAGGGAGGTTGTGCAGTCTCCTTCTCTGAAGTCTTTCAAGACCTGTCTGGATGTGTTCCTGTGTGACCTGTGCTAGATTGCGTGGTCCTGCTGTGGCAGGGGGGTTGGACTGGATGATTTCTTTGGGTCCCTTCCAAACCCTAACATCCTGTGAGCCTGTTATCAGTGAGGTGCTCAGGCTGCTCCTGCCACTGCAGATGTACTGCCAGGCAGAGTCCATCTCCCTGCACCCACCCAACGAACGAGCAAAGCTGCCGCTTGTGAACCATGGAGCAGGTGATGGAACGGTTGATAATTGCTTCTTATTAAATCCATAATTACCTCCAGCATGTTTTCCTCATGCTGGGTGCCACTGAGTATGGCTGGAAGCAATCCTGTTACCTGTGCTAGCAGTGCCCACGTGACAATTCACTCGGGGAGACTGCAGTGTTTTATCTGCAAGGGAAATACAGCCCTCCTGTTTGGAGCAATGTCAGTGTTATCTTTGACAAACCTCACAAAAACAGGAAAAAAAACACCACCCAAAACCAACCAATCTCCTCCCCCAGAGATGCTCAGCACCCATCACAGAACCATTTTGCATTTTATCTCCCTTCACTCTTCCCGTGCGCCCAGGAAGTATTGATGTTAACATCCATAACAACAGTGTTTGCTCAAAGTCTTACTATAAGCTCTTCTTTTGGATTCACTGGAGGGAAAAAAAACCAGGAGTTTTCTCTGTGTGCACGCTGCTGAAGAGCTAGGTCATCTTTCACTCCCTTACAGGCTCTCCACTTCACCCACAAAGCAGCATCTCAGACAAAGATACCACAGGATCATGGGATGTGTGCTCCACAGCCTCCCTGGAGGTGTTCAGGGCCAGGTTAACACAGAATTGAAAGTGGATGTTAGGAAGAAGCTGTTTGCAGTGAGGGTGGTGAGACACTGGCACAGATTGCCCAGGGAGGTTGTGGAGCACAGAAGCACCCAATGTGATCTTTGATCACATTGGGTGCTTCTGTGCTCCACAACCTCCCTGGAGGTGTTCAAGGCCAGGCTGGATGAGAACTCGAGTGACCTGTTCTAGTGGGAGGTGTCCCTGCCTTTGAAGGGGCTTGGAACTCACTGTGATTCAATGCTGTCTATGGGCAGGGAATGGCAGCTGCTGGAGCCAAGCCCAGCCCATGCTAAGGGTTTGCAGCCCCACAGCCACACTTGGACTAGTGAAACAGTGAAAAACTACTTGAGAAGCGAGCAGTTCCCCACAGCTCTTGGTTAGGGCTGAGGCTGTGAGGTGTGATGGCCTCAAAACCCTCTGTGGCCTGGAAGGACTGTCATTGAGATTGAGCATGCCAAGGAAATCTACCTTCCACGTTCAGCTTTCATCTGTAATTATAACTTCAGGCTTGACAGATAAATCACTCTGTATCACTGGAGCAGAAAGCATCCCCCCCCCCCTTCCCTTTGGTGTACTGTAAGTGCAGGCAACTTATGTGTTATTTAAAACGTGCAGCTTGGTCTGTGAGCTCTAAAACTCGAGTGGCAGCACTGAGTTTTATTTAGCAGCACTGCAAGCAGAGCAGAATGGAGGTAGGAGTTGTCTTTTCTTCCGTCAGTAAGCACACAGGCTAGGAGTAAACCTCCCTTCCAACCTAGCTCCAGTTAGCTTCAGGGATCCAAAAACACCAAACCACAAATGCAGTTGGTATAACTGTGACCACAGAATCATAGAATCTCACTCCTAGTTTAGAGGATTAATTACTCTTTTGAGGTCAAGCATCACACTCATCTGCCCTTTCCTGTATCTCTTCAGGTGAGCTCACTCTGGTTCTTCTCTAGGCAGGTACCCTGGCTACAGCTCTTCTTTCACCAACTTCTTTTGGGCCCTGTGAGGAGGATCTCTTCTTGCAGTTATTCCCTGATCCCTGCCTTCATTGCTCCCAGGCTGTCTCTGCCCCACCAAGATGTCAGTGAAGATCTCTCAGACGTTATTTCATAGAATCATAGAAACAGTCAGGGTTGGAAGGGACCACAAGGATCAGCCAGTTCCAACCCCCCTGCCATGGGTAGGGACACCTCACACTAGAGCAGGCTGCCCACAGCCTCATCCAGCCTGGCCTTAAACACCTCCAGAAATGAGGCTTCCACCATCTCCCTGGGCAACCCCTGCCAGGCTCTCATCACCCTCATGCTGAACAACTTCTTCCTAACATCCACTCTGAATCTACCCATTTCTAGCTTGGTTTCATTCCCCCCAGTCCTAGCACTACCTGACAGCCTCAAAAGTCCCTCCCCAGCTTTCTTGTAGCCCCTTTCAGATACTGCAAGGCCACAATAAGATCACCTGGGAGCCTTCTCCTCTCCAGACTGAACAGCCCCAACTGCCTCAATCCTCCTCACAGCAGAGCAGCTCCAGCCCTCTGCTCACCCTCGTGGCCCTTCTCTGGACACCTTCCAGCACATCCATAGTGCTCTTGTAACAGGAGCTCCAGATCCACAAGCCAGAGCAGGGTTCCTCTTTGCCCAGTTGCTGTCTGTATTTCTCAGGGACTGGTGGTAGCTGGCAAGGCTGGACAGAGAGGAATGTCTCATAAACTTCCCTGAGAAAGTAGGAGGTGGCAGCTCTTGAGCTCTTCTGTGCTTCCTCTAGCTTTGAAGCTGTCTGGAAAGGCTTGGGGTTAATAAACAGTTGGGAATCACTCCACAAATCATCACATTCTGCTTTTGCCTCCTTCCTGGTGTTAATGGCCTGTTCCTAGCAACTCCTAGAAGAGGGTCTGTGAATCATAGAATCATAGAATCAACCAGGTTAGAAGAGACCTCTAAGATGGATGTAGGTGGTTGAGGCCCCGTCCCTGGACGTGTTTAAGGCCAGGCTGGATGAGGCTGTGGGCAACCTGATCTAGGGTAGGGCATCCCTGCCTATGGCAGGGGGGTGGATGATCCTTGTGGTCCCTTCCAACCTTGACTGATTCTATGATCATCCAGTCTGACCTATCACCCAGCCCTATCCAATCCCCAACCCTCACACAGCCATCAGCATCTGCACAGCTCTCCTTGGCCACTGCCGCCACTGGAAGGCACAGCACCCAAGCCGCTGTCTGGCACAGGATGCTGCTGGCTAACAGCCTAATCAACAGCAGGCTCTGTTAATTACACAGCCAAAGCAACACGCAGGAATTTTGCCTTAACTCTTGCAATGTCCAGCATGTTTTGATAGAAGGTCTGCCCAACGTGGGGGACACATAGAATGGTCTAGGGCAGAATCCCCTCCCTTGCCCTGCTGCCCACACTGCTCTTGCTGCAGCCCAGCACAGGGTTGCTGTCTGGGCTGCACTCACACTGCAGGCTCATGTGGAGCTTTTCACCAGCTCAGACCCCCAGGGCCTGTTCCTCAGGGCTGCTCTCAGCCATTCCCCACACAGCCTGGATTTGTGCTTGGGATTGCACCCACCCAGGTACAGGTTCTTCCACATGGCCTTGTTGAATGTCATGAGGTTGGCCTGGGCACACCTCTGCAGCCTGTCCAGGTCCCTCTGGATGGATCCCTGCCCTCTAGCAAGTCGACTGTGCCACACAGCTTGGTGCCATCTGCAGACTTGCTGACAGTGCACTGATTCCTCTGTTCCTAGCACTGAACAAAGATGTTATGATTCCAGGCAAGCCACGGTCACCCTGTTTTAGGAGGGGAGTGACCTGGATGGTGTCTGAAGTTCCTTTCCAACCCCCACCATGCTGGGATTCATTGGACATCGTTAGCCCTTGGGGCACCTGGAGCTCCTGGGGTCAACAGGTTTGCAGTCAAGCAGTATCCCTCAGAGTCCAGCTGAAGCAAGTTGAAGAAACTGCACTGCCAGAACTACTGGCTGGATCCCTGCCCTCTAGCAAGTCGACTGTGCCACACAGCTTGGTGCCATCTGCAGGCTTGCTGAGGGTGCACTGCTTCCTCTGTCCATATCACTGACAAAGATGTTAAACAGCACTGGTGCCAGCACTGACCCCCGCGGGATGCCACTTGGCACTGCTCTCCAGGTGGGCTTTGTGCCCTTGATCACCATTCTCTGCTTGCAACCAGACCTTTTCTTGTTGGCTGCAATCCCCTGCCACTGGGTAGGCTCCAAGCGTGCAGCCTGTTCAGACTGCAGCAACCATGCACTGCTCTCCTCACCCCTGCCCACCAGGGACTTGGAAGCTGCTGACCCCCAGCAGGTTAAGGAAACTTCTTCAGAAGGGCTACCTGCACAGTGGGACATGATGGAAGCTGCTGTGGGTGAAGATCTTGAAGCAGCAACCCCAAATCTTACAGAAAGCAGCAGACTCTGGGAGCAAGAAGTGGGGGGTGGGGGTTTGTTTTCCTGCAGCTGATGAGTCTGAGCTTGGAGAGCTGCAGTGCCATTCTCAGGCACAGAGGAGGATGCTGCAGGAGAGCTCATTAGCATACTTTGTCTACTAATCAAGTCAGTGTGAATAATTTTGCTTATGATTGTGTTTGATTGTATTAGTGAATTGGAGATTTGAGAGGTCCTCTCTAGGTCTGCAGAAAGCAGCAGCATTATCACTGAGCTATTTTTAGAAGCTTCCACAGATAAGACTGTCTGTGTCTCATTAGAACAGGTTTTTACTACAGCAAAAGGAAACCTGCCCTGCCCAGGAGGCTGCTGGATGGCTTTGTATGAGGAGCAGATGCCTCTCCTGAGACAAAAGCTGCTTCACACCCTCCTGCTGCCTGCCACACCGCAGTGGGGATGCTGTGCCAAGAATGTTGCCCCTGCTATGACTCCTGGCAATGCAATGAAGCAGCAGCCAGACCTTTGCCAGGGGCTAATCCCAGTGCTCCTGGCTTTGAGGGACTCTGCCCTGTGGCTGCTCTTTTTCCTGGGTGGGAATCATATTCAAGGGAAAAGCTGCTGTGTTTAACTGGGGTTTGTGAAGCAGGTGTGTGCTGGGCTGGGATGTTTGTGCAGCCTGGAGGGCTTTTATACTCCATGCCTGAAATCAGTTTTCATGACAGTTGATGCTGTATTGCTTCACCTGCAGTCCTGTCTGCAGTTCTGAAGCATCCAACACAAGAAGGACATGGAACTGTTGGAGCCAGTCCAGAGGAGGCCACCAAGATGCTGAGAGGGCTGCAGCAGCTCTGCTCTGAGGACAGGCTACAAGAGTTGGGGCTCTGCAGCCTAGAGAAGAAAAGGCTTCCAGGAGACCTTGGAGTGGCCTTCCAGTATCTGAAGGGGGCTCCAGGAGGGCTGGGGAGGGACTATTGACAAGGTCTTGTAATGACAGGATAAGGAGGAATGGGTTTAAAGTGTCAGAGGGGAGATTGAAAGTGGCTGTTAGGAAGAAGTTGTTTGCAGTGAAGGTGGTGAGACACTGGCACAGGTTGCCCAGGGAGGTGGTCAAAGATCAAAGATCACCTTCTGTGCTCCTGTGCTCCACCACCTCCCTGGAGGTGTTCAAGGCCAGGTTGGATGAGGCCTTGAGCAACCTGTTCTAGTGGGAGGTGTCCCTGACTCTGGCAGGGGGGTTGGAACTGGCTGAGCTTTGAGGTCCCTTCCAACCCAAACCATTCTATGGTTCCATGATGTCCCCCTCTAGACCAAAGGACAGGAGAAAGCAGGAGATTGTGCCCAAGGTGCACAATGGCAGGGTGACCCAGGTCTGGGCAGGCCATTGCAGCTGGGCACCTGGACAGCTCAGGAGAGCACTTCCACCCATGCTCCTGGATGGGCACTGCCTGAGCTCCAGGAGGCACAAGCCCTGTGGGCTTGCAGGGATGCCTGTGGCCAGAAGGCAAGGAGGTACAGGCTGCAGGAGCAGGGCTGCAGGAGGTGCCCAAGACTGAAACAATGTCCTGCTGCAAACCAGTGCCCACCAACATGGCAGGGATGGGCAGAGCCCCCGTAGCCCTTTTGCCACAGGGCCTGGGCTGCACAGAGATGTCCACCCTCCAGCCCAAAGGTGGGCCATGGCTGGAGCCTGCAGCATCAGCACCTGGTTGAACAGGAGTCCCCACACCCCCTCCCCACCAGAGCTGTCACATTGTGGCCTCAGCCAGCAGCTAAGCACCAGGCAGCTACTTGCTCACTCCTCACCTCCCAGAGGGATGCAGAAAAGAATCCAAATAAAAGAAGTAGAATTCATGGGTTGAGATGAGAATAGTATCATAACTAATGTGAAATAAAATGTAATAGCAACAATAATAAAATATAATAATGGTAATAAAAATGAATAGAACAAAGAGAGAGAGGGAAATAAACCCCAGGAAACACAGCAGCAAGCTTGGAAACTCCTTGACTCTGTGTAAGCACTGCTCAGCAACAGCTGAAACATCCTTGTGTCTTCCACACTATTCTCATCCTAAATCCCAAACACAGCCTTGAACCACCTACCAAGAAGAAAATCACAGAACCACAGAACGTCAGGGGCTGGAAGGGACCTCCAAAGCTCATCCAGTCCAATTCCCCTGCCAGAGCAGGATCTCCTGCACCAGATCACACAGGAATAAGTCCAGGCAGCTTTGGAATATCTCCAGAGAGGGAAGCTCCACAACCCCCCTGGGCAGCCTCTTCAAGGGCTCTGTCACCCTCACAGGGAAAAAATTCCTCCTGTTTCCTTGGCACTTCCTCTACCTCAGCTCCCACCCAGTGCCCCTTGTCCTGGCACTGGGCATCACCCAGCAGAGCCTGGCTCCAGCCTCCTGGCACTCACCTGCACATATTGATAACCATTGCTGAGGTCACCTCTCAGTTTCCTCTTCTCCCAGCAGCACAGCCCCAGATGCCTCAGGCTCTCCTCCTAACAGAGCTGTTCCATTCCCTTCAGCATCTTTGTGGCTCTGTGCTGGACTCTCTCAAGCACTTCTATGTCCCTCTTGAACTGGAGGCCCCAGAACTGGACACAGTACTCCAGATGTGTCCTCCTCAGGGCAGAGTAGAGCAGCAGGAGAACCTCTCTCGACCTACTAACCACAGCCCTCTTAATTCAGCTCAGAATAGCATTGCTCCTCCTGGCCACAAGAGCACATTGCTGGGTCATGGTCAACTTCCCATCAACCAGGGGCCCTAAATCCTTTTCCCCTTTGCTGCCTTCCAACAGGTCAGTCCCAGAACCATACTCATCCCTGGGACTGTTCTTTCCCAGGTGCCAAACTCTACCCTTGCCCTTGTTAAATTCCATTCCATTTCTCCCTGCCCACCCCTCCAGCCTGTCTCAGTCTGGCTGAATGGCAGCACAGCCTTCTGGTGTGGCAGCCACTGCACCCAGCTTGGTGCCATCAGCGAACTTGCTGACAGTGCACTCTGTGCCCTCATCCAGGTCATTGCTGAATATATTGAGCTGAACTGAGCCCAGTACTGACCCCTCTAGTCACAGGCCTCCTACTAGGCTCCATCCCATTGACCATAACTCTCTGGCTTCTTTCCTTCAACCAGTTCCCCATCCACCTCATTACCTGACCATCCAGATCACAAATTAACCCCATCCCAGCCAACACCAGGAGAGGAGCCCATGTTTTCCAGGCTGCATCCAACTAGGCTCCACCAGGGCGCACATGGATCCTCCTCAGCAGCACCAGGAGCCTCCAAAGTTCTCCCAGCCCAGGAAAGGCAATGGTGTCTGCCAGCCTCTGGGCTCATCGCCAGTGCAGCCACAGATACCCTGCTGCCTGCACAAGTGCCTCATCTGCATTTGGAGGTGTAATAAGTCAGCAGGCTCACTGATAGCTCTGGGCAGTGAAACGCAAGTCCCTGCAGACTGCAAGTGGCACTCTCCCAGAGGGAAGGCAATTGTGCTGCTCCCAGCACGTTACACTGCTGCAGCGAGCCCCGCGGCGTCCGTTTGTCCTCAGCAGCTCTGGCCGAGCGGCAGAGTCATGCTGGATGCCACAATCCTCTCACCCTACCAGGAGAAGGTGCTGGATTTGAGCTGTCTGCCAGCCGTTTGAAGGCAGCAATGGTGGCTGCGAGCCAGAGAAGCAATGCGAATTCCTTGCCGCCTTCACAGCTCGAGCGGAGGGGAGCGCCAGCAAGGTTTGGAGACGGCAGGGAAACACATTTCTCTTGCAGGCCAGAGTGGCAAAGTCAGACCTAATTACCACTGCAAACCCTTCTGTGCAGAGATAAATGCACAGGCCTCAGCACTGCTGAACTAAAAGCCTGCTAAGTCTTTGTAATTGGCTTAATTTGCTTTCTTTTGCTCTGTCTAGCAGATAAAAGGGATCAGACCTACAGCCCAGCTTGTTTCAGGAGCACTCTCAGTCCTCATGCATGATGGTGCTGGTTTTCCCAAGCCAATATCCATCATTTTCCATTGAGGCTCCAGCTGTTCACCCTGCAGCAAAGGGGTAAGCCATGGTGGGTCAGGAATGGCACCATGCTGCTCATCTGCTCAGTGGGTCCACGGGGTGAACACTGCTTGGGGGCCACGAAGCCAGTAGTGCACAATGCAAAGCAGCATCCCACACCAGCAGCACCCTCCACCAGCAACATCTCACACCAGCTGTACCCTCCAACAGTAGCACCCCACAACAACAGCAATCTCCATCAGTACCATCCCACATCAGCATCATCTTCATAGAATCATAGAATCAAGCAGGTTGAAAGAGACCTCCAAGATCATCCAGCCCAACCTAGCACCCAGCCCTAGACAATCAACCAGACCATGGCACTAAGTGCCTCAGACAGGCTTTGCTTCAACACCTCCAGGGATGGCAACTCCACCACCTCCCTGGGCAGCCCATTCCAATGCCAATCACTCTCTCTGGCAACAACCTCCTCCTGGCATCCAGCCTAGACCTCCCCTGGCACAATTTGAGACTGTGTCCCCTCATTCTGTTGCTGGTTGCCTAGGAGCAGAGACCAACCCCACCTGGCTACAACCTCCTTTCAGGTAGTTGTAGACTACAACTTCCACTACCAATACTCCACACCAGCTGCACACTCCACCAGTAGTACCCCACCACAGCAGCAGCCTCCACCAGTACCATCCCACGTCAGCATCACCTTCCTTCACCAACACCCCACATCAGCTGCATGCTCTACCTACAGCACCCACCAAAGGAGGAGTGGCAGTGTGCAAGTCCCTGGGCACAGGACCTGGCCATCTGAGTCCTGCAACCTGCAGCTTCTGCATTCTCAGGTTTCTTCAGAAGTTTCAGCCCATCTAAGGCTCAAATTCTGTGGGCAGAGGCTGTTCAGCAATGAGCCTGGTAAGAGAGCAGGTACACTTTGGAAAGTTCCCTGTGGCTTTAGCATTGCATTATTCAGGGTGACAATAGGACAAAAATAACAGCATGCAGTATATAATTTGCAGACAACTTGACCCAGGATATGCCTCACCTCTGGCAGGTTCAGAGATGCAGCTATTCCTCAGTTCATTTCCTTTTTCTCTCCCCTACCCCAGTGTCCTTGCCAGAGGTTAGGATGTCTGCTCCACTGCAAAGCATGGAGGTGTACACAGGCTTTGCTACCAGCAACCTGTCCCTGGGGTCATATATGCCCTAGGAGCTGGGCACACCATCTCTGGAGGTGTTTAAGGCCAGGCTGGATGGGGCTCTGGCCAGCCTGCTCTAGGGTAGGGTGCCCCTGGCCATGGCAGGGGGGTTGGAACTAGATGATCCTTGTGGTCCCTTTCAACCCTGACTGATTCTATGATTCTACGATTCTATTCTATGACATCAGGGCTGCTTCCCCTCGGGGGGGTAGAGGGGATGTAGGAATGTGTAACTCCAAAAGTCACAATGTCTTCCTTCTGTTCCAGTCCTCTCCTTCACCCCCTGACATACTCATCTCCCTGCCAAACCCCTCTGCTCCTCCAGCTTCCCCTTGCTGGGTGCCTGCTGCCCATGGGTCATGCTCTGAGCACAAGAACCCTTGAGAAATCTTCACGTTCCAAATCCTGCAGGGTTTTGCTCTGTGTGGTGGGGGCAGGGAATTAATGTGGCTGAGTCAACAATATATATATAAATAGAATTATTTTATTTTCCTGAAACCCACCCCCAAAACTATATACAGAAATTAAGTTAATCAGCAGATTCAGTTTGATTGAGAAGGTCTTACAAGGATATCATAGGTAAATTTGACTGTTTTAGAAGTCAGGCATTGGAAAAGGTGAAGCTACTAAACATAGCATTCCTCACTATTAATCAGGCTGAGCCAAAGTTCACCCACAGGTGAGTCAGGCTGCTGAGAGAAAGGGTGGTCCAGATGTGTGTCATCTCTCTCTCTTTCAAAGGACATCTGAGGCTTCTTAGCTTGCACAAAAGGTGCTTTTGGTGGGAAGCCCTCCAAAGCAGGGACGGTCCTGTCCCTCAGGAGCTTGTCCTTTGCAGTGCCAGGGGACTCTTTCTGCAGGAACTATCCAGGCAGGCAGAACTCTAAGGCAGGAGCCCCAAGGCGGGAAGTAGCCCAATACTTATACCATTCCTAGACAAAGAGCTGAGTTACCACTGCCTAGGCATGAAGAGCACAGCCAATCCCAGCCCCATTCCAGCGTGGGCACTGCACGGGCACCCTCCTGCCAGAAGGGCCCTTTGCTCCCCCCGTGGGCATCTGCACAGGCACCCTCCTGCCAGAAGGGCCCTTTGCTCCCCACCTTCACACCTGCAGGGCAAGATGGGGACAAACAGGTTTTTCATGCCTTTTCTCTCCCATTCAAACCACAGAGGGAGAGGAAAGGAGTGAAAAATCTGTCCTGGGGTATCCAGGACTCCAGGACACACCTGGAAGCAGAGGGAGTGCAAAGTGCCACCTGGGGTGCAGCCCTTTTCCCGCAGGCAGCGGCGTGGTTTGGGCACGGTTTGAAAGAGCAACTGCCACAGCATCCGCCAGCTGCCTGCCTGCTTTGCTGTGATAATGACCGCCCCAGAGCTCCTGTCATGGCTTCTACAGCTATTCTAAAGCCTCTTTTGCAAAGTCCCCGCTCTACCTCAGCCACCATGAGTCACAAGCCATTACTAAGTGTCAACAATTACACTGTTACTTCAGGTTGCTGAGCAATTATAATACAACAAGTGTAATTGTTTCCCCTTTGCTCCTTTTCAAGGCTTTTGGCAACTGACAGCAACAAAATAGTCTGTGCTGGCTGCCCAGAGAGGTTGGGAAGTCTCTTTCTCTGGAGACTTCCAGCACTGGCCTGGATGGACTTGAGATGTTGAGGTGCTGGAAGGTGTCCAGAGAAGGGCGACAAAGCTGGTGAGAGGCCTGGAACATAAACCCTATGAGGAGAGGCTGAGGGAGCTGGGGGTGTGCAGCCTGCAGAAGAGGAGGCTCAGGGCAGACCTCATTGCTCTCTACAACTACCTGAAGGGAGGCTGTAGCCAGGTGGGGGTTGGTTTCTTCTGCCAGGCAACCAGCAACAGAACAAGGAGACAGAGTCTCAAGTTGTGCCAGGGGAGGTCTAGGCTGGATGTTAGGAGGAAGTTGTTGGCAGAGAGAGTGATTGGCATTGGAATGGGCTGCCCAGGGAGGTGGTGGAGTCACTGTGCCTGGAGGTGTTGAAGCAAAGCCTGGCTGGGGCACTCAGTGCCATGGTCTGGTTGACTGGATAGGGCTGGGTGCTAGGTTGGACTGGATGAGCTTGGAGGTCTCTTCCAACCTGGTTAATTCTATGATTCTAAGATTCTACGATGGTTGTCATGGGTTGTTGTGAGAGAGGGGGGCAGACTGAGACTGTCTCACTGTACTCTTCTTCTAAGGGAAAAGGGCAGTACAATAATAAGTCTCTCGCTGAATTGGAGAAGAATACAGGAAGGTTGTATTTTAAAATGTGCAGGAAAGGATCATAGAATGGTTTAGGTTGGAAGTGACCTCAAAGTTCAGATAGTTCCAACCCCCCTTCCAGAGGCAGGGGCACCTCCCACTAGAACAGGTTGCTCAAGGCCTCATCCAGCCTGACCTTGAACACCTCCAGGGAGGTTGTGGAGCACAGAAGCACCCAATGTGATCTTTGATCACATTGGGTGCTTCTGTGCTCCACAACCTCCCTGGGCAACCTGTGCCAGTGTCTCACCACCCTCACTGCAAACAACTTCTTCCCAACACCCACTTTCAATTCTGTGCTCCACAACCTCCCTGGGCAACCTGTGCCAGTGTCTCATCACCCTCACTGCAAACAGCTTCTTCCTAACATCCACTTTCAATCTCCCCTCTGACACTTTAAACCCATTCACAGTATCACAGTATCACATTCTTCCTCCTTCTGGCATTACCAAGACCTTGTCAAGAGTCCCTCCCCAGCGCTTCTGTAGTCCCCTTCAGATCCTGCAAGGCCACTCCAAGGTCTCTTGGAAACCTTCTCTTCTCCAGGCTGAAGAGCCCCAACTCTGGCAGCCTGAAGGAGAATCCCTACCCAGCAGCAGTTCCCACGCTGTCAGTGCATTGCCACGCTCAAGTGGTAACAGCCTCAGCACAACGTGTTTCCTGGGGGATAAATACCTCATTTGGAGGAGTTAATGGTCCCCAGCTCATGCTAAGGGCTGTTAACATCAGCTGCTCATTAATATCAGGCACTGCCATGGACAGATGTTATCCTTGGTTTAATGCAGGGAAGGTGGATAATCACTGTGGACATATGGATTCTGTCCCAGGCGCTGCTGTGTGCAGGGCATCTCAGGAAGCTGATCCTTTCACCCAGCGCTGCAGCAGACTGTGAGCTGGGTGGCAGGGCTGGCAGCTCTCTTGGCAGCCACAAGATGAGCACCAGCTTGGTTCAGGGAGAAAGGCTGGGATGTCCCAGCCCCTCTTTGAGGCATCCAAGGCAATGGTGGGATGTCATACAATCACAGAAGAGTTTGGGTTGGAAGGATCATAGGATGTTAGGGGTTGGAATGGACCCAAAGAGATCATCGAGTCCAACCCCCCTGCCGGAGCAGGACAATACTATCTAACACAGATCACAAAGGAACACATCCAGACAGGCCTTCAAAGTCTCCAGAGAAGGAGGCTCCATGACCTCCCTGGGGAGCCTGTTATCCAGTCTGACCTCCCTGCAGTGAACAGGAATGTCTTATTCTAGTGGGAGGTTTTCCTGCCTATGACAGGGGGTTGGAACTAGATGATCTTTGAAGTCTCTTCCAACCTAAACCATTCTGTGATTCTATGATCCTTAACTAGACCAGGTGGCTCAGAGATGCACCTTGAATACCTCCAGGTATGGGGCCTCAGCTACCTCCCTGGGAAGCCTGCTCCAGTGTCCCACCACCCTCATGGTGCAGAACTTATTCTCAACATCCAATCTAAATCTACTCCTCTTGAGTTTCAAACCATTTTCCTCACCCTGTCGCTGCAGGCCTTTGGAACCAATCCCTCTCCAGCCTTCTTGCAGGTCATAGAATCATAGAATCAGTCAGGGATGGAGTGGACTACAAATATCATCCAGTTCCAACTCCCCTGCCATGGGCAGGGACACCCTACCCTAGAGCAGGCTGCCCACAGCTTCATCCAGCCAGGCCTTAAGAACCTCCAGGGATGGGGCCTCAACCACCTCCCTGGACAACCCACTTCAGGCTCTCACTACTCCCATGCTGAAGAACTTCCTCCTCACATCCAGTTTGACCCCTTCAGGTACTGGAAGGCTGTTATTAAGTCTCCCTGGAGCGGTCTCTTCTCCAGGCTGAACAACCCCAGCTCCCTCAGCCTGTCCTTGTAGTAGACATTTTCCACCCCCCTGTTGATTTTTGTGGTCCTCCTCTGGACCTGCTCCATCAGGTCTATGTCCTTCCTGTGTTTAAGGATCCAGAGCTGGACACAGCACTGCAGGTGAGATCTCACCAGAGCAAACTACAGCAGCAGAATCTCCTCTCTGGATCTGCTGGCAACACACCTTTTGATGCAGCTCAGGATGCTGTTGGCCTTCCAGGCTGCAAGCATACACTGTTGTCTCATGTCCAGCTTCTCATGCACCAGAATTCATAGAATCACATAATCAAGCAGGTTGGAAGAGACCTCCAAGCACATCCAGTCCACCCTAGCACCTAGCCCTGGCCAATCAACCAGACCATGGCACTAAGTGCCCCAGCCAGGCTTTGCTTCAACACCTCCAGGGATGGCAACTCCCTGGGCAGCCCATTCACAAGTCCTTTTCTGCCAGGCTGCTTTCTACCACCTCATGCCCCAGCCTGTATTGATAGTGAGGACTGTTCCCACCCAGGTGCTGAACCCTGCACTTGCTCTTGTGCCACATCCAGTCTTCTCTTGAACACCTCCAGGGATGGCGACTCCACCACCTCCCTGGGCAGCCCATTCCAATGCCAATCACTCTCTCTGACAACAACTTCCTCCTAACATCCAGCCTGAACCTCCCCTGGCACAACTTGAGACTGTGTCCCATTGTTCTGTTGCTGGTTGCCTGGCAGAAGAGCCCAACCCCACCTGGCTACAGCCTCTCTTCAGGTAGCTGTAGACAGCAATGAGGTCTGCCCTGAGCCTCCTCTTCTGCAGGCTGCACACCTCCAGCTCCCTCAGCCTCTCCTCACAGGGTTTGTGTTTCAGGCCTTTCACAGGCTCAGACCTGGGGACTGTCACTACACAGAGGGACACAGTTGGCCTCTTTGCCAGTCTGCACTGGGGCTTGTCTGGTTTGTTGGTTTTTTTTCCCTTTCCAGCAGTATTCATCCCACTCTGTCTGCCCAAAGTCTTAATATCAACTGCGGATCAGAGGCATCATTTTCCCTCACTCTCAGTGGGGATTTTGCCTGGAAGTACAGGTCAGGGCTTCTCCTTCTCATCCCATTGTCTGTGGTAGCTGTCAGTCTTCACAGAACATAATATTTCACCTGGGGTTTTTGAGATGCTCCATTCATGCTTCTGCTTTTCTCCTCAGCCTGGCTGCACTCTCCTGGCACCGTGGCCTCTTTCCATCCTCCGTTTGATGTTAGAGACAATGCCCTGGATGATGTTTTATACATGATCCAGAATTTCCATGAGCCTTTGATCCTTTCACTCAAAGATCCTTCTGGATTTGTCAGACAAGATACTTCCATTACACAGCTCAAGTGTTCAATAATAATAGTCTGGATCTTCTCAGATATCAAAACATACTCCCACTGGAAATCAATCATCAGACAGACAAGAGACAGGCAGGATAGGTGAGAACTGCCTGCCAAATTTCTTGCACTATAAAAGCTCATGAAAGCTGGCAAAATATAAATGACTTGTCAAAGAGAGCTTAAAGAGAGAAGCTGAGAAGGTAATTATGGCCACACAGACACAAGGAGTTTGCACAGATACGCTGCAGCAGGGCAGGCGTAGGGAAAGGTGGGTCAGAAGCGCAGGGTATGTGTCCAGAGCCAGCAGGCTCTAAGTCACCTCTGAGCAGACCAGATGTGGCAGCCACCAAAGCAAAATGAAGGTGCCTCACACTTTGCCTTTCCTAGGGATTTGTTGTTGCTTGTTTTTTTCTGCTAATAGTGAAAATAGACATTGGCAAATGCCATCATTCAGGACAGGAGATGAAGAGCATCTGCGGCATGGCAAATAGGACACTTTGAAATGAGGTTCTGTGGTTCTCTGAGAAGTGACAGGTTTGGGTGTGTGTTCCCCAAAGCAGTGTGTACAGGGTTAACCCTCCTGGAGGAGTGATCTTGAACCTGACCCTAGGTGGTCTTGACCCCCCTCCCCAGGGGTGGGTCTGAACACTACCAGGTGATGGTTAGCCCATTCTCCCCTCTGTCTAAAGATCCATAAAAGCAGGGGGGACTTTCTGTTTGTCTCTCTCTCCCCTGCCTTCCTGCTCATGAGAAATCACCATTCCTGTTTCCTGCTGCTCTTTGTTTCACCACGTGGCCATCACCACCCACAAGGTGGACAAAACCCATTGCCATCAAACCTTGGTTGTATATTTACATGTTTTGCATCTTGTTTTCCCCTCCCTATATCTTTGTAGCTTCCCTACCTCATATACCTTTTATTGATTGTTAAACTTTTCTTCTCTTAGCTTCCAAATTGCAGTGAGATTATTTATTTGGGTCTGCTTTACCTTTCTTCTCTCTCTCCATCTAATTCCTTTTCTTTTGAGAAAGAAGAAGGAAGGGCATCATATAAATTGTTGTTCTATCAATTAAATGTGAGTCTCTGGGACATTCAAATCAGAACCAAGACACGGTGCCACTGCCCCACAGAAGCTGGAGCCTGGCTCCACACACTGGCACCAGCCCTTCAGGGCACAGCAGCAGAAGCTGATGATGCAGTCCCTGTGCCTGGGCAGCCCTGTCCTGTCCGGTCAGATGGTGACTCAACACTTCTTCTGGCTTCCCAGCCTGGATGGAACCCACAAGAGCTGATGCAGACATGCAGGACTGTACCTGACCAAGCAGAAGCCCCCCTCATTGACAGCTCCCACCTCACATCCATCTCTTCACAAGCACTTGTGATCCCTTCTCTCAACTCATCATCTGGGCCAATGCCTTCTGCTCCGAGTCAGAGCTCTCCCTTGTTCCCTCTCTATCCCAATGTCATGTTCACATAACTGATGCTCAGTGTGTGCCCATCATTAAACATCTCCTTATTTATGCATGAATAATTGAAACCTTGCATTATTAATATTTTAATTAACTTTTCCACAAGGTTTGGGGTTTTTAATTCCTGCTTTCATCTCCCCATCCTGAGCTGTCTTTGTAAGGTGTTTAAGCCCTGACTTTCTCTCCTGTCCCTTGTATGGAGTCTTTAACCCTGAAGCATGTGCAGACATCAGGGCAAGTGACTGCTAAAAGCTATGGGAAGGGACTTTTCAGGCTGTCAGGGAGTGCTAGGACTGGGGGAAATGGAACCAAGCTAGAAATGGGTAGATTCAGACTGGATGTTAGGAAGATGTTGTTCAGCTTGAGGGTGGTGAGAGCCTGGAAGGGATTGCCCAGGGAGGTGGTGGAAGCCTCATCCCTGGAGGTGTTTAAGGTCAGTCTAGATAAGGCTGTAGACAGCCTGCTCTAGTGTGAGGCGTCTCTGGGCATGGCAGTGGGGTTGGAACTGGCTGATCCTTGTGGTCCCTTCCAACCCTGACTGATTCTGTGATACTATGACTCAATGATTCCATGATTCTATAATTCTATGGAGTTGACTCCTCAGAACAATATTCCACTATTTGTGATCTCTGCCATAGCCAAATTATCACCTGGAAAGTTTCCCTGCATTTTGTCCTGCACTGCTGCTGCTTCTCCCATCCCTACTTATGTAGTCTCCTCTCAGATGAGGAACCCAGGCCAGTTTCTCTGATTCCTAACCAACAACACAGAACCAACCACCTGTTTCCCACCAGCTGATGCTGATGACTGCACAGGCTGAATGGTTTAATATTTTGTTTAATGTTTCTGCTACAAATGTAGAAATTAATCTATCACAAAACTTTCCTGTTCATAAGCTGGAGAGCTGTGGCCAGTGGTGTGCCCCAGGGATCAGTGTTGGGGCCAGACCTGTTCAACATTTTCATCAGTGCCATTGATGAGGGCACAGACAGGCAGAGTCTTCTCAGCAAGTTTGCTGATGATACCAAGCTGGGAGGCTTGGCTGATCCAGCTGCAGGCTGTGCTGCCATCCAGAGAGACCTGGGCAGACAGAGCTGGGCTCAGAGGAACCAAATGAGGTTCAACAAGGACAAGTGCAGAGTCCTGCACCTGGGGAGGAATAATAAACTGCACCAGTACAGGCTGAGAGGTGACTACTGGAGAGCAGCCCTGTGGAGAGGAACCTGGGGGTGCTGGTGGCTAACAAGTTACCCATGGCACAGCAATGTGCCCTTGTGGCCAAGAAGGCCAAGGGGATCCTGGGGTGTATTAGGAAGAGTGTGTCCGGCAGATCAAGGGAGGTTCTCCTCCCCCTCTACTCTGCCCTGGTGAGACCTCATTTTGAATACTGTGTTCAGTTTTGGGCTCCCCAGTTGAAGAAGGACAGGGATCTGCTGGAGAGAGCCCACTAGGATGATGAGGGGACTGGAGGGCATGGCTTATGAGGAGAGACTGAGAGACTTGGGACTTTTTAGTCTGGAGAACAGAAGACTGAGGGAGGATTTGAAAAATGTTTATAAATATCTGAGGGCTGCCCAGGGGTGGGGGGGACAGGCTCTGCTCACTGCTCTCTGAGAATTGCATGGCCCTGATTTATTTCATAGAATCATAGAATCAGTCAGGGTTGGAAGGGACCACAGGGATCAGCCAGTTCCAACCTCTCTGCCATGGGCAGGGACACCTCACACTAGATCAGGTTGTCCACAGCCTCATCCAGCCTGGCCTTAAAAACTTCCAGGGATGGGGCCTCAACCACCCCCCTGAACAACCCATTCCAGGCTCTCACCACTCTCATGCTGAGCAACTTCCTCCTTATGTCCAGTCTGAATCTCCCCACCTCCAGCTTTGCTCCATCCCCCCTTGTCCTGTCACTCCCTGAGAGCCTATTTCAAGCACTTCAAAGGCTGCAGCTGGTACCAAGCAAATATTAGAGGGCTGTGACCTGTACCAAAGTGATTGCATTGTGTGCAAATGGTTTTGTTACTAAGTGACTGTGATATGCTTGCTCCTGGACTCACAGCCAGAAGAATTCTGCTTAATTGGGGAAACATAATAAGGCAGGAATTAAATAACAGGCATGGGGGAAGACGTTCCACAAACCGATCACATACACCAAGTAACTCAGCCTCAACATTTGTCATTGTCACTCTCCCAGCATAAATTCAGAAAGAATGGTGCTTTGTTAAAGCTGTGAGGTCCTTCCAGAGACAGCAGTGGTTGGCCACTCACAATAAGGTAATTAAAACTGTTTCACACTAGAAAGAGCAAATGTTGGTGGAGATTAATTGATTTCCTGTTCCTGTGTACTCAGGACCGAGTGATGTGCTAGAGACACTTTATTTGCATTCACTTCATCTCAGTCAAGTACAACCTTTCTGTGCAGTTCATTTCACTCTTTTTTTTTCATCAGTAACTACTATTGAAGTTAAACACCATGACTGTCCAAGCAGCAGTGCCAGGTTTTTTACCTCAGTTTACCCTGCAGTCTCCAGGCAAGAGTTTGTTTTATTCCAACTTACACACTTCAAAACAAAAAGTGAAGACCTGGTGATAGCTCACAATGATTTATCCACAGTCCTCTCTCCCTCCACCATTGCTGAGTGTCTTTAACAGTGCTCACCTTTCAAGCACTGCTGCTTATTTTGTGCCTCCCCTGGGTGATTTCTGAGGCCAGCAGATGAGGAAGGATGGAGTCTGACCTTTGCATGTCTTTCACTGTGCAAATAGGAGTAGAAGTGAATCATAGAATCATAGAATCAAGCAGGTTGGAAGAGACCTCCAAGATCATCCAGTAAATAGAAGTGAATCATAGACTCATAGAGTCAAGCAGGTTGGAAGAGACCTCCAAGATCATCCAGTAAATAGGAGTAGAAGTGAATCATAGAATCAAGCAGGTTGGAAAAGACATCCAAAATCATCCAGTAAATAGGAGTAGAAGTGAATTATAGAATCATAGAACCATAGAATCAATCAGGTTGGAAGAGACCTCCAAGCTCATCCACTCCAACCTAGCACCCAGCCCTACACAATCAACCAGACCATGGCACTAAGTGCCCCAGCCAGGCTTTGCTTCAACATCTCCAGGCACAGCGACTCCACCACCTCCCTGGGCAGCCCATTCCAATGCCAATCACTCTATCTGACAACAACTTCCTCCTAACATCCAGCCTAGACCTGCCCTGGCACAACTTGAGACTGTTCCTTGTTCTGTTGCTGGTTGCCTGGCAGAAGAGACCAACCCCACCTGGCTACAACCTTCCTTCAGGCAGTTGTAGACAGCAATGAGGTCACCCCAGTGTCCAGGAAAGGCTTTTCTTCTCTCCTGCCTTTAAGTCAGCTTGGAAAACATGAAGTGATTCAGCCAAGGATGGGGTGGGGGGAGAAATAAATAATGAAAGAAAAGGTATCAGGCATTGGACAGGAACACCTCTAATAAATACCATGGAGCCAGCCTGAGACTTCGTTATCTTCCCTCCTGTCAGAAGGACTTGCCCAGCAGTGCAGGGCCAGCTCCCTGCCACGCCTGGCTCTCACCCTGCAGCGGCTGCTATCTGCATTGCTAATGGCTCACAGCCTGCTCCTCACCCACAAACCGAAGCACAAAACAACCCTCTTGGTGCATGAGCAGCAGAGAGCCTCTGTTCCATGTGGGAAACTTCCCCACTCCAACTCCACCAAAGCCCCAGCTCGGCAGCGGCACCAGGGGCAAAGATTTCATCCACAAAGCTCTGTCAAAAAATAAGTGTGGGGTTCTTTAAACCATTCTGACACCTCCTGGCAAAATCTGGTCTAAATTTTAAATGAAAGGAGTCAACGATTAGAGAAGCACAAGTTCAGGTGCAGTGAAGCTGCGTGTGAATTCAGATGAAATACAGCAGCCAGTCTGTTGCTGAAAGCAAGGGGGGGTGGGAAGTGAAAATCAGGGAGCTGAAAATGCCAAGACTTGCTTAAAGATGTGGTTCTGGGACTGTGCTTCACAGACAAAGTGCCCATTCTGATGGATGAAAACTGAGGCTGCAGGAAAGTCTGGAGCTGCTCACTGGGAAAGTGTTGTCACACAGACCTAGCCCTGACTTGGTGATGAGCCTCGGGGCTGGGGCTGTTTGCTCTGACTCCTGTCCAATCCCATGCTGCCAGGGAGTCGCTGTCCCTGGAGGTGTGGAAGCAAAGCCTGGATGGGGCACTTAGTGCCATGGTCTGGTTGACTGGCTAGGGCTGGGTGCTAGGTTGTACTGGATGAGCTTGGAGGTCTCTTCCAACCTGCTTGATTCTATAATTCTGTAATTCAAAGGGATGAAGCTCAGCTCTCAGCACCCCTGTGCAGTAATTTAGGTTAGTGCTGACTGGTTTCAGAGGCAGACTCCAACACTTGAACGATGTCAAGTGCTCGTTTATCTCCAGTTAGCTCTGAGAGGGGCTGTGCTGAAGGACTGTGAGCTCTCACAGGTGTCCTTGGTGGTGTGAGAGTTTGGGAGTTTCCCACCACCCTCCCATGAAGTCACCAGACTAACCCAGCCAGCTGGAAGTTATGGAATGAAGCTGCATTTACAGCACTGCATCAATATGCAGACATACACATATGTACAGAGATCTACCTCTGCTGTGAGCACAGACTGAAGGAGTTGGGGCTGTGCAGCCTGCAGAAGAGGAGGCTCCCAGGTGACCTTCTTGTGGCTTTCCAGTGTCTGAAGGGGGCTACAAAAATGCTGGGGAGGGACTTTTTGGGCTATCAGGGGACTGACAGGACGAGGGGGAATGGAGCAAAGCTGGAGGTGGGGAGATTCAGAGTGGAGGTGAGGAGGAAGTTGTTGAGCATGAGAGTGGTGAGAGGCTGGAATGGGTTGCTCAGGGAGGTGATTGAAGCCCCATGGCTGGAGGTGTTTAAGGCCAGGCTGGATAAGGCCTGGAAGATCCCATTCTGTGCTTCTGTGCTTCACAACCTCCCTGGAGGTGTTCAAGGCCAGGTTGGATGAGACGCTGAGAGAGTTGTTCTAGTGGGAGGTGTCCCCATCACATTCTGTGTTTCTGTGCTCCACAACCTCCCTGGGCAACCTGTGCCAGTGTCTCACCACCCTCACTGCAAAGAACCCTTTCCTAACACCCAATTTCAATCTCCCCTCTGACACTTCAAACCCATTCCTCCTCCTCCTGTCATTACCAGACCTTGTCAATAGTCCCTCCACAGCCCTCTTGTAGCCACCTTTCAGATCCTGCAAGGCCACTCCAAGGTGTCCTGGAAGCCTTCTCTTCTCCAGGCTGCAGAGCCCCAACTCTCTCAGCCTGTCCTCAGAGCAGAGCTGCTGCAGCCCTCTCAGCATCTTGGTGGCCTCCTCTGCACTGGCTCAAACACTTCCATGTCCTTCTTATGTTAGAGGCTCCAGAACTGCACCCAGGACTGCAGGTGGGGTGTGAGGAGAGCAGAGCCAAGGGGCAGAATCCCCTCCCTTGCCCTGCTGCCCACACTGCTCTTGCTGCAGCCCAGCACAGGGTTGCTGTCTGGGCTGCATTCAAACTGCAGGCTCATGTTGAGCTTTTCACCACCCCAGACCCCCAGGGCCTGTTCCTCAGGGTACTTAGTTTCAATTATACCTCTTTCCCATCAGGGGACTTGAGAGGCTCCTTTGGGCCTATTTTGCCCTATTTAGGTCTACCATGACAATTCTGGGAAGCTTAAATCAGGCCAGAGCTCAGCCAAGAGGACAAGAGCTTGAGCATCACAAAGCTTGTGCTGCAACCCTGTGCTCCTCTGGGAGAGGATTTAGACAGAGCAGAATGATGCAGACTTGAGCATCCACAGGACTGTTCCCCAGAGTCCCTTTTCCTTTGTTTTCTTTCCCCAAGGCTTTTTGCACTGCACTGCTGGGGCAAACTGGCCACTTGAAAGGTGACTGGGGACCATTCAGTCCCTGGTGCTCTCAGTCCTGCCTTCACCCACCCAAAAAGGAGAGAGTTCCAGCTTAGGCCTCAAGCACATTGACCCGTGCAAAAGTTTTTCTGTAAGCCCCTGCTTTCTGAAAGCCAATTTGGAGAGCAGAGCAGACTGCCTGTGCCACCCCTAACAACTCTTAATTGTGTTTTGGTTTTTAGTGTGCAGAATTGTCAATATTGCAATTGCATTACATTCCTGCTTTAATGAACAAACAGCTGTGTAATTGCTGCAGTGTGTTCACACCTCTGTGCTGGCTGTTTAACCACTGTAATTACATACTCTGCTTCCAAACATTGGACTCTTCTGTGGGAGAGCAGTCCTGGGTGCCAAGCAGTTTGTGAGCCCTCTGCCTGGAAAACCATTGTTGTTCCCCAGCAACACTGGGAGAGCTTGGGAGCGTTCCCAAAGCTGTGAGATGTCTTTCTGTCCTTTGACTACCTCGTCTGTAGCCCCTGAATAAAAGTCTTTCAGAGAGCTCAACAATCTCTATGGGTCCCAAAGGCAACTGCCAGACTTTAGAGCCCTTCAGAGGAGGTCTTTGGTTTCACATTCCAAAAAAGAGACTGGATGAGGGGTCTGGAGCACAGCCCTGTAAGGAGAGGCTGAGGGAGCTGGGGGTGTGCAGCCTGCAGAAGAGGAGGCTCAGGGCAGACCTCATTGCTGGCTCCAGCCTCCTGCCACTCACCCTAAACATCTTTATGAGCATTGCTGAGGTCACCTCTCAGTATCCTTTTCTCCCAGCAGCACAGCTCCAGCTCCCTCAGGCTCTCCTCCTAACAGAAATGTTCTATTCCCTTGAGCATCTCTGTGGCTCTGCAATGGACTCTTTCAAGCACTTCTATGTCTCTCTTGAACTGAGTACCCCAGAACTGGACACAGTACTCCAGATGTGTCCTCACCAGGAGCACAACTGGTCCTTCATCTCCTCACAATGTGTTGGCACACTGACTTTTACTGTTCAGAGCATCTGGGGCTCAGTGAATGATGAAACAAGCAAGTGGTGGGAGACCCTTGCTGATACTCTTTTAGTGTAGACCTAGGCACTAGTGCAGAACTAACACACAAGCCTGGTTTTATCCTCCTTACTGCTGGCTTCATCAGACTTGTTTTAGAGAAGCACTTCAGACTGAAACCAGAAACATGACCTCCAGAAATGTCCAAGCAGTGAATAATTGGTTTAAAATGGCTTCAAAATGTAACCAAAAAAAAAAAAAAAAAAAAAAAAAAAGAGTAACATTTATTCTACTCAGCTGAGTTTCAGTTCTGTGGCCAGCCAGAGGTGTCTGGCTGAGTGGGGGAGCTCAGAACCATCAGGGCTGGGGACCTCAGGCCATCACTGGAGACTTCACTGTGAACAGCTGGAGCATGCATGGCCAGGGTCAGCTTCCGTCAGCTATATTTAGACCCTGCTCAGTGTAGTTAAATGATTTTCCAGGTGAAAGCAGGATGAACTATGGATGGAAAGACAAATGGGATAAGGGATGGGATTATTTTTAGAAGGAGGAGGATTAAAGCATTTTGTTTGAATGCAGAGGCCAGGGAAGCACAAGGAGCAAAGGGGCATGGCAGAAGAGCACCAAAAGCAAAGCAGAGGCCAGAGAGGGCATGTTCAGGTGTGAGTGGGCAAGTGGAGGGGAGGAGAAGAGAAGGTGAGAAATGTCTGTGTCATGTAGGAAAATGAGTGAGCTGCAGGAGAAAGGCAGCAGTGCAGGTGGTGAGGAAAGGCCCTTTTCACCTTCCCATTCACTTCCCAGGGCAGGGCAGAAGACAGGGCTGGGTGTAGGATTGAGGCTTGTGAGTTCCAGCTGGAGGGCAAAAAGTGCTGGGGCTGGAGTGTGGGGCAGAGGAGCCCAGCTTGGCACAGAGGCTGCAGCTTACCATCAGGCATCACCTTTGGGTGTGGCAGGAGGACAACGGAGAGGGGACCTCCATCTCCAGGGGAGCTGCTGTGTGGGGTTGGCTTTGGGCACATGGTGAGGTGAGATGCAGCTCCTCCTGCCAGGGAGAGCTTGAAGAGAGGCAGTGGAGAGGTTGCCAAGGGAATCATAGAATCATAGAATGTCAGGGGCTGGGACCTCAAAAGCTCATCTGGTCCAGCCTCCCTGCCAGAGCAGGATCACCCACAGCAGATCACACTGGAATGCATCCAGAGAGTTGTTGAATATCTCCAGAGAGGAGACTCCACAGCACCCCTGGGCAGCCTGTTCCAGTGCTCTGTCACCCTCACAGAGAAAACATTCTTCCTCAGGTTCACAGGGAACCTCCTCTGCCTCAGATCCCACCCATTGCCCCTTGTGCTGTCCCTGGGCATCACCCAGCAGAGCCTGGCTCCAGCCTCCTGAGTCTCACCCTGCACATGTGAATAAACATGGCTGAGGTCACCCCTTAGTCTCCTCCTCTCCCAGCAGCACATCCACAGCTCCCTCAGGCTCTCCTCATAAGGAAGATGTTCAACTCCCTTCATCATCTTTGCGTCTCTGTGCTGGACTCCCTCCAGCAGCTTTCCCTGTCCTTCTTGAACTGGGGGACCCAGAACTGGACATAGTACTCCAGATGAGGCCTCACCAGGGCAGAGCAGAGGGGCAGGAGACTCTCCTTTGACCTACTGACCACAGCCCTTCTAATACAATCCAGAATGGCATTGGCCCTCCTGGCCACCAGAGCACACTACTGGCTCATGCCCATCCTTCCATCCACCAGCACTCCCAAGTCCCTCTCCTCTTCAGTGCTCTCCAGCAGAAGTGTCCCTTATCAGAAGAGATACAGCACAGATTGTCTGCTCTCCTCTCCCTGCAATGTACAACAAGGAGGATGATTACCAAGGGGCCTATCTTTTTCTTGGACAGATGTTAGCAACAGCTGAAGAAAACTCTGCTTTGTGAATGGACATTTCACACCCTTAGACATGTCAGCAGAAAAAGCAGACCTGACCTGGGTCTCACTTCACTGGGGATGTGATCTCACTGCTCCCACTGTCATTTCATTGTCCTCATCTTGTTCTCTGGTCATTAACAAAGAAGTTTGAAACAGACCTTTCACCTCTTAGAACAATTCACTCAAATCACCTGGACCAAGTATTGCAGCCAGAGAGTTCAGATCCAGTTTGGGGACTCCCTGTCCTATGCCTAAAAGCTGAGACCATCAAGCCCTCCTCTCCCATGGGCACCCTCAGCTCTGTGGTTCCTGCCCAGACCTGCCCATGGCCAGCCCTTGCTGCATGTCCCAGCCACAGGCTTGGCTCTCCTCAATTCAAGAGAGATGTTGAGGTACTGGAAGGTGTCCAGAGAAGGGCAGCAAGGCTGGGGAAGGGCCTGGAGCACAGCCCTGTGAGGAGAGGCTGAGGGAGCTGGGGGTGTGCTGCCTGCAGAAGAGAAGGCTCAGGGCAGACCTCATTGCTGTCTACAGCTACCTGAAAGGAGGCTGTAGCCAGGTGGGGTTGGTCTCTTCTGCCAGGCAACCAGCGACAGAAGAAGGGGACACAGCCTCAAGATGTGCCAGGGTAGGTCTAGGCTGGATGTTAGGAGGAAGTTGTTGTTGTCGCTGTGCCTGGAGGTGTTGAAGCAAAGCCTGGCTGGGGCACTTAGTGCCATGGTCTGGTTGACCGGACAGGGCTGGGTGCTAGGTTGGACTGGATGATCTTGGAGGTCTCTTCCAACCTGGTTGATTCTATGATTCATCTGCTAGAAGCTCAGGAAGGAGCAAGCCAAGACTCAGGTCTATTGTCTCTTTGGGAGCGAATAAGGAGCTGGGGAAATCAGCAGGCACATCTTGCAGCAATCTGCTTTGAAGGATGCAGAGTTAATGCACAAAAAGCTCTCAGGAACAATGCATCCAAAGACACTTTTCTGTCATTACTTAATCTGCATTCATAGAACACTGGAGGCTTTTGAACAGCTTAGGCTGACGGAAATCTTTATATTACACCCATTTATCTCCACATTGTTCCTTACTCTCAGATTGCTGGTTACAGGGTCACTTTCTTTAATTATTCCTGGCATGCTTCTCTTGCTAGATAATTTCTCTGTCTTCAATAACGTCTGCACTTACAGTATCTGAGAGGTTTGGAGTAGCTTAGTGCTATTTCTATTCTCTTCCTTTGCACCTCCATGAAAGCAACATGTGCCCATCCTTCAATCCGTTTCAGATCAGGCTCCAAAGAACCTTCAGGAGCAATTTCCCAGATGCAAATATTCAAGAGGATGGCTTCAGAATATCCCATCACAAAAGCAGCCAGCGCTGTGGGATGAAGATCCCTCGCTTCCATGAGCACCCTCCTGTACACAAATGCATCAACTGCATGCTCAGAGAGACGACGCTCACAAACCTAATCCTGGTACTCAGCACTGCTCAGGCCACACCTTGGGTGTTGTGTCCAGTTCTGGGCTGCTCAAGTCAAGAGAGATGTTGAGGTGCTGGAAGGTGTCCAAAGAAGGGCAGCAAGGCTGGGGAGGGGCCTGGAGCACAGCCCTGTGAGGAGAGGCTGAGGGAGCTGGGGGTGTGCAGCCTGCAGAAGAGGAGGCTCAGGGCAGACCTCATTGCTGTCTGCAAGTACCTGAAGGGAGGCTGTAGCCAGGTGGGGTTGGTCTCTTCTGCCAGGCAACCAGCGATAGAAGAAGGGGACACAGTCTCAAGTTGTGGCAGGGGAGGTCTAGGCTGGATGCTAGGAGGAAGTTGTTGTCAGAGAGAGTGATTGGCATTGGAATGGGCTGCCCAGGGAGATGGTGGAGTTGCCATTCCTGGAGGTGTTGAAGAAAAAACTGGATGAGGCATGGAAGAATGAGTGATATAGAATCATAGAATCAAGCAGCTTGGAAGAGACCTCCAAGCTCATCCAGTCCAACCTAGAACCCAGCCCTGTCCAATCAACCAGACCACGGCACTAAGTGCCTCATCTAGGCTTTGATTAAACACCTCCAGGGACAGCAACTCCACCACCTCCCTGGGCAGCCCATTCCAATGCCAATCACTCTCTCTGACAACAACTTCCTCCTAAAATCCATCTTGAACCTCCCCTGGCACAACTTGAGACTGTGTCCCCTTGTTCTGTTGCTGGTTGTCTGGGAGAAGACTGACCCCAAAATTCGGGAGGGGGGAGGAGGGGCAAGTACCTCCCAAACCATCACAGTACAGAAGGCTTCTGAGGGAGCTCAGCCCAACCTGCATCATGAAAGGTGCTGAACAATTGCTATTATTTAAAACAGCTTCCTCACCAGAACCAAACCCCAGCAGTGAATTCAGAGTTTCAAGCACAGCCACGCACAAGTCTGAACTCAAGCAAAAGAATTACTGTTCATGTCCTCAATTCCACTTCTCTCTCTCTCTCTCTCTCTCTCTCTCTCTTTTTTTTATTTTAAACCAATAAAATACTTCTCAATCTTGGGAGTCTTTTAGCATCAGTCTTACTGACAGGAGCACTTCCTTCAATTATATTTCAGTCACGAAAGGAACTGTGAGCCCAGTGTAACTAGATAAAAGCCCTTCAAAATGAGAACCTTCCTCGACAGTCACTCTCCTGATCAGAAATGCATCTTGGTGGGAGCCTGCAGACCTTGCAGTTCATAACCACCTAATGACACTTAATGACATTTTTCATTGTGGCTCTATTCCCCAGCTGAGGCGTGTCACCAGGGGTTCAGCCGCAGCACATTGCCAGCAATGGGACAGCAGGCAGGAAAGCCTCTTCCTTGCCTGCTGTGCAAAGTGTTTCTGACAGCAGATTGCAGCCCATAGCCTGCAAGGAGAAGCAGGCTTAGTGCAGAAGCATGAAACAAGAGCTGCATCCTTGGACAAGACACACATTCTTTCCAGGTCAGTGACAATTAGGCATGTTAATAGACAGCTCCTGATTAGTGCCTGCAGAATTGATTTGCTCTGCTCTGAGGCAAGTTGAGGAGTAAATCACCAGAGCCAGCACAGAGCATCCCCCTGCCTTGTGGTCCCCACCATGCTGATCCTGTCAGGCACCATCCCCATCAATGCATCCAGGGCTTCAGTGTCCTAAGCCACTCGGGGACTGCTGAGTGTTGGGCACATGTGGATTCAGCAAGGTCCTTGGCTGCTTCTATTCAGATCTCTGTGATTACTAATCAAGGTCTGCTAATTAAGAGATGGAAGGCTTGATAGAGAAATCACTGCACGGCACAGATGCCTTCCTGGTCTGAGTGTTGGAGAGTTTTCAGTGTCAGTGGGTGGTAAAAAGCAGTGCTGGGGGAGCTCTTACCTCTGGGGAGCCGTGCTCTAGCCAGTTGGCTGCTGGTGGTGGTGGAGGGGTTAAGAAAGGTGGAGGGGTTAACCCCTCTGGTAGAGAACCAGAGGGGTTCCAACAGGGCAGTGGGTAGTGGAGAGGAGCACAGCAGCCCACGAGCAGCCAGAGGGGTCTGGTTGCCTTCCCAGCTCCTGCATCAGAACCTGTCTCTGACCCCTTGCCTGTCCCAGACTACCAGAAGTCCTTCAACACTGGAGCTGAGCACAGCCCAAAGTCATCACAACTGTGATTCTCCACGGATCTGAGAGTCAGGACACGGAGGGCAGGAACTCCTGCTCCCTCTGGTGTTTGCAGTTCCAGAAATGCAGTTTGCAGGCAAAGACTGTGAGTATCAACTCTCTGTGAGTATCAATAGGTAGCACAACCACTCTGACCCTCCAAATCACCATTTTCTGTCCTTAACAAAAACCCAACACACCATCAAAATCAGCATGAAACAGAAGTCACCAAGGCTTCACTTCAGGTGAGTCAGATGCCCTGCTGAGCAGAGCCAGGTATTACTGCATCCAGATCTGGAGCTTCTATTATCACAGTATCACAGTATCATCAGGGTTGGAAGAGACCATTTTATCAGAAGAAGCTTTCACAAGTTGCTGCTCTGTGTTTCTGGCTGTCACCAGTGATGCCTCAGGTGAAGCCATAGCCACCCTCTTCTCTCAGGTTTCTGTTCACATGGAACATCACTGCTCTGCACTGCAGCTTGTGCCTCTCCTTTTAATGGATTCCAATATCTGGAACAGAACAGCAACAGAGGAGTCACAAAGAGAACTTATTATTGTCTTTGGTTGTGTTGTCTGAGCGTCTCCACACTGGGTCTGGGCTACAGCAAGAGTAGATGGTCTGAGTCACAGACTCACAGAATTAACCAGGTTGGAAAAGACCTCCAAGATCATTGAGTCCAACCTATCACCTAACATCTTCTAATTGACTAACCCATGGCATTGAGTGCACCATCCAGCCTCCTCTAAAACACCTCCAGGGATGCCAACTCTACCACCTCCCTGGGAAGCCCATTCCAATGCCAATCAGTCTCTCTGCCAACAACTTCCTCCTAACATCCAGCCTAGACCTCCCCTAGCACAACTGGAGACTGTGTCCCCTTGTTCTGTCACTGGCTGCCTGGCAGAAGAGACCAACCCCACCTGGCTACAGCCTCCCTTCAGGTAGCTGCAGACAGCAATGAGCTCTGCCCTGAGCCTCCTCTTCTGCAGGCTGCACAACCCCAGCTCCCTCAGCCTCTCCTCACAGGGCTGTGCCCCAGGCTCCTCCCCAGCCTTGCTGCCCTTCTCAAGGTGTGGCCTGAGCAGTGCTGAGTACAGGGGCAGAAGGACTTTCCTGATCCTGTTGGCCACACTGTTCCTGATCCAGGCCAGGATGTCATTGGCTCTCCTGCCCACCTGGGCACACTGCTGGCTCATCTTCAGCTGTCAACCAACAGCCCCAATTCCCTCTCTGCCTGTGGCTTTGCATGCTCTCAGCCACTCTGTGCCCAGCCTGTGGCTTTGCATGGGGCTGTTGTGGCCAAAGTGCAGAACCTGGCACTTGGACTTGTTAAAACTCCTGGCATTGGACTTTGCTCATGTGTGCAGCCTGTCCAAGTCCCTCTGCTGAGCCTTCCTGCCCTCTAACAGATCCACACTTGCTCCCAACTCGGTGTTACCTGCAAACTCACTGAAGGTGGACTCAGTCCCCTTGCTCCCAACTCGGTGTCACCTGCAAACTCACTGAAGGTGGACTCAGTCCCCTTGCTCCCAACTCAGTGTCACCTGCAAACTCACTGAAGGTGGACTCAGTCTCCTTGCTCCCAACTCAGTGTCACCTGCAAACTCACTGAAGGTGGACTCAGTCCCCTTGCTCCCAACTCGGTGTTACCTGCAAACTCACTGAAGGTGGACTCAGTCCCCTTGCTCCCAACTCAGTGTCACCTGCAAACTCACTGAAGGTGGACTCAATCCCCTCCTCCAGATCATCAACAAAGATATTAAACAGGACTGGGCCCAGTGTTGATACAGAAAGGACTGTGACATCTCTTCTTGCCAGAAGCCTGAAGCTTTCCTGAACAAGCTCTAGCACAAGCTCCTCTGCTCTGAAACCTACCTGAGGATAACCCAGGCCGTTCAGCTTCTGAGCAGCAGCTTTCTGCGGTGATTGATTTGTTCTGGAAACCACAGGCCCAGGGAATCATTCCCTTGCCCTTGCCTCGGCTGATGTGTCAGGCTGTGCCAGGCTGCAGCTGTCCCGCTGCAGCCTATCACAGCATGGTTTTCAAAGCAAACCTATCCCCAGCTCCAGATGATTGATGAAGGAGAGGCTGAGAGAAAGGCATGGGGAGGGAGAGCTGGGGAAGGCTGCTCACTGTGAAGAGCTACGGAGAATTTCATGGCAAAACATGTTGATGTTCCAATAAATCCTGTTTTACCTGGAGACCTGGTACACTAATTGGAACTTCAGGAAATCATCCTGGGCTGAAGGACAACATGATGTGCACAGATGCAATGGGGTTTTTTCCCCCAGTACAGCCCATCCTCTAAACAACATGGTAAGAGACACTTGAAGCAGACAGCGAGACCTCTGCACTGTGTGCTGGCTGTAAGCTTGGGCTATCAGAAAGCTATTAGAGTAGTTTTGAATTACTTGTCCTTTATCCCTTCATATCAGCTGGGAATTACTGAAATGGATGGAGCTTAACTGCAGGCTGATAGCCAAGTGACAGCACATATTTTCGGCATGTGTACAAGTACTTACTTTCAGGAAAATCAAACCTCCTGTTTCAGAGCATTTAGAAGCATGAGGGATCCTGGGGGAGGCAGCCAGGGTGACAGGGAAGAGACATCTGCCTGCTCTCTTCAATTACGAGAGGGTGCTCCAGAGGGACAGGGATCTGCTGGAGAGGGTCCAGCAGAGGGCTACGAGGATGATTAGCATGGAGAAGACTAAGGGGTGACCTCAGTCGTGTTTGTAAATATGTAAGGCTCAGGCAGGCAGGATCTCTAAGGCAGGAGCCCCAAAGCAGGAAGTCCCCCAATATCTATACCCTCCCTAGACAAAGGGCAGAGTTACCACTGCCTAGGCGCGAAGGGCACAGCCAATCCCAGCCCGATCCCAGCGCGGGCACTGCACGGGCACCCTCATGCCCGAAGAGCCCCTTGCTCTGCCCCCTTCATGCCTGCAGGGCAGGGGTGGGGCGGAACAGGTCTTTTCGTGCCTTTTCCTCTCCCATTCACACCACAGAGGGAGAGGAATTTAGGGGTATACAGGACTCCAGGACAATGTGTTCCTGTGCGATCAGCTCTGGGTGATCCTGCTCTGGCAGGGAGGCTGGACCAGATGAGCTTTGGAGGTCCCTTCCAGCCCCTGACACTCTGTGATTCTATGATTCTAGTGCCCAGCATTATAAGGCACAGAGCCCATCACAGCCAGGCAGCATGGCAATCTCAGCGCTCCCTCTCTGGCCGGGCTCCATGGGTGATGCTGCCTGCGCTCTCCTTACCCGGGCTGTGTTATCAGGAGCCCGGCAGCACCAGCACTGCTGAACCAGAGCGTGTCAGCCCCACTTTGCATGCCTACAATGAGGTGTAGGACAATCTGAGCATGACATATGCAAAATTCCTATCAGCTTCCAGAGGGGATGAGCAGCAGAGCCACGCACTGCTGGCGTTGCCGCAGAGCAGAATTCTGTTCACTAGCAGGGAGAGGCAGATCTTCCCAAGCGTTTAAATCCACATTGTTTTTCCAGGTGATGTTTGCACATCAAAAGAGGATTTGCACTGGCAGCAAACACAGAGAGATGCCTTTGGCCCCAGGGAAGAGCAGCAGCCAGGAAAAGGTCTTCCCTTATGTTCACGTGTGGCAAACACAGCTGCTCCGGGGCTCATCAAGGGCAGCACAGAACCTTCCAGGTCAGCGCTCGGGATGTGGCCAGCCTGTCCCAGCTGCACCAGCTCCCCTCAGCAGCCAGCCCTGCTCACAGGCAGCACTAGCAACTAAGCTGCCCTTGAAATACCAAATGCTGCAGGCTCTGAGCATAGCAAACAAGCAGGCAGTCCCCTGCCCAGCTAGAGAGAGATGGGTTTGGAGTCCACTACGAACTGAAGGCTTCATAGAATCATAGAATCAGTCAGGGTTGGAAGGAACCACAAGGATCAGCCAGTTCCAACCCTCCTGCCATGGGCAAGGACACCTCACACTAGAGCAGGCTGTCTACAACCTCATCCAGCCTGGCCTTTAACACCTCCAGGCTGGAGGGTTCCACCACCTCCCTGGGCAACACTTGCCAGGCTCTCACCAGTCTCATGCTGAACAACTTCTTCCTAACAGCCACTCTGAATCTACCCATTTCTAGCTTGGTTCCATTCCCCCTAGTCCTAGCACTGCCTAACATCCTCAAAAGTCCCTCCCCGGCTTACTTGTAGGGCCCCTGCAGATACTGCAAGGCCACAAGAAGGTCATCTGGGAGCCTCCTCCTCTCCAGACTGAACAGCCCCAACTCCCTCTGCCTCTAGACTGACCAGATCTTTCAATCTTCGAGTGTGAAACACCCCAGGGAAGAGAAGCAAAGCCACTGTTAATAGTTCTAATGGCTAAAGAGCATATTCTGCTCAAAGGGATTGTTAACCAGCATGGGAGCTGTCTGCAACTACTGCAATCACTCACCAGCAGCAGCTAATGTCTTAAGAACCAACAAGGCGTTCAGGGATTTAATTGGTCAGGCTGAAGGGAGTTAACAGGAAGGAGCAGCCAGCCTGGCTGAAAGCCCCTGACGAAGCCAGGAGCTGCTGACAGGTCAAAGCAGGAAGCTGTGAAGCCAGGGAAAAGGCTTATGAGAAGGGCTGGTGCAAAGCTGCTGACCTCTGGAGACACTATTAGCAGGAGTTCACACTGGGAGGAAGAGTTTGCTCTCACAGCACACCCAATAACTACTTACAAGAGCAGGTGCACTTTTTGCTCTCCTTGCCAGACCCAAATTCATGTCCTTTCACAAGTAACAAAAAAATTGTTGCTTGTGCCAGTGACCAATGCTCATCCCTTCTGCACCAAGTCACTGCACAGCATTTTAAGGAAAGAGAGCACAGCACAGTGCAGCACAGTGCCTGGTGGCACAGGGGGTGATCCTTGCCCTCTACTCCTCACTGCTGAGACCCCACCTGCAGTACTGCATCCAGTTCTGGAGCCCCTGGCACAAGAGGGCTATGGATGTGTTGGACGGTGCCCAGAGAAGGGCCACGAGGATGATCAGAGGGCTGGAGCTGCTCTGCTGTGAGGAGAGACTTGAGGCAGTTGGAGCTGTGCAGTCTGGAGAGGAGAAGGCTCCCTGGTGACCTTCTTGTGGCCTTGCAGTATCTGAAGGGGCCCTACAAGAAAGCTGGGGAGGGACTTTTGAGGATGTTAGGTAGTGCTAGGACTGGGGGGAGTGGAACCAAACTAGAAATGGGTAGATTCAGAGTGGCTGTTAGGAAGAAGTTGTTCAGCATGAGAGTGGTGAGAGCCTGGCAGGTGTTGCTCAGGGAGGTGGTGGAAGCTGTGTGACACAAGTAGCAGCACAATTTCCAGGTCGCCTACAGGACAGCAAACACTTCTGGGCACCGGCTCTAATAAACAGCATTATAATAAATGCTGAGGCACCTCTCCTGTGAGGACAAGCTGAGAGAGTTGGGGCTGTTCAGCCAGGAGAAGAGAAAGCTCTGAGGAGACCTTATTGTGGCCTTCCAATATCTGAAGGGAGCCTAGAAGAAAGCTGGGGAGGGACTTTTTAGGGTGTCAAGTAGTGATAGGACTGGGGGGAGTGGATCCTAGTTAGAGAAGGAGAGATTCATATGAGGCATTGGGAAGTTCTTCACCATAAGGGTGATGAGGCATTGGAGCAGGTTGCCCAGGGAGGTGGTGGAAACTCCATCCCTGGATGTTTTTAAGGCCAGGCTGGATGCGTCTCTGCACAACCTGATCTAGTGGAAGGTGTCCCTGCCTATGGAGGTGGGGGTGTTGGAGCTGGATGATCCCTGAGGTCCCTTCCACACCTGACTGTGATTCTGTGAAATAGCAGTGCCTATTCTGTCAGCATGAGTGAGGAGAAGGGAGAAGCCACTGAAAGCTGGCAAGAGCTCTCCAATCAGGCTAACAAACAGCCACTGGGAATGGAGCCATTCCTCTCAGACCTGCACACCCTAACACCTCCCTTACCAAGCCCTTGGCAGTGCCCACAGCCCCTGTCTGCTGGGTACAGGGTGGGCTGTCACTGCACATCCCTTATGCTGCTGCCCTAGGTCTTGTCCTGGCAGAGCTGCCACCTCTGATCATAGATACATAGAATGGTTCAGATTGGAAAGGACCACAAAGCTCAGCCAGTTCCAACCCCCCACCAGAGGCAGGGACACCTCCCACTAGAACAGGTCACTCAAGGCCTCTTCCAGCCTGGCCTTGAGCACCTCCAGGGAGGTTGTGGATCAAAGATCACATTCTGTGCTTCAGTGCTTCACAACCTCTCTGGGCAACCTGTGCCAGTGTCTCATCGCCCTCACTGCAAACAACTTCTTCCTAACACCCAATTTCAATCTCCCCTCTGACACTTCAAACCCATTCCTCCTCCTCCTGTCATTACAAGACCTTGTCAATAGTCCCTCCACAGCCATCTTGTAGCCACCTTTCAGATCCTGCAAGGCCACTCCAAGGTCTCCTCAAAGCCTTCTCTTCTATAGGCTGCAGAGTCCAAACTCTCTCCACCTGTCCTCATAGCAGAGCTGCTGCAGCCCTCTCAGCATCTTGGTGGCCTCCTCTGCACTGGCTCAAACACTTCCATGTTCTTCTTATGTTGGGGGCTCCAGAACTGCACACAAGATTCCAGGTGGGGTGTGAGGAGAGCAGAGCCAAGGGGCAGAATCCCCTCCCTTGCCCTGCTGCCCACACTGCTCTTGCTGCAGCTCAGCACAGGGTTGCTGTCTGGGCTGCACTCACACTGCAGGCTCATGTGGAGCTTTTCACCAACCCAGCCCCTAGGTGGCCAGGAGTCACCAGCCTTCAGAGCCAGCACCCTAGGGAGGTGTGATGGAAAACAGGAATGAGGCAAAGGCCACGTGCAGCAGCCCCAGCGCCTCTCAGCAGAGATGCCAGGTAAAATTTGGTGCTGCTGCATGTTAAAGTGATGGATGCACAGGGAGCCATCTGCATTCTGCAGAGAGCCTGGCGAGCTGTGCAAACTGATCACTGCCATTCAGCAATGACAGCCTGGAGTTATAATAGAAATAAGAAAATGTCAACTCGGTGCTTGTAAGTGGCTGAAAAGAAAGTTCCCTGCCAGCAGCTGTTCAGAGTAACACTCTGTTATTATGTGTCTGACAGGATGGATTCAAAATGCCAGTGCCGTGGCAGTGCTGCTCTCCAGCAGGACCAGAAAGCCCCCTCAGCCAAAGGCAGGGCAAGCATCACCTCATCCTTGAGCAGGGTGAGAGGCACAACAAGGGCATCCTGGATCAGGAGCAATGTGGCCAGCAGGACAAGGCAGGATATTCTGCCTTGGACACAGCACTGCTCAGGCCACACCTTGAGTGCTGTGTCCAGTTCTGGGTTCCTCCATTCCAGAGAGATGTTGAGGTGCTGGAAGGTGTTTGGAAAAGGGCAGCAAGGCTGGTGAGGGGCCTGGAGCACAGCCCTGTGAGGAGAGGCTGAGGGAGCTGGGGGTGTGCAGCCTGCAGAAGAGGAGGCTCAGGGCAGACCTCATTGCTGTCTACAGCTCCCTGAAGGGAGGCTGTAGCCAGGTGGGGTTGGTCTCTTCTGCCAGGCACCCAGCAACAGAACAAGGGGACACAGTCTCCAGTTGTGCTAGGGGATGTATAGGCTGGATGTCAGGAGGAAGTTCTTCACAGAGAGAGTTATTGGCATTGGAATGGGCTGCCCAGGGAGGTGGTGGTGTTGGCATCCCTGGAGGTGTTTTAGAGGCTGGATGGTGCACTTAATGCCATGGTCTGGTTGCTTGGCTAGGGCTGGGTTCTAGGTTGGACTGGATGATCTTGGAGCTCTCTTCCAAACTGCTTGATTATATGGATTCTATTAGGGTCCACTGCCTGCCCTCAGAGCCTGAGGAGGGTGATGGAGCAAATCATGTTACAGCCAGGCCTGGGCATGATGGGGGCTTGGGGACAGTCAGTGTGGGTTTACCCAAGGTAAATGATACCAAAGGAAGCTGAAAGATCTCTGTGGTGCAGTGCCTCTGGGGGTAAGACAAAATAGTCTGTCCCCCAGGAAGGCTGGGGAGGGTCTATTTAGAAGGTCTTGTAATGACAGAACAAGGCATAATGGGTTTAAACTGGCAGATGGGAGATTGAAACTGGATGTTAGGGATGGGTTCTTTACAGTGAGACTGGTGAGACGCTGGCACAGGCTGCCCAGGAAGGTTGTGTAGCACAGAAGCACAGAATGTGATCTTGTGCTCCACAGCCTCCCTGGAGGTGTTCAAGGCCAGGTTAGATGAGGCCTTGAGTGATCTGCTCTAGTGGGAGGTGTCCCTGTCTATGGCAGGGGATTGGAACTGGCTGAGCTTTGAGCTTCCATTCAACCTAAACCATTCCATGATTCTATGAAGTGAATCATGACTATCATTTATCTCAACTTCTGGTTAGAAGGACAGGGAGAGCTGCTTGGGCAAGTCCAGCACAGTGCCACAAAGATGATTAAGGGAGTTGAACATCTTCCTTATGAGGAGAGCCTGAGGGAGCTGGGGCTGTGCTGCTGGGAGAGGAGGGGACTGAGAGGTGACCTCAGCCATGGTTATCAATGTGTGCAGATGAGTGGCAGGAGGCTGGAGCCAGGCTCTGCTGGGTGATGCCAGTGACAGGACAAGGGGCAATGGCTGGAAGCTGAGGCTGAAGAGCTTCCATGTGAAGTTGAGGAAGAATTTTTCCCTGTGAGGGTGACAGAGCACAGGAACAGGCTGCCCAGGGGGGTTGTGGAGTCTCCCTCTCTGGAGATGTTCAAAATCTCCTCGATGTGTTCCTGTGTGATCTGCTCTGGGTGATCCTGCTCTGGCAGGGGGGCTGGAACAAATGAGCTTTGGAGGTCACTTCCAGCCCCTGACATTCTCTGATTCTATGATTCTGCAGTGCCTCCAGCACTGCCTTCTCCACCATCCTAGAAAACAAAGCAGGGACAAAGGAACTGGAAGGGTGGAATACATTGGCCAGGTAAAGCCAGGCTACACAGAAAGCTGATCTGCCTGACATGCTCCCTGCCTAGAGCAGGCAATTGGAGCAGAGACCTCCAGAGCTCTCTGTCAGCCTAAATGAATCTGTGATTCAAAAACAGGGACAGAGAACGGAACTAAGCAATGTGTGAACCCAACAGGACTCCTCAGACTGTGAGAGAGAGCAAAATGAGTGCAAGAAAGTGGTAGGGGTCTGAAAGAAATAACCAACGTGGAGAAAGCAAATAAGCTCCTTGCTCTTTCCTTTGTGCAGGAAGATCAAATAAAAAGGGCAGGTGACAGCTCCTCTGAAGCAACAAAAGCACTGTGTAAATAGGTGGTGGTTTTGGTGCTGAGGAGGAGTGTTAGAGAGACCAAAAGTACAGATAACCCAGAAATCAAAACGACCACTGAGAGTCCTTAACCTCAAATGCAAAGAGCACTTAAGAGCATGGAGCAATGGAAGGCAGATCAGACAGTGCCTGCTTCACACTGCCTTCAGGTGGAGATGAGCTGGGGGACCCAAATGGACCTTGTGTGTGGGACCCAGCATAGTCCCTCACCAATGTCTCCTGCTCATCACCAGCTTACAACCCTGCAGACATCTCAGCTCCTCAATGCCCAGGCTCAGCCTCCCACTGCAAGGACCACGGTGGTTGTATCTCAGGGAAACCACAGAACCACAGCAACATGCAGGTTGGAAAAGCCCCTCAGGAGCACCAAGTCCAACCTAGAACCCTACTCTACAAGATTCACCTTCAACCATAGCCCCAAGCAAATGACAAGAAAACCATATCCCATTAGCAAATGGTGCCAATGCACTCTCTTGCACTTCGAAGGGATACTGTGGTATCCAAGGGTGCTATTTCTCAACCATAGAATGGTTAGGACTGGAAGGGACCACAAAGCTCAACCAGTTCCAACCCCCTGACATAGGCAGGGACACCTCCCACCGGAATAGGTTGCTCAAAGCCTCATCCAACCTGGCCTTGAGCACCTCCCTGGTAACCTGTGCCAGTATCTCACCAGCCTCATTGCAAACTTCTTCCTAACATCCAGTTTCAATCTGGATGTGTTGGGGGCTCCAGAACTGCACACAGGACTGCAGGTGGAGTCTGAGGAGAGCAGAGCCAAGGGGCAGAATCCCTTCCCTTGCCCTGCTGCCCACACTGCTCTTGCTGCAGCCCAGCACAGGGTTGCTGTCTGGGCTGCACTCACACTGCAGGCTCATGTTGAGCTTTTCACCACCCCAGACCCCCAGGGCCTTTTCCTCAGGGCTGCTCTCAGCCATTTCCCACCCAGCCTGGAGCTGTGCCTGGGATTGTACTGACCCAGGTGCAGGACCTTACACTTGGCCTTGTTGAATGTCATGAGGTTGGCCTGGGCACACCTCTGCAGCCTGTCCAAGTCTGGATGGTATCCGTGCCCTCTAGCAAGCTGACTGTGCCACACAGCTTGGTACCATCTACAAATCTGGTCACCTGGGAGCCTTCTCTCCAGACTGAACAGCCTCAACCCTCTCAGTCTCTCCTTATATGAATGTGTTTGCCTCTGGGGTGTATATGGGGATGGAAGTCAAGCACCTAAGCAAACAAAAGAACTCCAAGAGTAGAGCAGCAGCCAGAGAGGCAGTTTGCTACCCGGACAACATATTACAGCTCTGAGCAGTGTTTGGTTGGTTGTGTTTCTCATCACCATTAGCAGCTAATGGGACACCATACACCCATTTGCATAGATTCTTAAGGAGCCTGGCAGCAAGTCTACTGAAGAGGAGATAAATGGGTGATTAGTTATGGCTCTGGCCTGATGGATGTTGTTGCTCAGGGAGTTATGTGCCATTTCCATCACCTTTTCTGGAGATGCCATAAATCACAAGCAGACAGAGTGACCCATTAGAAGCTGTAACCAAAAAAAAGAGGAGAGGACTAACTTTAAGGGATAAAACTCAAAGGGCTGATGGCACAGAGCAGAGAAGATTGATGCAGGATGAAGTTGTGACCTGAAGACTTGATCCATCAGGACTGTCCTAAGGAAAGGTGAAGGTGCCATAAGATAAAAGGCTCAGAACTGGTGCTGTAGGTCATGTCATAGTGGCCTTCCAGTATCTGAAGGGGGCCTACAGGAAGGCTGGGGAGGGACTATTGACAAGGCCTTGTAGTAATAGAATGAGGAGGAATGGATTTAAAGTGGAAGAGGGGAGGCTGAAAGTGGATGTCAGGAAGAAGTTGTTTGCAGTGAGGGTGGTGAGACACTGGCACAGGCTGCCCAGGGAGGTGTTCAGGACCAGGTTGGATGAGGCCTTGAGTGACCTGTTCTAGTGGGAGGTGTCCCTGCCTCTGGTGGGGGGCTGGAACTGGCTGAGCTTTGAGGTCCATTCCAACCTAAACTATTCTCTGATTCTATGTCTGGGAAGGATACCAGACATTTCTGAGGGGAGATGCATCCCTTGTGCTTGAAGGCAGCGAATACAAATGCTGGCCACTGTGATGCCCATTGGACAGGCTGGGTGCTAGGTCGGACTGGATGAACTTGGAGGTCTCTTCCAACCTGGTTGGTTCTGTGATTCTATGATCAACATTTGGAGTTCTGCTTAGAGTGCTACAATGTCATGCCTGGGAAAGAGCCTCCCAGAGGAACGAAGGTGACGAAGAGTTGTGATTATAGGCACTGAATAGACTTCATCAGCCAGACCATAGTGAAAGAGCTCATGCAACCAGGGAGCAGCAGGCAGGAGCTCCCTGGCCAAGCTCAGCACAGATCATATCAGAGTGAATCTGTCCAAGCTACGAGCTGCCAGCTGTGCCAGAAGCTTCTTGTGGCAGACAATGTCAAAGGCTTTGCTGCAGTCCAGACAGACTCCATCCACAGCCTGCCCCACATTCACCAGGCAGGAACCTGATCATTAAAGGAGATTAGGTTGGTGAGACAGGACCTGCCCTTCCTAAACCCATGCTGGCTGGGCCTGATCCCTTGGCCATCCTTTGTGATGGCACTGAAGCTGACCTGTTCTATGACCTTGCCTGGCACTGAGGTCAGGCTGACAGGTCTGTAGTTTCTGGTTCCTCCTTCCAGCCCTTCTTGTGGATGGGATCACATTGACAGCTTCCAGTCTTTGGGAACCTCTCCAGTGAGCCAGGACTGTTGATAAATGATGGAGAGTGGCTTGGCCAGCTCATCTGCCAGCTCTCTCAGCACCCTAGGATGGATCCCATCCAGTCCCATGGACTTGTGAGGATCCTGCCCAAAGGCAGCTTCCCTGAGGGTAGCAGGGGCTCAGAGCAGCAACCCAGATGCTTTCCTCTAGGTGAATCTCAGTGTTCCTATGGCAGGGCACACTGCATGCTGCCAGGAGCCACCTTGCATTGGTTCCTGCAGCACTTCTAAAAGCATAATTCCCATCCTTCAGTAGGTCCTCCACAAATACAGCTCTAAACACACACATGATGCTCCAAACAGAATCACAGCAACATGCAGGCTGGCAAAGCCCCTCAGCAGCACCAAGGCCAACCTAGAACCCTACTCTGCAACATTCACCTTCAACCATGAGCCCAAGCACCACATCCAAACCACCCTTAAACACATCCAGGCTGGGTGACTCCACCACCTCCCTGGGCAGCTCATTCCACTCCCTGACCACTCTCTCCATGAAAAACTTTTTCCTCGTGTCCAATCTAACCCTCCCCAGCCTCAGCTTGAGGCCATTCCCCCTTCTTCTGGCTCCAACTCCCTGTGAGCAGAGCCCAGCAGCAGCCTCTCCACAATGTCCCTTCAGGTAGCTGTAGCCAGCAATGTGGTCCGCCCTCAGCCTCCTCTTCCTCACACTACCCATCCCCAGCTCCCTCAGTCTCTCCTCATCAGATTTATTCTCCAGGCCCTTCCCCAGCTTTGTTGCCCTCCTCTGGACCAGCTCCAGCACCTCCACACCTCTCTTGTATTGCAGTGCCCAAAACTGAGCACAACACTCGAGGTGTGGCCTCAGCAGAGCCCAGTCCAAGGGGACAACCCTCTCCCTGCTCCTGCTGGCCACAAGAGTCTCACAGTATCACAGTATCACAGTATCATCAGGGTTGGAAGAGACATGGGTCTTCTTGGCCAGCTGGGCACACTGCTGGCTCACATTCAGCTGCCTGGGCACACTGCTGGCTCACATCCAGCTGCATGGGCACACTGCTGGCTCCTATTCAGCTCCTGTCTATTACAACCCCCAGACTCCTTTCTGCCAGGCAGCTTTCCAGCCACATTGCCCCAGGCTGGAGCATTGCTTGGGATTGTTGTGACACAAGTGCAGGACATTTGGCCTTGTTGAAACTCATCCCATTAATGTTGGCCCATGGATCCAGCCTATCCAAGTCCCTCTAAACAAGCACATGATGCCTGACTGGAAGAGCAGGGGGATGGGGTGGTACAATCTGACTGCAAGCCACATGGCTGAGCACCTGGAGATTCCAGGAGACAAGAGGCACAGCGATGCAATGTGCCACCCTGCCAAGCAGCACAACGCTGTGAGACAGAGCAAGGCACTCAAGCAGACACAGGTCACGAAGCTGCCCCTCAGCCTGAGCACACACCCCAAGCTAAGGGGCAGCACAAGAGAATCACAAGGGTTTGTTTGAGAAGTTGGCAATGTGGTGCTGAAGACTGCAATCATGAGCCTCTTGAGATGGGAGCTGACATCTCACCAGCGAAGGAGTGACAGACAGAGTGGGGACTGGGTGCCAGGAGCCCTCTACGTGATGACAAGCTTCTTATGCTTCCTCTAGCAGAGAAACAGGCTCCAGTGCAGCAAAGTGAAGAGAGAGGTGACACAGAGTAACACAGAGATGCTTGCAACAGCTTCCTGACCAGACTGGAGAGGAAGGCATGTGGCAAGGCAAGAGAAGGGGTGTTGCAAAAACATCAGAGAAGGAAAGCTTCAGCCAGAGCCCAGACTGCAGGAATGATCACTGCCTGCTGGGCATGTGCACAGGAACCCTCTGTGTCTGGCTGTGGGGGAAGTGCAAGGGCAGAGACATTCAGCAAGAGGCAGACCTGGAGCAGAGGATGCATCTGTGAATCAAACACCAGCACAGATTAATTTGCCACAGATGAGGTTTCATAGGGCTGAGAGAAAAAAAAAGTTGGACATAAAGGTGAGGAGAGAAAATGCATCCTGCAATGGAGCTGTTTAGAATCATAGAATAAACCAGGTTGGAAGAGACCTCAAATATCATCCAGTCCTGGAGCCTCCATTATGAGAGGGATATGGAGATGCATCCAGAGCAGGGCCAGGAGGATGCTCAGAGGGCTTCAGCAGCTCTGCTATGAGGACAGACTGAAAGAGTTGGGGCTGTTGAGTCTGGAGAAGAGAAGGATCCCAGGTGACCTTCTTGTGAACTTCCAGATTCTGAAGTGGCCTAAAAAAATGCTGGGGAGGGACTTTTCAGGGTATCAGGGAGTGACAGGACTGGGGGGAATGGAGCAAAGCTGGAGATGGGAGATTCAGACTGGGTGTGAGGAAGAAGTTGTTGAGCATGAGAGTGGTGAGAGGCTGGAATGGGTTGCCCAGGGAGGTGATTGAGGCCCCATCCCTGGAGGTTTTTAGGGGCAGGCTGGATGAGGCTGTGGGCAGCCTGCCCTAGGGTAGGATGTCCCTGGGCATGGCAGGGGGGTTGGGACTGGCTTCTCCCTTCCAACCCTGCCTGATTCTCTGATTCCATAAGAAGAACAATTCCATCCCCTTTGCAGGTGGCAGCAAAGCCATGCCTAATGTGTGCTTTAAGTAGTTGTTTATTCTTATTTAAGTGGAGCTTTTGATGTGGGTCCATCCATTACTTAAAAGCCAATAAGTTGGAAAGGGATGAGAGAGAGTGAAATGGTCTGTGTCATATCATTCTGTACAGCATTTGTGTGTGTGCTGAATGTTTCCTTTCTTCTGTAATCTGCAGATGGAATTGAAAAGCTGGGCTGGTCCAGTGGCAGCCCTTTTGTTCTTGGAATGAGCCTGGCTTACTCGAGCAGAGCAAGCAATGCCTGATTAATGGCAACATCTATCTTTAAGGAAAAAGGTTGTCATCAGGCTGAGCTATTGTGCCATTCTAAAATGGTTGGAAGTTGTACTTCAGATGACAGGAGCTTGAGGGAGTTTCTTCTGCTAAGATGAAATGGGCCACGAGGATGAGCAGAGGGCTGGAGCTGCTCTGCTGTGAGGAGAGACTGAGAGAGTTGGGGCTGTGCAGTCTGAAGAGGAGAAGGGTCCCAGGTGACCTTCTTGTGGCCTTGCAGTATCTTAAAGCGGGCTACAAGAAAGCTGGGGAGGGACTTTTTAGGCTGTCAGGTAGTGCTAGGACTAGGAGGAATGGAACCAAGCTAGAAATGGGGAGATTCAGAGTGATTGTTAGGAAGAAGCTGTTCAGCATGAGAGTGGTGAGAGCCTGGAATGAGTTGCCCAGGGAGGTGGTAGAAGCCTCATGCCTGGAGGTGTTTAAGGCCAGGCTGGATGAGGCTCTAGACAGCCTGCTCTAGGGTAGGGTGTCCCTGCCCATGGCAGGGGAGTTGTCACTAGTTGATCCTTGTGGTTCCTTCCAACCCTGACTGATTCTATGATTCTATGAAATAAAGTCTGAAGGATCTTCACTGACATCTTGGTGGGGCAGGGACAGCCTGGGAGCAATGAAGGCAGGAAGCAATGAAGGAGGGAAGCCTCCTCTTCTGCAGGCTGCACACCCCCAGCTCCCTCAGCCTTTCCTCACAGGGCTGTGCTCCAGGCCCCTCCCCAGCCTTGCTGCCCTTCTCTGGACACCTTCCAGCATCTCAACATCTCTCTTGACTTGAGCAGCCCCGAACTGGACACAGCACTCAAGGTTTGGCCTTAGCAGTGCAGAGCACAGGGGCAGAAGAACCTCCCTTGTCCTGCTGGCCACACTGTTCCTGAGCCAGCCCAGGATGCCATTGGCTCTGCTGCCCACCTGGGCACACACTGCTGGCTCATCTTCAGCTACTCTCTACCAGCTCTATCCAGGGGACTACTACTAGAAGGACTACTATCCAGGTCCCTCTCTGCCGGCTGCTCTCAGCCACTCTGGCCCCAGCCTGTAGTGCTACTTGGGGTTGTTGTGGCCAAAGTGCAGAACTCTGCACTTGGCCTTGTTCAATCTCACCCCATTGGCCTCTGCCCACCCATGCAGCCTGGCCAGGTCCCTCCGCAGGGCTCTCCTACCCTCCAGCAGCTCCACAGCTGCTCCTAGCTTGGTGTCATCTGCAAACTTACTGATGCTGGACTCAGTCCCCTGGTCCAGATCATCAATAAAGATATAGAACAGGACTGGGCCCAGCACTTAACCTTGGGGCGCACCACCAGTGCCAGCTGCCAACTGGATGTGGCACCATTCACCACCTCTCCCTGGGCCCAGCCCTCCAGCCAGTTCTTGACCCACATCAACAGAACAAGTGGACACAGTCTCAAGCTGTGCCAGGGGAGGTCTAGGGTGGATGTTAGGAGGAAGTTGTTGGCAGAGAGAGTGATTTGCATTGGAATGGGCTGCCCAGGGAGGTGAAGTCACCATCCCTGAATGTGTTGAAGCAAAGCCTGGCTGAGGCACTTAGTGCCATGGTCTGGTTGATTGTCTAGGGCTGGGCACTAGGTTGGACTGGATGAGCTTGGAGGTCTCTTCCAGTGTGATTGATTCTATGATTCTATGATCAGAGTGAATCTGGCCAAGCCACGAGCTGCCAACTTGGCCAGGAGCTTGATGTGGCAGATGGTGTCAAAGGCCTTACTGCAGTCTGGTAGCCTCCATCCACAGCCTGCCCCGCATTCACCAGGCAGGAACCTGCTCAGAAAAGGAGATCAGGTTGCTCAGGCAGGTACCTTGCTGCCCACCTATGCTGGGGTGGATGTGCTCAGCACCAGGTCCAGAGGAGGCTTTGAATGGCTGGGCTCCATCCAGCACTGCCTGATCTGAGCTTTCAGCCTCCAGACTCTGCTTTGGTGATAAAGTCTGTGCTCACTGGAATATTCCTGGAAACCTGCTGTTGTTTCCAAAACACACAGCTTGCCTGAGACTTCCCGGAAAGGCAGGAGGAGTGTAGGCTTAGAGAACAAGCTGTACTCCTCTCTCTCCCCATGCAGAACACTTTGTGACCCTGAGAACAGCACAACTCAGCAGTGGACACTGAAAAATACTGTTAAAAACCTGTTACAGAGTGTTGCATTATAGAGCATGAACAAGTGGAGAGCTACAAGGATGATTAGAAGGTTGAAGCACTGCCTGATGAGGAGAGGCTGGGAGACCTGGGGCTGCTTAGTCTGGAGAAGAGAAGACTGAGAGGGGATTTAATCAGTGTTTCTAAATTTCTGAGGGCTGGGGGTCAGGAGGGGGGGACAGGCTCTGCTCACTGCTCCCTGGGATAGGACAAGCAGCAATGGATGGAAGCTGCAGCACAGGAGGTTCCAGCTCAACACAAGGAGCAACTTCTTTGCTGTAAGGGTCCCAGAGCACTGGCACAGGCTGCCCAGAGAGGTTGTGCAGTCTCCTTCTGTGGAGCCTTTGCAGGCCTGTCTGGATGTGTTCCTGTGTGCCCTGAGCTAGATTGTGTGGTCCTGCTGTGGCAGGGAGGGTTGGACTGGATGATCTCTTTGGGTCCCTTCCAACCCATGTCCTGTCATCCTGTGAACTGATTTGGTTGGAAAAGATCTCTAAGATCATCAAGTCCAACCATCAACCCAGCACCACCATGACCATCAAACTGTGTCCTGAAGTGCCATGGCCACACATTTCTTGAACAGTTCCAGGGGTGGCAACTCCACCACCTCCCAGGGCAGCCTGTTCCAGTGCCTGACAAAAGCAGGAAGCCAACTGGGTCTGTCTGAAGACAATCTTGGCAGATGAGCTTTGGCCCTTTCACTCTGTGTTGCACACTGGCCTGAGACATGCAGTGCTAATCACAGGCTGGTGCCAGGCTGCCTAGAGCTGTCTCATGGGGGGAAGCAGATTGCTGCTGGCAGGGGCACAGCCTTCAACATCCCTCTGCATTCCAGGGCACTGCTGCCACAGCAGCAGGTCAGTCACTCTCCTCCAGCCAGGAACATACTTCAAAATTAAGGTTCAGCTTCTGGAGACATCCACACCAACAGTGGCTGCCTCTGGCTGGCCTCCAGCTGCTCTCCAACAGGGTCCTGCTTTTAGAATCATAGAATAGAATCATAGAATCAACCAGGTTGGAAGAGACCTCCAAGATCATCCAGTCCAACCTAGCACCCAGCCCTATCCAATCAACCAGACCATGGCACTAAGTGCCTCATCCAGTCTTTTCTTGAAGACCCCCAGGGACGGTGCCTCCACCACCTCCCTGGGCAGCCCATTCCAATGCCAATCACTCTCTCTGGGAAGAACTTCCTCCTAACATCCAGCCTAGACCTCCCCTGGCACAACTTGAGACTGTGTCCCCTTGTTCTATTGCTTGTTGCCTGGGAGAAGAGGCCACCCCCCACCTGGCTACAATGCCCCCTCAGGTAGTTGTAGACAGTAATAAGATCACCCCTGAGCCTCCTCTTCTCCAGGCTAAACAACCCCAGCTCCCTCAAGCTCTCCTCATAGGATTTGTGCTCCTGGCCCCTCACCAGCTTTGCTGCCCTTCTCTGGACATGTTCCAGCACCTCAACATCCTTCTTGAATTGAGTGGCCCAGAACTGGACACAATACTCAAGGTGTGGCCTGACCAGTGCTGAGTACAGGGGCAGAATAACCTCCCTTGTCCTAATGGCCACACTCTTCCTGATGCAGGCCAGGATGCCATTGGCTCTCTTGGCCACCTGGGCCTGCATGAGAGGCTGGCCCAAGCATGCTCCTGTGAAGTCCATGAGTGTGGGTGCCCTTCCCTGCAAAGCATAGCAGAAGGCTGAACCTGTCTCTCTATTTTTCACTCTTGTTTAGGGCCAGAGGGGTTGGACTCGATCTCTTTGGATCCCTTCCAGCCCCTGACATGCTGTGAAGTGGGGGTTTGCTTTTCAGTTCAAACAGCACTGTTTTTCTGCTTTATTTTGCCATATGCAGAGGTTAGCCTTTGTCACACCGATCAGAAGGAGTTATAATTCAGCACGAAATGGCAGAAAATTAGTTTTTCACTGAGAGAAATCTGCACATCCCAGCACAGCAGAAGGGTTGCTAACCCCACTGAGAGCAGCACAGCCAGCACAGCACAGGGTCCTTATCTCTTGAAGGGGGCACTGATGTGGCTCTGAAACATGCTCCTGAATGCTGAATGTGAGCTTTGAGGAGAGCACAATAAGGAGGACCCTCACCCCACCTGCTACAGAGTCATGTGGGGACAGAGGTCAGCACCTCCAACAGCACATGGGCTCCTCTCTACCTAGGCCCTGGCACTCTTTGCAGCCCTGGGTAGGGTGGGAGACTCCCTCAAGAACTGCTCTTCCCAGCAAGACAAGGGGCCAGGGGGAGGCACAGGGAGCCCATTCTGGCCTGCAACAGCTTGCCAAGTCCCTTTAACCTGCACACATTTGAACCACTGCAGCCTGGATTCAGCTCTCATCATGGTGTAGACAGAGCTGCAGAGAGGTTTTTAAGCTTAACTCTAAGTCCATAGGATCACAGGATGTCAGGGGTTGGAAGGGAACCTTTCAGCAGCAAAAGCCTTGGAGACAGAGAAGGGTTGGGAGAGTCTCAGAAGGCAGCTGTGAGTATTGAAGCTGTTCATAAGATGCCACAGGCTGACTATGGATACTGCTGAAAACACTGTGGGTTTGCAAACGTCCTGAGTGCATGTCTATAAGTATATAAGTGTCTAATAATGACACATGTCTATGTCATGCACATGTGATACATGCTTGGTGTGTCTATGTGCTCTGGAAGGCAGACTTTCCAGTCCTCTACTGAAATGCAGCCTGCAGCTCAGCCTTGGCTTGCTCAGCACTTGTCCAGCCCAGCTCTGAATGGCCCCTGGGATGGACATTTTGCAGCATCTCCAGGGCTCTGCTTTAGCATCTGTGCTAGTCAGGTGCCAAAATAAAAGATGTGATGGTTTGGGAGTTACCCACACACCCTCTTCCCCCACTTTGGAAATCACCCAGACTAGACTCAGCTGGCTGTGGAGATTGAATGAAGCTTATATTTACAGCTGGCACAATATACAATCAAATATTTACAGTATATATACAGTTACATACAGAAATATACAAGCTAAAAGGTAATACAGAAACACAACTCCCCTCCCAGAAACCTGAGTCCCCAGGAGGGGCTCCCAACCACCCTTCCACCTTCCCCCTACCCCTCTCAACCTTACCCCAGTCCCAAGGAAGAATGGAGGTTCAGCCAGGGGGTTAGGAAGCAAAGTGGATTAGTCAGAGAGATGGAGGGTGAGGTTAGAGAGAGAGAGATGCAGCTTGGAGCTCCCCAGCAGGAGAAGTGCCTTATCTATGTTTTGATTCTTGTTTGTATACATCTCAGCAAGCCTATGAGTGAAGTAGACATCATCATTGTTTTCCTTTTCGCAGCCTGTGATCTAATCCTTCTCACCAAAACATTCTAGCCTGCTTCAAACTAGCACAGCATCCCAACTCTGCAAGGTCAGAAGCATTTCCTAGTTCCTGACCATTCTTGCTGGGCAGCCTGTGCCAGTGCTCTGGGACCCTTCCAGCAAAGAAGTTCCCCCTTGTGTGAGATGGATCCTCCTGTGCTGCAGCTTCCATCCACTGCTGCTTGTCCTATCCCAGGGAGCAGTGAGCAGAGCCTGTCCCCCCCACCTCTTGACCCTCAGCCCTTAGATATTTTGTAAACATTTATTCAATCCCCTCTCAGTCTTCTCTTCTCCAGACTAAACAGCCCCAGGTCTCCCAGCCTCTCCTCATCAGGCAGTGCTTCGGCCTGATAGCCCTCCTGGAGAGATGTGTTTAAGGCTGGTTTGGATGTGATGCTTTGGGCTATGGTTGAAGATGAATCTTGTAGAGCAGAGTTCTAGGTTGGACTTGATGACCCTGAGGAGCTTTGCCAACCTGCACGTTGCTGTGATTCTGTGTGACAAAGCATCTCCTCGGGCATGGGCAGAGCCAGGAATCCCAGCCCCACCAGTCCTGCTTCCCTGGGCACTGCACAGCAGCCACCAGTGCTGCCCCTGCTCCCACAGTCTGACACAGAGCTGGGCATTGCTGCTCTGCCCAGCTGAGGAGCCCTGGCCCCCAGAAGACATGGCTGTCATCAGCTCTAAAATACAGGGCTGAGCAGCTGGGTGATGAAAGAGGAGCACTACCACTTCAGTCACCACACCTTTGACATCTCCATTCGAGAGATATTTTGGGTTCTGAAACGAGCATTTCCTTCCTAAGCAAGGCAGAAGTCTGTCCTGACAAGCAGTGTTACTACCAAGGCACTCCACGTGAGGGGCTGTGGACAGATGTGACAAAGTGAGAGGTCACAGCTCAGATTGGCAGTCCAAACAGTCCACAATTAGGAGAAGACAGGAAGAAGAGGTGCACAAAGAGAGGGATGAAAGGAACAAACAGTTTGGAGAAAGTGGTAATTTGCCTGTCAAAACCTGTCCATTTTGCCTCTTACAGCAGCGTGCTGGGCTTCCAAGGCTGCTTGGCAGCAATGGGTTTTATCAGCACGCAGGAGTAAATGCAACACAGGAATCAGAAGAGAAGAGATGGAGCAAGGGCAGCTGGAGTCTGCACCAGAAGAACCCAAAGTGGCAAAGAGGAATCAGAAGAGAAGAGATGGAGCAAGGGCAGCTGGAGTCTGCACCAGAAGAACCCAAAGTGGCAAAGAGGAATCAGAAGAGAAGAGATGGAGCCAGGGCAGCTGGAGTCTGCACCAGAAGAAGAAGAACCCAAAGTGGCAAAGAGGAATCAGAAGAGAAGAGATGGAGCCAGGGCAGCTGGAATCTGCACCAGAAGAACCCAAAGTGGCAAAGAGGAATCAGAAGAGAAGAGATGGAGCCAGGGCAGCTGGAATCTGCACCAGAAGAACCCAAAGTGGCAAAGACAGACCCAGTACATCCATTCTGATACTGTGCTGAGAGGGAAGGGAGGGCTGCAGAAGCTGCACTTTCCAGCTCACAGGTTTTATAGGATGCCAGGCAATGTTGGCTGGACTTTGCTGAGCAGAAAGAGCTGGGAGATCTGATTACTGTGGTTTCTGAGAGACAGCTGCTCAAATCTCCTCAGACTCCTGTGCTCAGAAGGGCTGTTCATAATGGGTTTTTTTTTCACACAAGCTGATGAACTTCAGCTGAGGTGAAAGCCCACATAAGAGGGAACAAAAGCATCAGCTAGTGGGAGAGGGAGTCAGCAGTAATCCAAGAGAAGCACAGTTGGCAGCATCGGAACCCTCTCTGTGCCACAGCTCTGCTTTTGCTTGAGCAGGTAAAACCTAGAGCTAAGAGAGCCAGAAAGCAGCTGTTTCTCACTGGGTTTAACTCCACTGATTTCTGCAGAGCTAGCATTGCTTTAAGTGAAAATGCACCTTTAAGTAAAGGTGAGATACAGCCCACAAGGAGGCTTAACTGGGGAGGGAAAAACCAACCACAGGCTGCCTTATCTGCAGCAACTGGCTGCAAAGTCCCAGCCCTTCAGCCTCCGGGCCATGGGGTCATGGATTGCTCCTTGCTCATTCCCTGACTGGCTCTGAACTGAACTCCATCCAGTTCTACCAGCTGCAAGTCCCAGCCCTTCAGTCACTGGGCCATGGGGTCATGGATTGCTCCCTGCTCATTCCCTGACTGGCTCTGAATCTCTGAATCTGCTCCATCAAGCACTACCATCAGAGCTTGCTAAAGGAGAGCTAAGCTGTCCATTAGATCTTATCTGCTGTTCTAAAGATATGGAAAAATAAACTCGAATGAAATCACTGTAAACCAATTTCCCACTGGTGATTTATTTTCTCCTGTATGGAAACTCTCTAAAGGAAGAAGGAAGAATGCTTGTGTTGATTTTAGCACAGAGGAAAATGGGATGGTAATTCTCTTTCAGAAGCACTCCTGGGGAAAGATGAAGACAATCACCACAACAAACCCCCAGACAGAATGCCAGACCACTCAGCAGATGCACACTTCTCTCAGTCTCAAGGGTACACAGGGTCAGCTAAAAAAAGATCAATAATGGCTCTCTAACCCCATGTCTAGACTATGCTCACAAAGCACTTGGTCCTCATCTCCCTGCAGATCCAGGAGTAGTGGAGAACACCTCACAAAAGCAACCACACCTGTTCCCCAAAGCCCCCACACTGAACTGGGGGTCCACACAAGGCAATGCCCTTTGCTGGATGCCTGTGGACCAGCTGTCTGCATTTGGACTCTGGATGATGCATTTGCTGTCCCAGGTTTGCCCAGGGTTGTACTTCACATTGTGTCACTCTGGTCCCATTCCTGTGAGACACTGCATGTTTCAAATGCCATATTCTCATCCCTTGGTTGTGAGGAGCAAACCAGGACAGGGATATCTGCTCCCAGAGTAGATGTAAGGCTCATTTAATGTCATCAGGCATTTTATTTCTCAGCATATGGCAACACCCACAGCAACTACAGCCTTTCCCACCCAGGAGAGAAGGCAGCCCTTCAGAGCCAGTCCTGCTCCAGCTCCTCTCTCCAGATGGGTTGGGAAGTGCTGCTGGCTGCAAAAGAGCAGTCAAACAGTCTCAGCTTTCTGCTGTAGGCATTCCATAGTGGCAGCATCATTACCATTGGCAAAGCCTTAACCCAGCACTGCCAGGTCACCACAAAGCCATGTCCATCAGCACCACATCTTTCTGCAAGCCATCTTCTCTTCCATCGCTGGTTGGTTTGCTGGGACAGCCCCAAAAATCACAGGTCTCCCCTTCAATCTCCTCTTCTCAAGGCAAAATAATCCAAGTTCCCTCAGCTGCTCCTCACCAGACCTGTTTTTCAGACTCTTCATCACTTTCATTGCCCTTCTCTGGACATGTTTCAGCATCTCAGAATCACAGAATTTCTTAGATTATAAAAGCCCTTCAAGATCCTTGAGTCTAATCATTAGTTTCACACTGACAAGTCCTTGACTAAACCAAAGCCCTCAGCACAACATCTATGAATTGCTATGGTTGGAAAGGACCACCAGGATCAGCCTAGTCCAACCTTCATCCCAACATCCTTCATCACTAGACCATAATCACAGAATCACAGCAACATGCAGGTTGGCAACGCCCCTCAGCATCACCAAGTCCAGCCCAGAACCCTACTCTAGGAGATTCACCTTCAACCATAGCCCTAAGCACCACATCCAAGCCACCCTTCAACGCATCCAGGCTGGGTGTCTCCACCACCTCCTTGGGCAGCTCATTCCACTCCCTGACCACTCTCTCTGTGAAGAACCTTTTCCTGATGTCCAATCTAAACCTCCCCAGCCTCAGCTTGAGGCTGTAATTCAACATTCTTCCTGTAGGAAGGGGCCCAAAACTGAACCAAAAACTGAAGGTGTGATCTCACCAGTGCTGAGTACAGGAGGACAATTCCTGTCTTGGTCCTTCTAGCCACACTGTCACTGACACAAGCCAGGATGCTCTTAGCTCTCTTGGCCACATGGGCACATACACACACTGGCTCATCTTCAGCCAGCTGTCAACCAGCACCACAGAAACACAGAACCACAGAACCAGTCAGAGGCTGGAAGGGACCTCCAAAGCTCATCCAGTCCAACCTCCCTGCCAGAGCAGGATCTCCTATACCAGATCACACAGGAACACATCCAGGTGGGTTTGGAATATCTCCAGAGAGGAAGACTCCACAACCTCTACATCCTGTCCTGCCAGGTAGGTTTTCAGTTACTCTGACCCAGTCCTGGAACATTCATAGGGTGACCCAAGTGCAGGACCCAGCACTTAGCCTTGTTAGACCTCAGTCCATTGATGCAGCCTGTCCAGACACCTCTGTAGAGCCTTTGCTCCTCTGGTGCAGATCAATGCTCCCACCCAACTTGATGTCACTTACAAACTCACTGAGAGAGCATTCACTTTCCTCGTCCAGGTCATCAACAAACAAGACTGACCACAAAACTGAACCCTGGGGAGCTCAGTGTCTATGTTTTGCCCACATCCAGGGCTAGACTACAACAGCTGCCCTGTCAACTAATGTTCCCTCCCAAGCAGAGAAGGGAGACTGGGAAAAGGAGAAGAGTCCCACAGGCTGAGATGAAAACACATAATGAAGGAACTAAACTAATACCAATATCAATATAAAGTGCATAAAGTTATAGTTAGCCCAGGGAAGACACAGCAGCCCCGATGCAGAGGATGGCAGACCTCAGGAGCAGGATGGTGAGCAATCTCTCCAGAGACAGCAAGACTTTGGAGATGCAGGAGCTTTCCAAACTTCTCCCTTTATAGTGACTGTCATGTTGATGGACTGGGATACAGTTGGAGACAACCCATCGCAGCTGTCCTGGCTGACTCCAAACTGCAGACCTCAGAAGGACTGCTCTCCAGTGCTTCATTAGTGAATCTTTGAGGTTCTTGGCATGGTTGTGTGTCAGGCAGTGGTGCAGTCCAGCAGGTTTGCCCCTTGCCCAACAGTAGATGTCAGGTCAGTGCCATCACAGCCCATTGCTGCAGCTAGGACCTGCATCCCCTGGGGTAGCCAAGCTGGTCCCCTGCCATGCTGCTCAGCCTCTGCATGCTCACTGCTTCCTATTGCCCTCCTCATGACACTCTACCAGCCATGACTCATAGCTCAGAAGCCATCTCTGACCCAGAGAAGGTGAGTCCCAGCTCCATCCTGCCTTGTTAGGGCCATGAAAAATCCACTTTGTCCTGGGTAGTTTTCATTTCTCACAGGGAACTGAGGCCTAGGGAGGGCTAAGAAGGGCTTTTGGAAGGAATCAGTATTCCTTTGCTACCTCTTGCTCTGTAGCAGCAGCAAGAGATGCTGACAGAGGCTGAAGCTACAGACTTAGCTTCTCTCTTTCTAGACCATTAACTTTAAAGATGCTGCCCAGACTGCCTGCTCCAGCCAAGGAGTCTCTCTGATTATCTTGCCAGGTAAATTAATGCCTGACATATTTCTGAGTGATGCTTCTCAGCTGGACTCCACAGTATTTACAAACACAGACACCCCCAGAACTCAAACACAGCTTTTGCACTCTGCCGCTTTTGTCAAGAGGTGGCAACAGCTCCCAGAGCAGCTCAACCAAAGCTTGGAGCTCCTGCCCTTCTCTCCACACCTTGCCAGCCCAACTGTGGGGTGCAGGATGAGTACCACCAACCCTCAAACAAAGGGACCAGCAAGGTGGCCACACCTAAAGGAACAGCAAAACTTCCCATCAGGCATTAACAACTATTTAACGGTTCTTAAAATACTTCTCCTTGCTTCAAAAGTAGACAAAGTAGGTATTTTATGTCAGGAAAGACATCTCCTTTTTTTCCCAGTGGAGATGTTATTTGTACCTTCTAAACACCAGAGCTATTAACAATAAACAATTCGATGCAAATTGGAGGTATTTATAAGCAGAGAGGTGCTCATGGGAGTGAAATTATGAACACAGAGAGTCTCTTATTTCTGCTCTTAAAATAGGCTTGATTTTATGCACATTAAAAACTCTTGCTGAAACTATTTCTGACACTTTTATCACCCCTCAAGCACAAAAGAGCTTCCAGGCTCAGCTGTGCCACACAGCTCCCTCCTACCCACAACCTGCATCTGGTGGCTCACAGGACGGCCAGCACGCCATGGGAGCAGGAAACAACCCACACAGTCATCACCAAACCCTTCACAGCATCACAGAATCATAGAATCAAGCAGGTTGGAAGATAACTCCAAGGTCAGCCAGATCAACCTAGCACCCAACCCTAGCCAGTCAACCAGACCATGGCACTAAGTGCCCCAGCCAGGCTTTGCTTCAACACCTCCAGGCATGGTGACTCCACCACCTCCCTGGGCAGCTCATTCCAATGCCAATCACTCTCTCTGCCAACAACTTCCTCATAACATCCAGCCTAGACCTCCCATGGCACAACTTCAGACTCTGTCCCCCTCATTCTGTTGCTGGTTGCCTGGCAGAAGAGCCCAACCCCACCTGGCCACAGCCTCCCTTCAGGGAGTTGCAGACAGCAATGAGGTCTGCCCTGAGCCTCCTCTTCTGCAGGCTGCACACCCCCAGCTCCCTCAGCCTCTCCTCACAGGGCTGTGCTCCAGGCCCCTCCCCAGCCTTGATGCCCTTCTCTGACACCTTCCAGCACCTCAACATCTCTCTCGAATTGAGGAGCTCAGAACTGGACACAGCACTCAAGGTGTGGCCTTAGCAGTGCTGAGCACAGGGGCAGAAGAACCTCACTTGTCCTGCTGGCCACACTGCTCCTGAACCAGCCCAGGATGCCATTGGCTCTGCTGCCCACCTGGGCACACTGCTGCCTCATCTTCAGCTACTCTCTACCAGCACCCCCAGCTCCCTCCCTGCCTGGCTGCTCTCAGCCACTCTGTCCCCAGCCTGTAGTGCTGCTTGGGGTTGTTGTGGCCAAAGTGTAGAACCCTGCACTTGGCCTTGTTCAATCTCATCCTATTGACCTCTGCCCACCCATCCAGCCTGGCCAGGTCCCTCTGCAGGGCTCTCCTACCTTCCAACAGCTCCACAGCTGCTCCTAGCTTGGTGTCATCTGCAAACTTACTGATGTCCCCTGGTCCAGATCATCAGTAATGATACTGAACACTGCACACCCAGCACCAAACCCCTACCCTGCACACATCCATCTCCTGCCATCACAGTGTGCCCAGCTGTGCCAGGCTGCCTGTGTCTTCATCCCCTGGCTTCCCATGAACTGCATCTAAACCAGCTGCCTCTGGCCTGCTGACAATGTTTGCCACAGGTTAGTATGGCTTGAGAAGCTGCTGCACATAGAATCATAGAATGTCAGGCACTGGAAGGGACTTTGAAAGCTCATCTGGTCCAGCCCCCCTGCCAGAGCAGCATCACCCAGAGCAGATCACACAGGAACACATCCAGAGGGTTCTTGAGCATCTGCAGAGAGGGAAACTCCACAACCCCCCTGGGCAGCCTGTGTTGTGTTGGGGGGGGGGGGGGGGGGGGGGGGGAAGTTTCAAGCACCTCAGACTGTAATAACAGTAAATTATTCCATAATTTACCATTCAGTGGCATCAGATCTGGGCCTGCACCTCTACTGCACTATGTTGTACCTGTTCCTGTGCTCTCTGAGTGCCAGCACCTACCAAATCTATTATTATCCTCATGCATCTCTGTGTGAAGGATACCAAAAGGCCAACAAACAGAACCATTTTTACCCCACGAGCTATGGTTTTAAGATGCTCGTTTCATAGCAGGGAAATGAGTTTTAAGATGCCATCGAAACTATACTGACAAAATTGAATCCTTGCAGAGAAACCATTAAAATGCAGCAGAAAGAAGTGCTCCCAGGCAAGGATTTCAATTGATTCATTTCAATTGGGTTCTGGATTTTTTTTTCCCCCCCTTTTTTTTCCCAGCCACTATCTACCAACTTCCCCAGGTTCCTTTCTTCCTGGCTGCTCTCAGCCACTCTGTCCCCAGCCTGTAGTGCTGCTTGGAGCCTTCTCCTCTCCAGACTGAACAGCCCCAACTCCCTCAGTCTCTTCTCATAGCAGAGCAGCTCCAGCTCTCTGATCATTTTAACCCTGGGCAGCATTTGGATCACTGGCAGGCATCAGGGTGTCCACAGGCTGGGTGAACAGAGCTTCCCAGCCATTCTAGTGGGGACATGGGCAACTGGGCTCTGGTCCTGGGATATCTGCACTGCTGGCCAAGCCAATAACTAAAGGTGAGCTTCCAGCCCCCAGAGATAATCCTTAGCTAGGCATCCACAGCTGCACTTGCAGAAGCTGTGCTCAACTGTGATGACTAGAGGAAGAGAGTGACTCCTTTGACAGCACAGCCACAGCCTGAAAATAAGCTGTAGAGGGTTAACCTTCTTGGGGGTGATCTGAACCTGACCCTAGCTCCTCCTGACACCTCCCTAGGGATGGTGTGAACCTGAGCTCAGGTGTAGTGGTTAGCCCACTCCCACTTCCTATCTAGCCCCCCTAGGCTTCCTGTTTCTCTTTGCCCTCCCTGCCTGCCTGCTAGCACCACCCTTGTTTCTGCTGCTCCTGTTTAGCTACATGGCCACCCCACCACATGGTGGACAACCCCTTCCTGAATCTCCCTCTCTCCATCCATTGCCATACATCTGGTTGTATGTATATTTTTGTATCTTGTTTCCTTTCCCTATACCTCTTTGTAACTCCTCTACCTTAAATACCTTTTATTTATTGTCAAAGCTTTTCTTTTAGCTTCCAGACTGAAGCAAGACTGTTCTTTGGGTGTTTTACCCCTTTTTTCCTCTCTACATCTAATTCCTTTCTTTCCAAAGTTGGGGAGAGAGGGGAAAGCATCCTACTAATGCATTGTTCTGTTAGGTATTTGAGTCTCTGGGAAGCTTAAATCAGACCAATACACAAGTCAAGCACAACCACCACCCCACCCCTCTCCTGTAGATCGTTAGCCTCTCTATTTGCAAATGACGCAGGGCTGGTGATGTCCAACTCCCAAGTGAGAATGAACTCTGGATATGAACAGAAATCCAGGGGCACAAGCACATCTCTACAGCAAAGGGCATTTTATGCAAGCAGAGCAGCCACATTCCTGGGGCACGGGCAGGAAATTGGCATTCCAGAGTCAGGCACTTTGTATTCATGGACAGGGAGACACTGGACACTGCACTTCATCAAGACAGAGCGGATGACTGTCTCTGCCCAGCTATACACTCCAGACCTTTCTAGTAGTAAAATGTCACTGATCTCCACAGCTTATCTTGCCACAACATCACCACCACACCAGCCTTCTCTGGGAGACTGAAGATGTGCAAGAAACATTCCCTAAGGACATTTATTGAAGGTCAAACAGTACTCTTCAGGCTCGTCTTCAACATTCACTAGCATTTTAGGCTGGAAAGGGCAGGATGTGGACAGTACAATGTGTTGTCTGGGTTGCAGGGATCCTTCTGGGCTCAAAGAGCAAACTGGAAGCTGAGGAAAAGGGACTGGCACAAGGGGTTGATATGCTGCATCCCTGTAAGGGCAAAGTGGAAGCTGAGGAAAAGGGACAAAGAAAAGGAAATGGCACAGGGGATTGACATGCTGCATCCCGGTAAGGGCAAACTGGAAGCTGAGGAAAAGGGACTGGCACAAGGGATTGACATGCTGCAGCCCTGTAGGGGCAAAGTGGAAGCAGAGGAAAAGGGACTAGGAAAAGGGACTGGCAGAAAGGATTGACATGCTGCAGCCCTGTAGGGGCAAAGTGGAAGCAGAGGAAAAGGGACTAGGAAAAGGGACTGGCAGAAAGGATTGACATGCTGCAGCCCTGTAAGGGCAAAGTGGAAGCAGAGGAAAAGGGACTGGGAAAAGGGACTGGTAGAAGGGATTGACATGCTGCAGCCCTGGGTGGGTGTCCTACGGGGTGGGGAGAGGGATTGATTTGGTCAGTGCTAGCACTGTCAACTTGTCATTACAGAATTTGCTGTCCTTTTGCCCCTCATATTGCACTCTGATTCAGGGATTAAAGTGCTGTGGGCTCAGGAGAGCTGCCCTCTGTCCCCTTCTCTGCCACTGACTCGCCAAGTGGCTTTTGCACAGCTCATGCCTTTTCTCGGGGCTTGAATGCTAATAAAAGAAGGTCACAGCAGCAGAACCCTCTGCCATGCACTTTGAGAGCCCCAGAGGAGGAGCTCTGGTGGTCTGACAGACACAAACACTCCAAAGCACATGCACAAAACACTAGTAAGTGTGTTAAGGCGGTGTGAAGAGCTGACTTAAAAGGCATTGCGCTAATCTGGAGCGGCAGACAGGTCTGCTTGCACAGGGGCTTCTGCTCTCCTAACAGTCCTCTAATTTTCAGCTAAAGCCTGTTTCCAGAGGATTATCATTTGTCTCTCATGGGCATTACTTGTGGAAAGTTCTCAGGAACAGCATGAATATTTCAGCAGGGCCTGAATTACAGACAGAGCACATGCTCTCGTGGAGGAGCAACTGGCACATGAAACACTCTCTGTGTGTGCTTTAAGCTCTTGGTCATCACAACAATGCTGCCCACGGGCTCTAAATGTGTGCAAACAGCTCCATGTGGAATTACTTCACGTTCCACAGCAATGTTCTTCTGGGCCTCTGCACCAAGAGGAACGGAACAGAAAGGCTCATCACAAAAAGGTCCTGCAGCTGGGTTGAGGCAATGCCAAGCACCAATGCAGGCTGGGCAGTGGGTGGCTGGAGAGCAGCCCTGAGGAGAGGGACTTGGGGGTGCTGGTGGATGAGAAGCTCAGTCTGAGCTGTTAGGGTGCTCTTGCAGCCCAGAGAGCAACCAGAGGTATGGGTGCTGAGGGAGCTGGCAGATGAGGTTGCTAAACCCCTCTCTATTCTATTCTATTCCCAAAGTCGTGGCAGTCTGGTTCAGTCCCTACTGACTGGAAAAGGGGAAACATAATCCCCATTGTCACACGGGGTAGGAAGGAGGAGCCAGGGAACTCCAGGCCAGTCAGTCTCACCTCTGTGTCCAGTAAGATCATGGAACAGATCCTCTGGAGGCACTACTGATCAAAGATCACATTCTGTGCTCCTGTGCTCCACAACCTCCCTGGAGGTGCTCAGGACCAGGTTGAACGAGGCCTTGGGTGACCTGTTCTAGTGGGAGGTGTCCCTGCCTCTGGCAGAGGGTGGAGCTGGCTGAGCTTTGAGCTCCCTTCCAACCCAAACCATTCTCTGATTCCATAACTCTATGACTTTGCCTGCAAAAACCTGAAAACCACATCTCAAGCCAGGCAGTTTGAAAGAAGGATTCCACAGCTGGTTTGCTGAGGGTTTGGAGAATGTGTGTTGCTCTGAGACACGGCCTGAAGCTGAGCTCTGCTGAGCAGGGGGCCAGAGCCGAGCTGTTGCGTGCGGGCGTGCGGCAGGTGCGGGGCCGGATGGCAGGAGAGGCACACATGAGATGCAGACAGGCTGTTGAGTCAGCCGGTGCCCCGCTCAGAACTGCGCTGACCTTGCATTAGCGCTGACACCTCTCCCGTGGCTCTCGGCGGGGATGGGTTTTCTTGCTGAGTAAACCGCAAGCGGGAAGCGTGACCGAGGATGCTCTTTGGAAACTCGCCCGGGCAGCAATCAGCTGCATGCCTGACTGTGTGACGCACCCAGCCCCGCTCTCCAGCCCCCACAGCCCCTACCAGCCCTCCCAGCCAGAGGCAGGAGTGCTGCCAGTCTTGGGAATGTCGCATCCCCTCCTCCTGCACCTGCCAGCATCCTCAGCTGCCGCTGAGCCGTGCATGCCAGGAGCTGAACCTAAAGCCGTCAGCGGAGGTCAGCCAAAAAGCAGCGGAGCCAATCCGCTCCCTGCGGCAGGAGTCCGGGCAGCTGCTGCATAGGACGAGTGCCATCTACTGACGCTTCCCTTCGCTGGGCTGCCCTGCTCTGCTCGCACCGGCTGCAGCTGCAGCGGAGCAGAGGGATGCGCAGAGCAGCGCGATGATTATAGCTGTTTGCTGAGAAATCAACGACTCTGCCTCTTCCTGAGGCCTGCGGGTGTGCAGGTGTGCCAGGAGCTGGCAGGGGGCATGACCAGAACACACCCAAGTGGAATATTCATAGAATCATAGAATCAAGCAGGTTGGAAGAGACCTCCAAGCTCAGCCAGACCAAATTGGCACCCAGCCCTAGACAGTCAACCAGACCATGGCACTAAGTACCCCAGCCAGGCTTTGCTTCAACGCCTCCAGGGACAGCAACTCCACCATCTCCCTGGGCAGCCCATTCCAATGCCAATCACTCTCTCTGACAGCAACTTCCTAACAACATCCAACCTAGACCTCCCATGGCACAGCCTGAGACTCTGTCCCCTTCTTCTGTTGCTACTTGCCTGGTAGAAGAGACCAACCCCACCTGGCTACAGCCTCCCTTCAGGGAGTTGCAGACAGCAATGAAGTCACCTCTGAGCCTCCTCTTCTCTAGGCTAAACACCCCCAGCTCCCTCAGCCCCTCCTCATAGGGTTTGTGTTCCAGGCAGCCTGCTCAATACAGAGCTGCATTCTGCATTCTCTCACTGTGGAAGGGCTGGGCCCTGGTTGGTGGGTGGTGAGCAGTTGAATAGGGCATTACTTATCATGTTTATATGATTCTATGGTTCTATGATTCTATGAGTCTATGTTTCTATGTGACCTTCCAGACCTATCTGGATGCCAATGGGATCCTGCTTTGGCAGGAGAGGGTTGAACTTGATGATTTGAAAAGGTCCCTTCCAAACCCTACTATGATTATATGATTCTGTTATTATTATTACTACTACTACTATTATTGTTATTGTTGTTGTTGTTATCACAGGCTCACAGGATGTCAGGGGTTGGAAGGGACTCAAATTGATCATTCAGTCCAACCCCTCTGCCACAGCAGGACCACACAATGTAGCTCAGGTCACACAAGAACACATCCAGACAGGCCTTGAAAGGCTCCAGAAAAGGAGGCTGCCCAACCTCTCTGGGCAGCCTGTGCCAGTGCTCTGGAACCCTTCCAGGACAGGAGTTCCCCTTTGTGTTGAGCTGGAACCTCCTGTGTTGCAGCTTCCATCCGCTGCTGCTTGTCCTATCCCAGGGAGCAGTGAGCAGAGCCTGTCCCGTCCCCCCCACCCCCTCCTGGCCCTCAGAGATTTATCATTGATTAAATCCCCTCTCAGTCTTATCATCATCATCATCATCATCACCATCACTACTACTATTATATCTTATTTGAATTATTGAACTGCTTTCACCTGCAGCTATGAGTTTTCCTTTTTTCCTTTTAGTTCTCCTCCCCATCCACTGCAAGGTGGGGAGTGAGTGGGAGGCTTCCTGGTGTTTAGTTGCCATCTGGGGTTGAACCACAACACCAAGTCCTATTACCACAAGCCCTGTGAGGAGAGGCTGAGGTTGTTGAGGTTGTGCAGCCTGCAGAAGAGGAGGCTCAGGGCAGAGCTCATTGCTGCCTCCAGCTACCTGAAGGGAGGCTGTAGCCAGGTGGGGTTGGTCCCCTCTGCCAGGCAACCAGCAACAGAAGAAGGGGACACAGTCTCAAGCTGTGCCAGGGGAGGTCTAGGCTGGATGTCAGGAAGAAGTTGTTGTCAAAGAGAGTGATTGGCATTGGAATGGGCTGCCCAGGGAGGTGGTGGAGTCTCTGTGGCTGGAGGCACTTAGTGATTGTGTAGGGCTGGATCCTAGTTTGGCCTGGATGATCTTGGAGGTCTCTTCCAAAGTGGTTGATTCAATGATTCTATGATTCTCTAAGTCATCTCCTGGCTTCAGTGATGCAGTCTGTGCACTCCCTTGCAGTGAGTCCCTTTGTTTAAACTTTGTCCTTCAGAGAGAGCAGCTGGTTGCCAGCAGCACATGTGCCCAGCAGTGACTCTCTGGCTGCCCAGGCTCCAGGAGCAGCACCTGTTTCCACCTGGACTCTGCACCCACAGCGTAAACTCTCAAGACCCAAACAGCTCTGAGCAGCGGTGGCATTCCACCTGAGAAAGCAGGCTCCTGCCCTTCATGCCTCAGTCCATGATGCCACACTTTCTTACACTGTGGGGACACTGAAAGAAGTCACCTACTGAGTCACCAGGGATTCCCTCACATTAGGGAACTGGGTCATGGGTGCAGACAGATTATCCTAACATCAGCTTGCAGCATAAGCAACAACCATAGGAGCAGAGGGCAAGGTCACAGGGAAGCAGAACAATTTGCTGGACTCTGGCTGTGCAGGAAACCACAACTCCCTGGGACCTTGCAACAGGCAGAGTGACAGGACTTTGCTTCGTGCCCTTCCTGCATTGAAAATGAGATGCAAGCCACTTGCCATTGCTTTCTGCTTCAGTCTGTGCCTCTGACAGCTTCTGAACCCATTGACAGAATCACAGCAACACGAAGGTTGGCAAAGCCCCTCAGGATCAGCCTAGAACCCCACTCTACCAGAGCCACCTTAAACCATAGCCCTAAGCACCACATCCAAACCACTGTTAAACACATCCAGGCTGGGTGACTCCACCACCTCCCTGGGCAGCTCATTCCACTCCCTGACCACTCTCAGAGTGAAAACCTTTTCCTAATGCCTAACCTAAACCTCACCAGTCTCATTGGTTATATTTATTGATTTAATTCAAGGCCTAAAGAAAGTATCAAGATCTTGGGTGCAAGGGGCTGGCAGGGAGGTATTGTGGGCAGAGGGGCAAGGCAGAAAAGGGCAGCAGCTCCTCCCTCAGGCTTCATGTGCTAGTTTGAAGCAGGCTAGAATGTTTTGGTGAGAAGCACTAGATTACAGGCTGTGGAAGGAAAACAATGGGGATGTCTACTTCCCTCATAGGCTTGCTGAGATGTATAAAAACAGAAATCAAAACATAGATAACACACTCAGCACTTCTGCTGGGGAACTGGCAGAGCTGCATCTCCAACCTCACCCCTCTCTGATGTTTCCTTGACTTTGCTTCCTGAACCCCCTGGCCGAACCTCCATTCTTCCTTGGGACTGGGGTAAGGTTGAGGTGGCAAGGGGGGGAAGGGGTAGAGGGAAGGCGAAGGGTAGGGGGAAGGTGAAGGGGTTGTTGGAAAGCCCTCCTGGGGACTCAGGTTTCTGGGAGGGCTGTTGTGTTTCTGTATTACCTTTTACCTTGTCTATTTCTGTCTATAACGGTGTATATACTGTAAATATCTGCTTGTATCTTGTGCTAGCTGTAAATATAAGCTTCATTCAATTTCCAGAGCTGGCTGAGTCTAGTCTGGGTGATTTCCAAAGTAGGGGGGGGGGGGGCGGGGAACACCCAAAGCATCACACTCCAGCACAGGCAGTCCCAGCAGACTGTTCAGCAAAAGCAACTCTCCCAGCTCTGTGAGGATGCCATCCCCACCTCCACAAACCAAATAGACCACAACGGCACTGGGAGAGTGGAAAGCAGCACAAGAAACAGTCTCTGTGTCTTTGAGGAGAGAATAATAAAGTATTCAGAAGGCAGAAGCTGCTGTGAACCCCTCTGAGAAACCCATGACAGTGAGATAATCCCAGCTGAAATGCCATTGAGAAGCATTTGCTGTTTCAGTTTACAGAAGTGTAACTAGAAAAGACTAACTCAGAGCACAGGAAAGACTCAATCCATCCAAACTTTCAAAAGAGAGCTTTTTTTCCTTTAGACACATTTCTTTTTTCTCTTGATTTCCACATCTCTTTTGTTATGTCAGGAAACTCACATCCATTTTGGTGCTCTGTATTCTGCACAGACTTCCAAAAGCTGAGCGTTGTGCAAGATCAATGCACCAGAATGAAAACATTTACGTGCAAAAAGCCCCTGAGGTACTGCCCAAGGAATGTATCAGCTGGAGATTTTTATTTGCTGTATTTGTGTTTCCAGATGTGAGACATTCAAGGGGAAAATAGAATCATAGAATCAATCACGAAGTGGTTCAGGTTGGAAGGGACTTCAGAGCTCAGCCAGTTCCAAGCCCCCGCCAGAGGCAGGGACACCTCCCACTAGAACAGGTCGCTCAAGGATTCATCCAGCCTGGCCTTGAACATCTCCAGGGAGGTCGTGGAGCACAAAAGCACAGAATGTGATCAAAGATTCTGTGATCTGTGTTCCACAACCTCTCTGGGCAACCTGTGCCAGTGTCTCACCACCCTCATTGCAAACAACTTCTTCCTAACATCCACTTTCAATCTCCCCTCTGACACTTTAAACCCATTCCTCCTCCTCCTGTCATTACAAGACCTTCTCAATAGTCCTTCCCCAGCCCTCCTGGAGCCCCCTTCAGGTACTGCAAGGCCTCTCCAAGGTCTCCTCAAAGCCTTCTCTTCTCCAGGCTGCAGAGCCCCAACTCTCTCAGCCTGTCCTCAGAGCAGAGCTGCTGCAGCCCTCTGAGCATCTTAGTGGCCTCCTCTGGACTGGCCCAAACAGCTCCATGTCCTCCTTGTGTTGGGGGCTCCAGAACTGTGCACAGGACTCCAGGTGGGGTCTCAGAACAAAGGGGCAGAAAGGGAGGGACTACTTACAAGGTCGAGGAGTAATGGGTTTAAGCTGGCAGAGGGGAGATTTAAATTGGATGTTAAGAAGAAGTTTTTTCCAGTGAGGGTGGTGAGACACTGGCACAGGTTGCCCATGGAGGTTGTGGCTGTTGCCTCCCTGGAGGTGTTCAAGGCCAGGTTGGATGAGGCCTTGAGCAACCTCTTATAGAGGGAGGTGTCCTTGCCTATGGTGGGGTGTTGGATCTGGCTGAGCTTTGAGCTTTCTTCCAACCTAAACCATTCTATGATTCTGCGAGTCTACGATTCTATGTTTCTATGGTTTTATGAGTCTATGGTTCTATGTTTCTATGGTTTTTTGAGTCTCTGGTTCTGTGTTTCTATGGTCTTATGTTTCTATGGTTCTATGAATCTATGAGTCTTTATTTCTATGGTTTTGTGATTCTATGGTCCTATGATTCTATGGTTCTGTATTTCTATGTTTCTATGATTCTATGAGTCTATGGTTCTATGAGCCTATGTGTCTATGACTTTATGATTCTATGTTTCTATGAGTCTATGTTTCTATGGTTTTATGATTCTATGAGTCTATGTTTCTATGATTCTATGTTTCTATGGTATTATGATTCTTTGAGTCTATATTTCTATGGTTCTATGGTTCTATGAGCCTATATGTCTATGGTTTTATGATTCTATGGTTCTATGAGTCTGTGTTTCTATGGTTTTATGATTCTATGAGTCTATGTTTCTATGATTCTATGGTTCTATGATTCTATGGTCCTATGATTCTATGAGTCTATGTTTCTGTGATACTATGGTTCTATGATTCTATGGTCCTATGATTCTATGGTTCTATGATTCTATGGTCCTATGATTCTATGAGTCTATGTTTCTATGATTCTATGGTTTTATGATTCTATGGTCCTATGATTCTATGGTTCTATGATTCTGTGGTCCTATGATTCTATGAGTCTATGTTTCTATGATTCTATGGTTCTATGATTCTATGGTCCTATGATTCTATGAGTCTATGATTCTATGGTCCTATGATTCTATGGTTCTATGATTCTATGGTCCTATGATTCTATGAGTCTATGTTTCTATGATTCTATGGTTCTATGATTCTATGGTCCTATGATTCTATGAGTCTATGATTCTATGGTTCTATGATTCTATGGTCCTATGATTCTATGGTCCTATGAGTCTATGTTTTTATGATACTATGGTTCTATGATTCTATGGTCCTATGATTCTATGATTCTATGGTTCTATGATTCTATGGTCCTACGATTCTATGCTTCTATGGTTTTTTGATTCTATGGTTCTACATGTCTATGGTTTTATGATTCTGTGGTTCTATGATTCTATGTTTCTATGGTTTTATGATTCTATGAGTCTATGTTTCTATGACTCTATGGTTCTATGATTCTGTGGTTCTATGTTTCTATGGTTTTATGATTCTATGTTTCTATGATTCTATGGTTTTATGATTCTATAGTTCTGTGCTCAGCTGCTCTGTCCCCTTCTCTTCCTCCTGAATGCAATTTCCAGCTAGCCTTGGACTTGCGTCCTCCAGTTGCAAACAGGCACTGGTCTCCGGTGCTGTGTGTTTGTAGGTTGTACTCCACAGACCTCCCTCCATGATGTATAAATGAGGAAAAAGTCTGCTGAAATCAGTGTGACTGTGATTCACTCCTAGAAGGAACTCCATCCTTGCCACTTGTGCAAGTTTGAGCCTAGCTGGGATATTTTGATGAGAAGAATTAGATTACAGGCTGTGAAAAGGAACCAGTGGTGATGCTTGCTGCACTCATAGGCTTGCTGAGATGGATAACAACAAGAACATAAACATAGAGTTGTTTGCTTTTCTGTCTTTGGAGCTGCACTTCTCTCTAACCTAACCTGCTGTCTGTTTGACTAATCCTTCTCCCTGGCCGACCCTCCAAACTACCTTAAACATAAGGCAAAATCTGGGGTAAGGTAGAGGGGTGGGAGAAGGTGGAAGGGTGGTTGGGAGCCCGTCCTGGGGACTCAGGTTTCTGGTAGGGCTGTTGTGTTTCTGTATTACTTTTACCTTGTCTATTTCTGTCTATAGCTGTATAGATTGTAGCTATCTGCTTGTACCTTGTGCTAAGCTGTAAATATAAAGCTTCATTCTTAATTTCCAGATCGAATGAGTCTAGTTTGGGTGATTTTCCTAAGTGTGGGTGGGGTGTGGGGAACCCCTAAACCATCACAATCCCCAAATCCTTTTCCACGGGGATGCTTTCTATCACCTCCTCCCCCTAGTCTGTATTGATAGTGAGGATTGTTCCTTTCTTAAGTATGGGGGGGGGTGGGGGGGTAACACCCAAACCATCATCAGACCCTACAACCCCTTATAAGCTTGAAAACCTTTTCTGTTTGGTTTCCCTCCTTACAGTTCAGCCAGCTTGGTTGTCAGGCAGTCTCTTCTATGTGACTTTTCTTTTTGGTACCACATCTTCCATATCTTCATTCTTCAATTTCCAGACCGACTGAATCTAGTATGGGTGATTTCCCTAAGTGTGGTGGGGGAACAGTGTGGCCAGTAGGACAAGGGAGGTTCTTCTGCCCCTGTGCTCAACACTGGTCAGGCCACACCTCAAGTACTGTGTCCAGTTCTGGGCTCCTCAATTCAAGAGAGATGTCAAGGGGCTGGAAGGTGTCCAGAGAAGTGTGATGAAGCTGGTGAAAGGCCTGGAGCACAGCCCTGTGAGGAGAGGCTGAGGGAGCTGGGGGTGTGCAGCCTGCAGAAGAGGAGGCTCAGGGCAGACCTCATTGCTGTCTGCAACTTCCTGAAGAGAAGTTGTAGCCAGGTGGGGTTGGGCTCTTCTGCCAGGCAAGCAGCAACAGAAGAAGGGGACACAGTCTCAAGTTGTGCCTTGGGAGGTCTAGGCTGGATGTTAGGAGGAAGTTGTTGTCAGAGAGAGTGATTGGCATTGGAATGGGCTGCCCAGGGAGGTGGTGGAGTGGCCGTCCCTGGAGGTGTTGAAGCAAAGCCTGGCTGGGGCACTTAGTGCCATGGTCTGGTTGACTGGATAGGGCTGGGTGCTAGGTTGATCTGGCTGAGCTTGGAGTTACCTTCCAACCTGGTTGATTCTATGATTCTATGATTCAAACCATCACACCACTTACTTCGGAGGATCTCCTTTCAAGATGCCAAATGTTGCTGCCGAGCTGTTTCCAAGCAGGAGACGGCATACGGAGGACACGCTGCTCCTACAAAACTCAGCCCCAACAAAACACAGCAGGTTGGTGAACCCAAATCACCCTTAACTCCACATTTCCAGTGGCAAAACAAAGGTCATACATTTTACTGCTAGTGTCCCAAACCTGCTTACTCTGTTTCCATACACGCTGGTTCTACGTGCAATTTAAAATCCCTAATTGGATTATCCCATATGTGGCACAGAGCCAGTGGGAACTTGTTGTTAAGGAGATTTGACAAGAGAGGTTTGAATTGATTCCTTAGGTCCTCTGCTCCCCTTAGATTCAAATGGATTTTGTAATCCTATTATCATCAATAAAACTGCCAAGGAAGTTTCAATGCTTTAAAAAAAACACGCTGAAGTGTATCCCTTTTTCCACAACATGAACCTAGATCCCAGACACTATGTGCATGCAAATCAGAGCTTTAAGCTCAGCTCTGAACAGTACATGCCAGACTGTGTTGTTTTCAAAAACATCTGCCTTGCTTTCAAAGAGATGAGGCAAGAAAACTCACAATGTTTGGTTAATGGAAGAACTGAGCTCCAAAACACAGAGTCCCTCTGCAAAGTGTTGCATCCATCACTGGAATTTAACATCTAGGTTGAATTAAACCAGAGAATCAGAAAATGGTTTAGGTTAGGACAGGATCACAGGATCACAGGAACAAAGGATGTTAGGGGTTGGCAGGGACCCAAGGTGATCATCAAATCCAACCCCCAAACCTCAAAGCTCATCCAGTTCCAAATCCCCACCATAGGCAGGGACCTCAAAGCTCAGTCAGTTCCAACTCCCCACCATAGGCAGGGACCTCAAAGCTCAGTCAGTTCCAACTCCCCACCATAGGCAGGGACCTCAAAGCTCAGCCAGTTCCAACTCCCCACCATAGGCAGGGACCTCAAAGCTCAGCCAGTTCCAACCCTCTCCCAGAGGCAGGGACACCTCTCACTAGAACAGGTCGCTCAAAGCCTCATTCAACCTGGTCATGAACACCTTCAGGGAGATTGTGAAGCACAGAAGCACAGAATGTGTATGCTACAGAATGGCAACCTGCGCCAGTGTCTCACCACCCTCATTGCAAACAACTTCTTCCTAACATCCACTTTCAATCTCCCCTCTGACACTTTAGACCCATTCCTCCTCATCCTGTCATTACAAGACCTTCTCAATATTCCCTCCACAGCCCTCTTGGAGCCCCCTTCAGATACTGCAAGGTCTCCTCAAAGCCTTTTCTTCTGCAGCCTGCAGAGCCCCAACTCTCTCAGCCTGTCCTCAGAGCAGAGCTGCTGCAGCCCTCTCAGCATCTTGGTGGCCTCCTCTGGACTGGCTCCAACAATTCCATGTCCTTCTTGTGTTGAGGGCTTCAGAACTGCACACAGGACTCCAGTGTAAAGTATGTAAGGTGCATTTACTCAGCTTTGCTCTTCACCAGGTTGGTCTTTGATCTGTTGATACTCTTGTGCCATGCCAAAAAAAAGGGAAAAAAAAAAGCCTAAAAATTGTCCCTCTAGCACTTCAAAGCCTCAATTTTAGACCTGCATAGAAAGCAGCAAGGTTTGGATTTGCCTTTCCTTTCTTTTGCATCTGATTTTTATCTTTTAGGTTTGTTTGTAATTTTTTGGTTTTGGTGGCTTCCATGTATTATGGAAGACTGAAAATTAATGCATTAATGTCATAACCAATGATGTGTTAATTATTAAGGACTCTAAAAAGCTGCATTTATTTGTACTAAATGAGCATAAATTGTATAATAAGCCCTTTGATCATGATTGGTTGCCTTGCTTTGGCTATCTTTCTATAAGCTGAGTCTTCTCATGTACAGTCTCCCCTCAGAATTAGAATCTTAGACTCATAGAATCAGTCAGGGCTGGAAGGGACCACAAGGATCAGCCAGGTCCAACTCTCCTGCCATAGACAGAGACACTCTACCCTAGATGAGGCTGCACACAGCAACATCCAACCTGGCCTTAAACACCTCCAGCCATGGGGCCTACTCCACCACCTCCCCAGGCAGCCCATTCCAGTGCCTAAGTTCTTCACTGAGAGAGTCATTAGGCACTGGAATGGGCTGCCTGGGGAGGTGGTGGAGTCGTCGTCCCTGGGGCAGTTCAAGGCAAGGTTGGATGTGGCACTTGGTGCCATGGTCTAGCCTTGGGCACTGTGGTAAAGGGTTGGACTTGATGATCTGTGAGGTCTCTTCCAACCTTGGTGATACTGTGATACTGTGATACTGTGATACTGTGATACTGTGATTCCAGCCTCTCACCACTCTCATGCTCAACAACTTCCTCCGCACGTCCAGGCTGAATCTCCTCACCTCCAGCTTTGCTCCATTCCCCCCAATCCTGCCACTCCCTCACAGACTCAAAAGTCCCTCCACAGCTTTCTTGTAGCCCCCTTCAGATCCTGGAAGGCCACAAGAAGGTCACCTGGGAGCCTACTCCTCTCCAGACTCAACAGCCCCAACTCTTTCAGTCTGTGCTCACAGCAGAGCTGCTGCAGCCCTCTGGGCATCCTCCGGCCCTGCTCTGGACACACTCCAGCATCTCCACATCCCTCTTGTCCCAGGGGCTCCAGAACTGGATGCAGCACTCCAGGTGGGGTCTCAGCAGAGCACAGCAGAGGGGGAGAATCACCTCCCTGGCCCTGCTGGCCACACTTCTGCTGATGCAGCCCAGCCTCTGCTTGGCTTTCTGGGCTGCAAGTGCACACTGCTGGCTCCTGTTGAGCTTCTCGTCCAGCAGCACCCCTCAGGGCTGCTCTCCAGCCACTCACTGTCCAGCCTGCATTTGTGCTTGGCATTGCCTCAACCCAGCTGCAGAACCTTGCACTTGGTCTTGTTGAACCTCCTGAGGCTGGCTTGCACCCACCTCTGCAGCCTGTCCAGGTCCCTCTGGATGGATCCCTGCCCTCCAGCCTGGCTGCTGCATCACACAACTTGGTGTGCTCAGCAAACTTGCTGAGGCTGCACTCAGAGTCTGTTAGTGTGCTCATTTATGGGTAGAAAAAGGAAGCCTCACCTGAACATGCTGGCCAAGGGCACACTAATCCAGAGGTAAGAGGGATGTGGAACTAACTCACAGAGCAGAGTTTCCAGAATGACTCTTGGATTTACAGTTTAGCACTGGAGAAGCCTTGTACCAGAACATCAGATAGTATCTACCTGCAGTCCAATCATAGAATCATAGAATGGCTTAGGTTGGAAGGGACCTCAAAGATCATCTAGTTCCAACCTCCCGTCAATAGTCAGAGACACCTCCCAGTAGAACAGGTCGCTGAAATCCAAGTCATAATTCCTTTCTAATTCCTTCTTTTCTTTTCTTTTCTTTTCTTTTCTTTTCTTTTCTTTTCTTTTCTTTTCTTTTCTTTTCTTTTCTTTTCTTTTCTTTTCTTTTCTTTTCTTTTCTTTTCTTTTCTTTTCTTTTCCTTTCCTTTCCTTTCCTTTCCTTTCTTTTCTTTTCTTTTCTTTTCTTTTCTTTTCTTTTCTTTTCTTTTCTTTTCTTTTCTTTTCTTTTCTTTTCTTTTCTTTTCTTTTCTTTTCTTTTCTTTTTTCTTTTCCTTTCCTTTCCTTTCCTTTCCTTTCCTTTCCTTTCTTTTCTTTTCTTTTCTTTTCTTTTCTTTTCTTTTCTTTTCTTTTCTTTTCTTTTCTTTTCTTTTCTTTTCTTCTCTTTTCTTCTCTTTTCTTCTCTTTTCTTTTCTTTTCTTTTCTTTTCTTTTCTTTTCTTTTCTTCTCTTTTCTTCTCTTTTCTTTTCTTTTCTTTTCTTTTCTTTTCTCTTTTCTTTTCTTTTCTTTTCTTTTCTTTTCTTTTCTTTTCTTTTCTTTTCTTTTCTCTTTTCTTTTCTTTTCTTTTCTTTTCTTTTCTTTTCTTTTCTTTTCTTTTCTTTTCTTTTCTTTTCTTTTCTATCCAGCACTCATTAAATTTAAATTGGATGCACTCACTTACAGTCCTTGACTTGTCTGACATCTGCTCTGTAGCAGACCTCTTCCAGCACAGCTCCAAGGAGAAGCCAGCATAGCGCAAGCAAGCGTTCCAGGGTATGGAAGTCAACGCTCTCCTTAACATTTGCCATCCTATTACAGTGCTGTCACATTCCTGCTGGCTTGAAAAAACTCTGAAACAAAGGAATGTCTTCGTTGCACGAGCAATAGTCACAGCACTCTGGGGTCACTCTGGGATTTTTTCCCTCCATATTTTCCTCACAGCCTTTAGAAATCCACAGGAATGCCTTTGGAGCATCAGGCCTAGGTTCCTATTTGTGCGCTCCGTCTGCTGAGGCTGGCTTTCTCCCGTAATTAAGCAAAGGGCATGCAGAGCAGTGCTGACCACCTGAAGCCTTCTGAGGCTTGGCTCTGATTGATCTGGGCACTGAGCAGGGGAAGCACTGTCAGAAGCGCTGGCAGCTCCGTGTGGGCACGAACCGCTGCCTGCCCTGGTGCTCGCGCTCGTTTCTCTGCCTGGGGAGTCCAACTGGAATGGAGAGCACGAGTTAAATATTTCATGCTGTGCAGAAATGTATAATTCATGATCTAATCTTTCAGAAAGGAGAAGATAAGACAGAACTGCAAAAGCTTTTTAGATAAAGTCTTTTCTTTAGCTTGTAGACAGGCTGCTGGAAGAGTGCTCCCCCCCTGCTTTCCACCGGGGCTACAAAGGAAATTAGAACAAGAGCATGCGGTAGCAAAAGCAGAAAGAGGCAAAGCAGATGTGAGCCATTGTTTGTTAGAGTTGGTAGGCAGATGCAGTTGATGTTTTATACATGCTTCTCCAAAGGCACCGAGTCCCATTTGGCTCCTCCACGTTTCCCACCACCCCACAGGATCGAGATGCACGGACCCCAGCACGCCGACTGCTCCCTGCACTGGGGATTCGTTGTGCCAGCCTTGCAAGGCGGGGACAGGGAGCTGCAGGACAGCGCAGCTCCTACAGAGTAAGCCCGGGGCTGGAGAGATGACTGCTGTGGTTTCAGCAGCCTGAGCCTCACTGGCACCTGGGACAGTCTGGGCATCCCTGCATCCCCAGAAGTGCGCTAAGCTCTGGTTGCTGGCTCCCACTCAGGACCAGGAGTGGGGTGCAGACCCCTTCGGCTGCCCCGCAGTAATCCCAGCAGCTTCCCTGGAGGAAGACCACCGCTCGTGCCCAGCTTGCACTGCTGACAGAAGAGCACAGCAGTAGAGAAGCTGAAGGTTTATTTCTGCAAATACATTTGTTTCAGTCATGTGTTTCTGCAAAGAGCAAACAGTCTGAGGTGTCTCCTCTGGCCAGGCCTGTTGCTATCCTTATCTAACACTTGCAGAGCTGCACTGCTCTGTTTGCCTTGATTTATGATGCCCCTGAGGAGCACAAATCCTGCATGAGTGCCCCAGCACAGCAAATGGCTCTCCTGTGCTAGAGGGCTGGGAAAAGGTGGTGAAGCATTTCTCCAGCATATTTGAGAACCTAAACTTTCCTGTCAAGAGGCACCCTGAGAAGATCTTGACTCTGACATCTTTGCACCCTCCCTTCAGGTATTTACCCACATGGTTAAGATCCCACTAAACCTTCACCAGGCTGAGCAGTCCAAGCATTCTCAGCCTTTCCTCACAGAAGAGGTGGTCATCGAATCATAGAATCAAGCAGGTTGGAAGAGACCCCAAAGATCATCCACTCCAACCTAGCACCCAGCCCTAGCCAGTCAACCAGACCATGGCACCAAGTGCCACAGCCAGGCTTTGCTTCAACACCTCCAGGCACAGCAACTCCACCACCTCCCTGGGCAGCCCATTCCAATGCCAATCACTCTCTCTGACAACAACTTTCTCCAAACATCCAGCCTAGACCTCCCTGGCACAACTTGAGACTGTGTCCCCTTGTTCTGTTGCTGCTTGCCCGGCAGAAGAGCCCAACCCCACCTGGCTACAGCCTCCCTTCACGAAGTTGTACACAGCAATGAGGTCTGCCCTGAGCGTCCTCTTCTGCAGGCTGCACACCCCCAGCTCCCTCAGTCTCTCCTCATAGGATTTGTGCTCCAGGCCTCTCCCCAGCCTTGCTGCCCTTCTCTGGACACTTTGCAGTACCTCAAAATCTCTCTTGAATTGAGGAGCCCAAAACTGGACACTGGACTCAAGATGTGGCCTGAGCAGTGCTGAGCACAAGGGCAGAATAACTTCCTTTGTCCTGCTGGCCACACTGCTCCTGAGCCAGGCCAGGATGCCATTGACTCTCTTGGCCACCTGGGCACACTTTCATGCTCGTTGTAACAAAGAAAGACCTTGGATGAGTGATCTTCGTTCTTCTCAGCCCACATTTCAAGTGATTTCCTGTACAACGAGACCTTCTGGTGTCTCTCTGAAGCAGGTCTCTGAGGAAACAGCTTTGGAACCTGGAAATATGCCTGACAGAATTTGTGCTCTATCCTCCACCACTTCTCCAGGGCATGCAAGCTTTCACATATGCTCTGAAAGCACTGACTGCTGTTTAGCTTCTCCATTGCAATGTTCTACTTTCCCCCTGTTTCCTGTTTCAGAGACCCAGATTGTCCACTGGCAGTTTACAAAAGCAACAAATTAATGCTGTGCTGCCTTTGGTTTCACACAGGAAACAACCACAGAGCTGTGACAGCTGAACAACAGACAGCTGCTCGTTGCCTCTCTGCTTGTTTTGAAGAAATCCATACCACAAAAGCCACGGATCAGATTTTTACACAGAGTTAATCATGGCTCTGAGACGCTATTGCAGTCTGAGCAAGAGAGAGGCTGCAGGCTCAGCCCTCCCTGAGACAGAAACACAGAAACAAGGACAAGTGCCAGATCAAGAAAAAAAAATAAGAGTGATGAATTGGACCCAGAATCATCTCCCAGCCAGGCTGGAGGCAGCAGTTTAAAGGATGGAAGCAAGTCCATGCTCACAGCAGCAGGAAAATTCCCAGCTCACCCTCCCAACTGCCTCTGTACAAAAGGTGTGAGGCTCTGGGGTGGATTAGAAGAGCTGTGGTCAGTAGGTCAAGAGAGGTTCTCCTGCCTCTCTACTCTGCCCTGCTGAGGACACATCTGGAGTACTGTGTCCAGTTCTGGGGCCGTCAGTTCAAGAGGAACATGGAGCTGCTTAAGAGAAGCCAGTGCAGAGCCACAAAGATGCTGAAGGGAATGGAACATCTCTGTTAGGAGAGCCTGAGGGAGCTGGGGCTGTGCTGCTGGGAGAGGAGGAGACTGAGAGGTGACCTCAGCAATGGTTATCAATGTGTGCAGGTGAGTGGCAGGAGGCTGGAGCCAGGCTCTGCTGGGTGATGCCAGTGACAGGACAAGGGGCACTGGGTGGGAGCTGAGGCATAGGAAGTTTCATGTAAACATGAGGAGGAATTTTTTCCCTGTGAGGGTGACAGAGCCCTGGAAGAGGCTGCCCAGGGGGTTGTGAGGTCTCCCTCTCTGCAGATATTCCAAGGCTGCCTGGATGTGTTCCTGTGTGATCTGGTGTAGGAGATCCTGCTGTGGCAGGGGGCTTGGAGTGGATGAGCTTTGGAGGTCCCTTCCATCCCCTCACATTCTGTGACTGTCATTCTCTGATTCTGGCTATGGAAGGCCAGTCAATAGATGATGTGGCTGACACTGCATCCACAGCAGACACACTGCCAAGTTCACAAAGGCCTATGCCCCACACTATGACTCCCTTCTGAAGGGAACAGATGGTCCAATACACTGGACAGCTAATCAGTGATGCTGGCAGAGCTGCTGGTTTAAAAGCCCAGCATGGTGTGCATGCCTTACATACCTTGATTTTGCATGGTTGCTCCTAAATATTCTCTCTATCCATTCAAAGAGGATTTGAGAGAAGACAATTTTAGCTGGAAAACCTTGCTGCTTCTGCAGACAGTTTTGTTGCCCCCCAAAATAAGAACCTGCTTCATTTCTAGTGACCCACTCTCTCCACACCATTGCACCAGGATGTGTGTAGGACCAAATGACACTGGGATGCAGACACTCCCTGGTCAGAATTTGGATTGTCATCAGTGGGTTTGTGCATGTACTCCCTCAGACACAGAAGATGCAGCTTCTTGGAAGTGTAGGTATCAGAGACCATATCTTTGTTTTCCAGACACAGAAGAAGGTCTCCCCACAGCCTCAGAAGAGCACCATGCCACATGTCAAAGCAGATTACCCATAACATGTCACAAGCTATTGCTTTGCTTTAGCTAATTTGGTGAGCTTCAGCGACTCCCAAAAGTTAACAAGTGCAGGAGATATAAATATTTAATACCAAGGCATGGAGAGCTGCTAGCAGCTGAGGCTGACTCAGCTTTTGCAAGCCAAATTAATGGAGGAAGTCAGGAAATCACAGAAGCATAGAACTGCACCCCGGAAGGAGTAATAAACTGCACCAGTACATGCTAGGAGGTGACCTGCTGGAGAGCAGCCCTGTGGAGAGCGACCTGAGAGAGCTGGTGGAGAGCATCCATGGCACAGCAATGTGCCTGGTGGCCAAGAGGCCAATGGAATCCTGAGGGGCATTAAGCAGAGTGTGTCCAGCAGATTCAGGGAGGTTCTCCTGCCCCTCTGCTCTCCCCTGGTGAGACCTCATCTTGAGTACTGCCTTCAGTTTTGGGCTCCCCAGTTCAATAGGGACAGGGATCTGCTGGAGAGGGTCCAGCAGAGGGCTATGAGGATGATGAGGGGACTGGAGGGCATGGCTGATGAGGAGAGGTTGAGGGACCTGGGGCTGTTTAGTCTGGAGAAGAGAAGAATGAGAGGGGATTTAATCAGTGTTTAGAAACATCTGAGGGCTGGGGGTCAGCAGTGGGGGACAGGCTCTGCTCACTGCTCCCTGGGATAGGACAAGCAGCAATGGATGGAAGCTGCAGCACAGGAGGTTCCAGCTCAACACAAGGGGCAACTTCTTTGCTGGAAGGGTCCCAGAGCACTGGCACAGGCTGCCCAGAGAGGTTGTGGAGTCTCCTTCTCTGGAGCCTTTGCAGGCCTGTCTGGATGTGTTCCTGTGTGCCCTGAGCTAGACTGTGTGGTCTTGCTGTGGCAGGAGGGTTGGACTGAATGATCTCTTTGGGTTCCTTCCAACCCCTGGCATCCTGTGAGCCTGTGAATTGTTTTGGTTGGAAAAGACATCTAAGATCATCAACCCAGCACCACCATGACTATCAAACTGTGTCCTGAAGTGCCATGGTCACACATTTCTTGAACAATTCCAGGGGTGGCAACTCCACCACCTCCCAGGACAGCCTGTTCCAGGGCCTGACAAAAGCAGGAAGCAAACTGGGTCTGTCTGAAGACAATCTTGGCAGATGAGCTTTGGCCCTTTCACTCTGTGTTGCACACTGGCCTGAGACATGCAGTGCTAATCACAGGCTGGTGCCAGGCTGCCTAGAGCTGTCTCATGGGGGGAAGCAGATTGCTGTTGGCAGGGGCACAGCCTTCAACATCCCTCTGCATTCCAGGGCACTGCTGCCACAGCAGCAGGTCAGTCACTCTCCTCCAGCCAGGAACATACTTCAAAATTAAGGTTCAGCTTCTGGGGACATCCACACCAACAGTGGCTGCCTCTGGCTGGCCTCCAGCTGCTCTCCAACAGGGTCTTGCTTTTCTAGGGGTCTGGATGAGAGGCTGGCCCAAGCATGCTCCTGTGAAGTCCATGAGTGTGGGTGCCCTTCCCTACAAAGCATAGCAGAAGGCTGAACCTGTCTCTCTATTTTCACTCTGATTTAAGGGCAGATATCACAGCATTACAGAATGTCAGGGGCTGGAAGGGACCTCCAAAGCTCATCTCCTCCAACCCCCTGCCAGAGCAGGATCTCCTACACCAGGTCACACAGGAACACATTCAGGCAGGTTTGGAATATCTGCAGAGAGGGAGACTTCACAACCGCCCTGGGCAGCCTCTTCCAGTGCTCTGTCACCCTCACAGGGAAAAAGATGCTCCTCATGTTTACATGGAACTTCCTGTGCCTCAGTTTCCACCCAGAGCCCCTTGTCCTGCCATCGGGCACCATGCCTGGAGGTGTCTAAGAGGAAGTTAGATGAGGCACTTAGTGCCATGGTTTAGTTCATTAGAAGATGTTAGGTGCTAGGTTGGACTCAGTGATCTCAGAGGTCTTTTCCAACCTGGTTAATTCTGTGAATCTCTGTGGTCTGCCTTTGGACAACCAGCCTCAGAGGCAAAAAAAGAAGTCAGCATGTGATCAGCACATTTTTAGAGCAGAGCACTAAAAATGCAGGTAGACCTTTCCAAGGGGCCAGGAACAGCAGCACACTCTGGAAATTGCCAGGTGACATCAGGTAGCACTGAGTAAAGTCAGAAATTTATTGCTGGTGTTACACACAAACCCCAGTAAATAGATAAACAGACCTGTGTGTGGAAGGGCAAAGTGAAATCTGTGATCAGGAATTCCAGCAAAGGGCACCAACCTCAGACTTTAGGCAAACAGGAGAAGCAGAAAGCTGCTCAAAACAGAAATCCTTATCAGAAGTTTTGTATTACAATGAACTGCTTCTTTAGGCTTCCCTGTTGAGATGGCTTTCAACTTGCAAACTCCTGCTAGGTATGAAATGCTAACATCATTAGATTTAGTAAATGAACTTGGCTGCCAAATCCCTTTCCTCCTCTGCTGAAACAGCATCTAGGGCAGTGCTAGCATGGAGCATCCCCCATCATTCTGCCAGTGTCCTTATCGACCTCTCCTTAGATCTTTAAAACATCTCTGGATGAATTTACACTTGGAATTGAATAGCTCTTTTCTGCTCAAGGGTGTTAGTGCATTAGAAATGCCATCCTTTGAAATAGGTATCACAAAACATTTTGTTATAAAAAGCCAAACAATTCCATTACTTGAGAAAGAGAAGCTTAAAACATTTCAGTTAAGAGGCAGGGCTGATTTTCACCTGAATACAGCAGGAGAAATACACTGGTGGTTGTTTCCCAAAGCCAGCTTATCACAGAGCTGATGCAGCAAACTTGTGCTTACAGCTTCCTGGGAGAAAATGATGTCTTTCTTTTTCATCTCTCCTAACAAAACATAAGAGCACATGGCAAGTGCAAAGAACCAGTCAGATAACAGCAGACCCTGGAGAATTCAAATGCGCCTGTGAGAGGTCATGAGGCAATCAAACTCTCTACACTTGCCTTTTGATTAATTGTCTGGTAAAGCAGCCAGGGTTCCAAGCTCTCTGCACATCCTTAGAATCAGAGAATCATAAAAGGTCAGGGGCAGGAAGGAAACTCCAAGGCTCATCTGATCCAGCCACCCCTGCCAGAGCAGGATCACCCAGAGCAGATCACACTGGAACGCATCCAGAGAGGGAAACTCCACAACCCCCTGGGCACCCTGTTCCAGTGCTGGACTGTACTGGGCTGTGAAGGAGACCAGGCTCTCCTGGAGGTGTGTGTGCCACAATTCCCTGTCATCTCACTAGATCTTCTCCTAGCCATGTTTGGACTAGCAGTCCCTGGAGTCATTAAGGTGCTGTCCCTAAATGTGCACCTCTGACAATGCTGCTGAAACCCACAGAGCTCTGCTCTCCTTCCCTCCCATAAGCCCCGTGCAGGTACAGCACAAACGTGTCTCTTGAGCACCAAGTTAACTGAGCTGAGTAAGGTCCTGGGGACTGACCCCTCCCACAAGCCCTCATCTGGGTCAGGGTCAGGGAATGTCCTTGATGGTGCTGGGCTGAGGCAGAAGGTAACTATCAAAGCCAGGATGAACAGTGGCAGGAGGCAGGACATGCTGGTGGGGCCTGAAAGGCTGGAAGAGGAGCCGCATTATTGACCATGGAATCATAGAGTCATAGAATGTCAGGGGCTGGAGGGACCTTGGAAGCTCATCTGGTCCAGCCCCCATGCCAGAGCAGGATCACCCAGAGCAGATCACATTGGAATGCATCCAGATGGTTCTTGAGTATCTCCAGAGAGGGAGACTCCACAACCCTCCTGGGCAGCCTGTTCCTGTGCTCTGTCACCCTCACAAGGTAATAATTCTTCCTCAGGTTCACATGGAACCTCCTCTGCCTCAGGATCCAGCCACTGCCCCTTGTCCTGTCCCTGGGCATCAGCCAGCAGAGCCCATGCCTCCTATTCTTGTGCTTATGACTGCTTGAACGGAGGTCATGGAGGGATCGCTGCAACTCCTCTGCCCTGCACATGTTTGTCTTCTACTCATAGTTCATTGCATCTTGATTTTAGAGGCACCTTGCCATGTGGCAACCTATGGCAGACATGTCATTGAGTTTGGTGTAGGGAGGCAGCTCTCACCAGAGTCTGGTGGTAAATTCATCAGAAGTAAGTTTAAAAGCAAAGGCAACTGCTCCTCTTGGGCGGAGGAGAGGACCAAGTGCCCACATGAGGGCTGCTTATACTGCATGTCTGGTTTATAACCATGTATCTGGTGATAACCAAGCTCCACTCTTCAGGTCACAGTCAGCATTCTCCTGCATTTGATTTTCCTACCTTTACCTTCTGAAGCTTTGTTTTGTCTCATTTATTAGAAGCTGCAGATAAACCCTGACAGAATCACAGAAGGTCATGGGCTGGAAGGGACCTCCAAAGCTCATCCAGTCCTACTCTTTTGCTGCCAGATCCTCAGTGAAAGAACATGAGTGATAAGAGATGAAAAGTTGTTTAAGGGGGATCTCAGGGATGCAGGAGTCAAGAGCCTGAGGACTGCGGAGAGGAGGCTGCCATGGCAACTGGGGAATCAGACTCACAGAATGTCAGAGGGGCTGGAAGGGACCTTAAAAGCTCATCCACTCCAACCTCCCTGCCACAGCAGGATCTCCTGCACCAGATCACACAGGAACAAGTCCAGGTGGGTTTGGAATATCTGCAGAGAGGGAGACTCCGCAACCCCCCTGGGCAGCCTCTTCCAGGGCTCTGTCACCCTCACAGGGAAAGAAATTCCTCCTCAGGTTTACATAAAAGTTCCTATGCCTCAGCTTCTACCCAGTGCCCCTTGTGCTGGCCCTGGGCATCACCCAGCAGAGCCTGGCTCCAGCCTCCTGTCACTCACCTGCACATATTGATAACCATTGCTGAGGTCACCTCTCAGGCTCCTCAATGGCACAGGTTTAATATGCTGAGACTCAATATGTGTGCCTAGCCCCTGCCAGGGCCTGCAGCTATGCTGCATAGTTCTGGCACAGCTGGGGCTGCTGAGAGAGCAATTGCAGCAGCAACAAGGAGGAACGTGGTGTTGCTGCTGGCATTTACCTGGTAATGCCCACCCTGGCTCACTGCTCTTCCAGGGCACACATCTTACAGCTGACTCTGGGGGAGGCAAGATGCCAGCAGCCACAGTACTTGGTGCAAAAGATGAGAACTGCTCTATTAGTATCAGCTTGAAACTCTCCTTCCTCCTCACTGGCTACCCCTCCCATGCAGCCACGGCTGCACAATGGCACATGCTCTGGTCACTGAGCTCTTTATGGCCCAGCCAGCCACAGGGAAAAGCCACAACAGACATGGCAGAACCTGGTAGTACCGTTAGTTGATGTATCCCCAGCTTCAGCATTGAGAAAGGTGATGTGAATTTAATGCTGCAAAGGCAACACTGTTTCACGAAGCACCAAGGGGAGCTTTAGACTGAGAATTAGGACAAAACTCTTCCCGATGAGGCTGGTACTACACTGGAACAGGTTGCCCAAGGAAGTAGTAGATGTCCCCTCCCTGGAAGCATTCAAGGCTGAGTTGGATGGGGACTTGAGCAGTCTGGTCTAGCAAAAAGTGTCCCTGTCCATGGCAGGGAGGTCAGAACTGGATGATTTTTAAGGTCCCTTTCAACATAAGATAAACCATTCTACGACTAACATCACCAGTGCTTGACAAGCAAAACCTGGGTACCAGTATTGGCCAGGTACTGGAACACACATGGAAGTTAGACATCCCTGCACAAGTTGCCCTTAGTTTCTGTCATGCAGGGCCCACAGGCCCAATGTCAAATGGACACAAAGAACTACAGCAGACCTGGTGCCATAAAGCCTGGCCTGCCCAGGGCCCGGGTTGTGTAGCGTGGTTGTGTAACCCCACGCACCCAGCTTATGGCCTATGGGGTGCAAGGCCACTGCTCTCCCCATGGGGAACCAGGCCCATGGACCCTGCCCAATATGGTAAGGTTTGGCTAACTGCCATCCTGATTGGTTATTCTGTGTCCAAAGGGCAATTAATCTCGGCCCACATTGATAAAAGGAGGTAGGCAGGTGAACAACCTGCTTTTGCTTCCCTGCTTGCTGCTCTTTGCCTGTATTGCCTGCCTTTCTCTACAGAGCTCAGTCTGCCATGCAGCCATGCACCTTATTACACACTGCCTTATCACTGCCTGCTAAGCTCCACTGCCGTCAGTTACCAGGAGCAGACCCTGGATGCCTGCACACCATCGGCCTGTGTGGCCAGCGTGACATCGTGCTGAGACTGCACCACAGCTGCCTCTGCACCTAAAGGTCCTGCCTAGAATCTCTGGACATATACACAGATCATCCAGAAGAAGCCAGGAGAACAAGGTCAGAGACTGTCTGCATTTTCTCCTCAAGCCAGGAAATCCCAACCACAGCATCAACAAGAGAGTCTCCTGAAAGCATTTGGGCACTGCCTGGACTGTGGCTAGACCCTGTGAGGGTAATAATAATAATAATAATAATCTGTATATAAATCATAGAATCAACCAGGTTGGAAGAGACCTCCAAGATCATCCAGTCCAACCTAGCACCAAACCCTATCCAGTCAACCAGACCATGTCACTAAGTGCCTCATCTAGGCTTTTCTTGAACACCTCCAGGGACAGTGACTCCACCACCTCCCTGGGCAGCCCATTCCAATGGCAAATCACTCTCTCTGTGAAGAACTTCCTCCTAACATCCAGCCTACACTTTCCCCTGGCACAACTTGAGACTGTGTCCCCTTGTTCTGTTGCTGGTTGCCTGGGAGAAGAGACCACTTTGTAATTCTCTACTGCCTTCTGCCATAAAAGCAGAAAGAGCTTGGATCCATCTACTGGGCAAACAGCATATTGACCCCAGGAGGCATATTGACCGTGGGGACTCTCTCTCTCTCTGTTCATTGTTTAAATGTTTGCCAGATAATAGTAGTTCTGTTTGGTTTTATTCCTAGGATGCCTTCCATAATCATGTTAATGAGCAAATATTAATATTAAAATTCAGTGGTTGGTGGGTTCAGAATATTAAAATACATAAATTATATGTATTTTTATAGAATGTCATCTCACATCAATTAATTTTTCCCTCCTCAATAGTTTCAATGAAAGGCTCACTGAGAGTTGCTTTCCAACACTTGCCACAGCCAGAATAAAACCTCTGGTCTTACCTGAAACAAGAAGCAAGCTGGGAGTAGTGCTTGCTCTAGCAGGAGGCTGCAACTCTACCTCTGATGCTCCCTAGGAAGTGTCTGCCCTTAGAAGCTTCTCCTGTGCTGGCTCCTAATGAATTTCACTCATGAGCAGCAACTCAAACACTCTGTGCAATTCCAGCCTCCTTGCCACGTGGTGCCATGTGCAGTGTCTGGGAACTCTGCAGGCAAAAGCAAATACTTGACTCTGCTGCTCCAACTTCTGTCCCTTGGATGGGGCTGAAGAAATAGATAGCAGCATATTAGAAACAGCTTTTGCAGTTGGATTAGCATAAATGAGGAGCAAAGCCATATTGTAAATTGATTAATTACTTTTAATGATTGCCTAGCTCTTGTTTCTATTACAGCCCTAATACATGCAGCATAATAAAAAGTATAATTAGCAACTTACATTCTAATGTCTTAGTTACTTCACAGGAGAGCAGTGGAGTACTCTGCCTCTGAACACCTGAATGCTGGGGTGGACTCTTCCTTTCGCCTGTTCCCATGGCAGTTGTTCTGTGTCTTGTTGAACTGACCAGGTCTCTGAAGTGGATTTGAATTCTCAGTTACACAAGGTTCTGCTTAGTCTGCATCTCAACACAGGAGAGCAACTCAAGCAGCTTAGATGTCTCTGCACAGTCAATCAATACCAGGTCCCTTCAGATGTCATCAATCATTTATTCATGGCAGAGGAGCTGGAGTCAGCTGGAGTCAGCAGTTCATCGTGGGCTGTCAGTCTGTCACTGTCACTCTCTGGGAGATCTGGAAAGCCATCACTCGCTCCTAGGACTACATCTCACATCAGGGAGCCTTTCCCACTCAGAGGAGACGTGGCAGAGTGTCACCAGATGCCCTCTTCCGTAGACAGGAACCACTCTGCCTGTGCAGGGCTATCTACTGTGTCCAGTTCTGAGCCCTTCAATTCAAGGGAGATGTTGAGATGCTGGAATGCGTCCAGAGAAGGGTAAAGAAGCTGTGAGGGGCCTGGAATACAAACCCTATGAGGAGAGGCTGAGGAAGCTGGGGGTGTGCAGCCTGCAGAAGAGGAGGCTCAGGGCAGACCTCATCATTGCTCTCTACAACTACCTGAAGGGAGGCTGTAGCCAGGTGGGGTTGGGCTCTTCTGCCAGGCAGCAGCAACAGAACAAGGGGACACAGCCTCAAGCTGTGGTAGGGGAGTATAGGCTGGAAGTTAGGAGGAAGCTGTTGTCAGAGAGAGTGGTTGGCATTGGAATGGGCTGCCCAGGGAGGTGGTGGAGTCACCATCCCTGGAAGTGTTGAAGCAAAGCCTGGCAGGGGCACTTACTGTGTAGGGCTGGGTGCTAGGTTGGACTGGATGACCACGGAGGTCTCTTCCAACCTGCTTGATTCTATGGTGCTATGATTCTCTGTCCTGAGGGGAAGTATGTGGCAGAGATCACATTGTGGTAGAGCCCTGGCAGAGGTCTGCAGCTGTGCCACACTTGAGGAGAGTGCATGCCACAGTGAGGAGATGCTGTTGGTCAGGTTGGGCATGCAGTGGCATAGACAAGCTGTCAGCCAGCAACACGCTGTCCCTGGGACACTGGCACCCCTTGTCTACGGTAGCTGCTCTGCTGCACTCTCTGCCCTTTGCACTCAGCCTTTCTCCCCAGTCTCAGCCCTGTTCACATGCAAGTCACCACTGAGCAATGCATGTTACATGAAAAGTTCAGCCAGAGCTTCCCTCTCATTCAGCAGAGGGTTTCCTGCTTTATTCTTTATGTATGACCTGTTGGAAGGCAGTGAAGGGGAAAAGGATGTGGGGGACATAGCTGATGGGAGGTTGACCGTGAGCCAGCAATGTGCTCTTGTGGCCAGGAGGGGCAATGCCATTCCGGTGGGAATTAAGAGGGCTGTGGCTAGGAGGTCAAGAGAGTTTCTCCTGCCTCTCTACTCTGCCCTGCTGAGGGCACATCTGGAGTACTAGGTCCTATCCTGAGCCCCCCTAGTCCAAGAGGGACATAGAAGTGCTTGAGAGAGTCCAGCACAGAGCCACAAAGATGCTGAGGGGAATGGAACAGCTCTGTTAGGAGGAGAGCCTGAGGCAGCTGGGGCTGTGCTGCTGGGAGAGGAGGAGACTGAGAGGTGACCTCAGCAATGGTTATCAATATGTGCAGGTGAGTGGCAGGAGGCTGGAGCCAGGCTCTGCTGGGTGATGCCCAGGGCCAGAACAAGGGGCACTGGGTAGAAGCTGAGGCATAGGAACTTTTATGTAAACATGAGGAGGAATTTCTTTCCCTGTGAGGGTGACAGAGCCCTGGAAGAGGCTGCCCAGGGGGGTTGTGGAGTCTCCCTCATTGGAGATATTCCAAACCTGGACTTGTTCCTGTGTGATCTGGTGTAGGAGATCCTGCTGTGGCAGGCGGGTTGGAATGGATGAGCTTTGGAGGTTCCTTCCAGCCCCTGACATTCTGAGATTCTGTGATTCAGAGTTTCTCTTGTTTGAGGGTACATTAAGAGGCATGCAAATGTGCCTGCACAGGCACTGGCCCCTCAAACACTGTGAGCAGTGTTATCCTGGCCATGAGCTCGGCACACAACGCAGTGTTTCTGGGGTTTCAGAAAGGACTGTCCTCACCTTACCCCTCTGTATTTCTGTACATGTCTCTTCTCATACCAAATCTTCATTAAAAGCAGGAGAGTAGCCCCGAGAATTGAGTGATAACAAAGTTCATCACTAAGCAGTGGTAGATAAAGCCATGTGGATGCCAGAGTTCCAGGTTTAAGATTACCAGAGCTAGCATCCCCTGGAGAAGAGGAGGCTCCCAAGTGACCTTCTGGTGGCCTTCCTGGATCTGAAAGGGGCCTGCAAAAAGCTGGGGAGGGACTTTTTAGGCTCTCAGGGAGTGACAGAACTGGGGGGAATGGAGCAATGCTGGAGGTGGGGAGAATCAGCCTGGAGGTGAGGAGGAAGTTGTTGAGCATGAGAGTGGTGAGAGGCTGGAGTAGGTTGCCCAGGGAGGTGGTTGAGGCCCCATGGCTGGAGGTGCTTAAGGGCAGGCTGGATGAGGCTGTGGGCAGCCTGCTCTAGGGTAGGGTGTCCCTGGGCATGGCAGGGGGCTTGGAACTGGCTGTTCCTTGCGTCCCTTCCAACCCTGACTGATTCTATGATTATAGTACCAGTGAGAGTTTGAGTGAGAAGCAGACTACAAAGAGCCACCTCTCATCAGCCCAGGTGTGGGTAGAAAGAAGCAAAATGTGCTGCTGCACCTACTGATGGAGTACTTGAAGAGACTTTAACAAGCCTGGTGCATCTCTGCCAATAGAAGTGCACAGGTGTGCCTTGCATAGTGGAGAGGATTTGGAATGTAATAAACTGTGACAAACTGCTAATATAATTAGCAGCCTGCATTCAGCAATCACAACTGTTGTCAAACATTGATGCTCTGGGTGGGTGTTGTTTTTTTCCAGAGGCTTGACAAAGAGATTGCCAGTTTGAAACTGAAACAAGATTTATACAATCCAGACCAAGGACTCCTTCTGTCTTCTCTGGTGTTTGATCAATATAAATGAGAAGCATTGTGTACTGCATCTACCACTGACTGAACCTCACCTTCTAAAGAAGGGACCTCCTTCAAGCCCACAGCAAAATAAACAAATCCAGCTCTAGCTGTTCGAGGATCTGCCCTCCTTAGATCTGTGCAGAGCAGTAAAAACGGGAAGAGGTGAAGGAAAGAATAAACTCCAGATATTCACCCTGACGTTCTACAAGCAGAATCTAGGCCTTGTTGCTGGCCAGTCCTGCACTAGATCACAGAAACACAGAACTTTAAAGGTTGGAAGGAACCTTCAGAGATCATCCAGTCCAACCTCCCAGCCAAGCCAGGGTCCCCTAGGGTAGTTTGCACAGCAATACATCAAGGCAGGTTTGAAAGCCTCTGCAGAAGATCATCCAGTCCAACCTCCCAGCCAAGCCAGGGTCCCCTAGGGTAGTTTGCACAGCAAACACATCTAGGCAGGTTTGAAAGTCTCTGGAGAAGAAGACCCCACAACCTCTCTGGGCAGCCTTTTCCAGGGCTCTCTCACCCTCAGTGTAAAGAAGTTTCTCCTCATGTTCACAGGCTCACAGGATGCCAGGGGTTGGAAGGGACCCAAAGAGATCATTAAGTCCAACCCTCCTGCCACAGCAGGACCACACAATCTAGCTCAGGGCACACAGGAACACATCCAGACAGGTCTTGAAAGGCTCCAGAAAAGGAGGCTGCCCAACCTCTCTGGGCAGCCTGTGCAGTGCTCTGGGACCCTTCCAGGACAGGAGTTCCCCTTTGTGTTGAGCTGGAACCTCCTGTGCTGCAGCTTCCATCCATTGCTGCTTGTCCTACCCCAGGGAGCAGTGAGCAGAGCCTGTGCCCTCCCTCCTGACCCCCAGCCCTCAGAGATTCATAAACATTGATTAAATCCCCTCTTAGTCTTCTCCAGACTAAACAGCCCCAGGTCCCTCAGCCTCTCCTCATCAGGCAGTGCTCCAGTCCCCTCATCATGCTTGCAGCCCTCTGCTAGGTGAAACCTTCTCTGTTCCAGTTTGTATCCATTGCTCAATGTCTTACTGCTGCTGACCAAGGAAAAGAGCTTGGCCCCAGCCACTTGACGCCCACCCCTCAGGTGTTTGTATATTTTGATAACATCTCCTCTCAGTCTTCTCTAATCCAGACTGAATAGCCCCATGGCTCTCAGTCTCAAAGGTAACATCATAGAATCATAGTACCAACTAGGCTGGAAAGAGACCTCCAAGCTCATCCAGTCCAGCCTAGCACCCAGCCCTGTCCAGTCAACCAGACCATGGCACTAAGTGCCCCAGCCAGGCTTGGCTTCAACACCTCCAGGGATGGCAACTCCACCACCTCTCTGGGCAGCCCATTCCAATGCCAATCACTCTCTCTGACAACAACTTCATCCTAACATCCAGCCTAGACCTCCCCTGGCACAACTTGAGACTGTGTCCCCTTCTTCTGTTGCTGGTTGTCAGGGAGAAGAGCCCAACCCCACCTGGCTACAGCCTCCTTTCAGGTAGTTGTAGACAGCAAAGAGGTCTGCCCTGAGCCTCCTCTTCTCCAGGCTTCTCCAACTTACATGTTACATCTTCACATTGGATTAGACAGCCCTGGGTGGGCAATCCCTGCCAGCTGTTCTAAACCAGCCTAATTTTCTTATCTTCTGGATTATCAACACACCAAGCATCTGACCAGAAGCTTGTCAGGCTAGGCAAGAGACCTTTCAGGCTTCTCCCTTCTGGCCAAGTGACTAATTCCACCAGCTGAGCATATGGCACTGACTCTGGCTTGTATTAAATCACTATTAAATCTTTCTAATTAAATCAATACTAAATCAAATTTCATTCATTACTCTTATTTTTACACTGTTAACCATTTTGGTCACTGGTGTGCAGCCTCTAGGCAGTTTCCCAGGCTTGGGGGGATTCTCCCTCACAACCTTTGAGAAGATTCTTCTTCTTTAGGAAGAAGTTGTTTGCAGTGAGGGTGGTGAGACACTGGCACAGGTTACCCAGGGAGGTGGTGGAGCACAGAATCACTGAATGTGATCTCTGATCACATTCAGTGATTCTGTGCTCCACCACCTCCCTGGAGGTGTTCAAGGCCAGGTTGGATGAGGCATTGAGCAACCTGTTCTAGTGGGAGGTGTCCCTGCCTATGGCAGGGGGTTGAAATTGGCTGAGCTTTGAGGACTCTTCCATCCTAAACCATTCTATGATTCTATATGAATGAAGAGGGAAGAGTTATCCCCCCTGAGTCCTACACCCACAGCTCACAGCCAAGCACCCTTGATGTGTGCTAGACACCCTGCAGCAAGAGTCCTGCTCTCACCTCTGTATGCAAAGCTAAATGACAGCGTGGAAGCCTGAGCCATGCCCCCAAGCCAGCCATCACAGTTCTGCCTGGATGTGCCCACCCACTGCCCTGCTGATCCTGCCTGATCCCTGCAGACGGCAGCTGTGCAGTCAGCTTGGCCCAGCCATGCCATGCCTCTGCCATTGCTCTGGGGGTCAGCAGCACTCTTGACCCTTTTGGATTTTCCACCAAGGAATTACAGAATGTCAGGGGCTGGAAGGCACCTCCAAAGATCATCCACTCCAACCCTCCTGCCACAGCAGGATCTCCTACACTAGGTCACCCAGGGGCACATGCAGGTGGGATTTGAATAACTCCAGAGAGAAATCTCCACAACCCCCCTGAGCAGCCTCTTCCAGGGCTCTGTCACCCTCACAGGGAAAAAAATTCTTCCTCATGTTTCCATGAAGCTTCCTATGCCTCAGCTTCCACCCACTGCCCCTTGGCCTGGCACTGGGCATCACCCAGCAGAGCCTGGCTCCAGCCTCCTGCCACTCACCTGCACATATTGATAACCATTGCTGAGGTCACCTCTCAGTTTCCTCTTCTCCCAGCAGCACAGCCCCAGCTGCCTCAGGCTCTCCTCCTAACAGAGCTGTTCCATTCCCTTCAGCATCTTTGTGGCTCTGTGCTGCAGTCATTGCAGCAGTGCTTTTGTTCCAGTGTGCTCTTCTTTCCACACAAGACCTGCAGAAAACAGGAGAGGCTCTGGGCAGGGACAGAAACTGATTGCATGGCACAGTTATGGAGGAGGAACTCTGCCCCCTCCACTTGCCAGAGCAGCCCACTCTTTCTCTAATTAGCCAGGGCAGTCCCACCCCCATCATTACTCTGGCATTCAAGTGCTTTTCAAGCAATTCAGGAGGGATTTTATTTCCAGCAGCTGCATGCTGGTGGTGTTTACCATGTTGGTCACAGCTCACGCTTGCCACAGCCCCCTCAGCAGTCTGGCCAGGAGCAGCAACCTGCTGCAACTGGTGGCCCTGAAAATGCACTGCTCATTTGCCAGCTGCTGTCCCTGGAGAGCTGATCTCATGCAAACAGAATTACAGAATCACACAGAATTAACCAGCTTGGAAAAGACCTTCAAGATCATCAAGACCAACCCTTTTAATTAACTAAACTATGACACTAAGTGCCTCATCCAGTCTCCTTTTAAACATCTCCAGAGATGGGGACTCCACCACCTCCCTGGGCAGCCCATTCCAATGCAAATCACTCTTTCCATAAAGAATTTCTTTCTAACATCCAGCCAAATCTTGCCCTGGTGCAGCTTGAAGCTTGCTCTATCACTGGGTGCCTGGCAGCAGGGCCCAACCCCACCTGGCTACAACCTCCTCTTCTGCAGGCTGCACACCCCCAGCTCCCTCAGCCTCTCCTCACAGGGCTGTGCTCCAGGCCCCTCCCCAGCTTTGTTGCCCTTCTCTGGACACCTTCCAGCACCTCAACATCTCTCTCGAATTGAGGGCCCCAGAACTGGACACAGCACTCAAACACTCTGGCATCAAGTTCTCATCACATTTATTGGTGGCAGAAGAACAGACACACTCAGGCTTTCTGCATCACCATTTCAGTGATGCTCTTTGAACCCTTCACTGTACTACTCAGTCCCTGAGCCACCAGAGGGGTTGAGGTAGGAATGGAGATTTAAGTGAGAGGATGTTCCTCTCTGCACTGCCAGTGTGGAATGAGGGAGGAGCTTTTTGTTTAAAAATAGCATGTGTATTAAAAATGTCCTTACCCTAGAGGGTCAGCAGCTCTGTGACTGTCTTGGTGGGGTAAATCAGCAGCCCTCACCAGAGAACTGGGATGTCAGGAGCCGCTGACCAGGCCTTGAGCCAGGCACAGCTCTGCTGACTGCAGTGTTCCTGGCACCATGAACAGACAGATAAGGCAGCAGGAGGAAGAGCAGGAGAACAGAAGAATCATAGAATCAAGCTGGTTGGAAGAGACTTCCAAGATCATCCAGTCCAGCCTAGCACCCTTTATGACTACAGAGCTTAAGGAAGGTATTGAGAATGGAAATATACAAAGGATAAACAATACAAAAGCACAACTCCCCTCCCAGAAACCTGAGTCCCCAGGAGGGGCTCTCAAACCACCCCCAACACCTCCCCCCAGCCCTCTCAACCTTACCCCAGTTCTCAGGAAGAACAGAGGTGCAGCCAAGAGGTTAGGGAGCAGGGTTAGAAAGCAGTGATGTTAGAAAGATGTGTCTCAGTCTAAGGCAAAAGCAAGAGTGAGGAACAAAATGGAGAAAGTTTTTTTCTTCTTCCCAGAGTTCTCAGCGTAACTGTGAGAGAAGTTGACATCAATTGTTTTCATTTCACTGCCTGTTATCTAGTTCTTTTACCAAAACATTCCAGCTTGCTTCAAACCAGCACACAGTCAAGCAGACCATGGCACTAAGTGCCTCATCCAGGCTTCTCTTGAACACCCCCAGGGATGGTGACTCCACCACCTCCCTGGGCAGCCCATTCCAATGCCAATCACTCTCTCTGACAACAACTTCCTCCTAACATCCAGCCTAGGCCTCCCCTGGCACAACTTGAGGCTGTGTCTCCTTCTGTTGCTGTTTGCCTGGCAGAAGAGACCAACCCCACCTGGCTACAGCCTCCCTTCAAGGAGTTGCAGACAGCAATGAGCTCTGACCTGAGCCTTCTCTTCTGCAGGCTGCACACCCCCAGCTCCCTCAGCCTCTCCTCACAGGGCTGTGCTCCAGGCCCCTCCCCAGCCTTGCTGCCCTTCTCTGGACACCTTCCAGCACCTCAACATCTCTCTGGAATTGAGAACTCCCCAGCTAAACTAAACTGGCATCAGAAGGTCGTGCCTTTCCCCAAGGAATTTACTTTGTTCCATCATTTTTCTGTCGGCCTCATGAGAACAGTTGTGGTAACCAGGTAGAAAAGTCCCTTCAGCAGCTGCAGCCTTCACTTCCCAGCCTGAGGGTCCTGCTCCTTCCCCAGGCTCTGCAGAGCTGAGGGTGCCCATGTGATGACACAGGCCCCGAGCAGCTGGTTCTGCATCCTTAGCTGCCCAGGAGCTATGAGCCATCTCAGTAATGACTGCCAGTGATGCTCTCCAAATGGTCCCCAAGAGCTAGGCACAGTGTTTCCAGGAGATAACTATTATTTGTTCCCAAAATTACATCGAGTAGAACCGCTGAAGAGTCTTGTGTGCACTGAGTCATAATCTGCTAACCAGCACAGACAGCAAGAAAATAACCTTACAGCTGCCCAGATATTAACCATTACCTATCAGTGCAGATCAACAGCACCCAAACCTCACTGCCTAACAGGCTACACTTGCCTAATAAAACAGCAGCAGTTTTTCTGTGAGGCCTGGGTTTAATCCTTCTGCATTCCTGGGCTGTTTAGTCTGCCTCGCTTCAAATGTCAAATTTAATCAGTGTGCCACCTTCTGTTCAAAGCTTGCTTCTTAAATAAAACTTTGATAGACATTTGTCTTACATAAAACTCACCCTTCCATGCAAAGATCAAAAGCAGAACACTGAAGGGAGGATTTGTCTAAAATCAAAGGCATACTCTTTCTCCAGCTGTCTGCTAAGTGCCTTATCCTCAGAGTTCATTTCACTTTCATTGCACGTCACCTGCTGCAGACACAGCCACCACCGAGTCAGAGCATGAGCAGTTTCTCTCTGCAGTCACTCACTACAGCATGGCATGCATGGGATGGAGCATGCTGCTCACGGTGGGGCCACCAGCCCTTAGGCATTTCTCTCTGGAGGGGTGCTGTTGTGTTACCCAGGCAGCTTACAAGCAAGGACAAAGGCAGAGTCTTGCACTTGGAAAGGAAAAACCCCAGGGATCAGGATAGGTTGGGAACTAACCTGTCAGAAGGCAGAAAAGGATCTGAGGGTCATAGATGATGGGAAGTTGACCATGAGTCAGCAACTTGCTCTTGTGGCCAAGAGCGGCAATGCCATTGTGGGGTGGATTAAAAGGGCTGTGGCACCAAGAGAGGTTCTCCTGTCCCTCTACTCTGCCCTGCTGAGGACACATCTGGAGTACTGGGTCCTGTCCTGAGCCCCCAGTTCAAGAGGGACACAGAAGTGCTTGAGAGAGTCCAGCACAGAGCCACAAAGATGCTGAAGGGAATGGAACAGCTCTGTTAGGAGGAGAGCCTGAGGCAGCTGGGGCTGTGCTGCTGGGAGAGGAGGAGACTGAGAGGTGACCTCAGCAATGGTTACCAAATATGTTTAGGGTGAGTGGCAGGAGGCTGGAGCCAGGCTCTGCTGGGTGATGCCCAGTGCCAGGCCAAGGGGCACTGGGCATGAGCTGAGGCATAGGAAGTTTCATGGAAACATGAGGAGGAATTTTTCCCTGTGAGAGTGACAGAGCCCTGGAAGAGGCTGCCCTGGGGGGTTGTGGAGTCTCCCTCTCTGCAGATATTCCAAGGCTGCCTGGATGTGTTCCTGTGTGGTCTGGTATAGGAGATCCTGCTCTGGCAGGGTGGGTGGAGTGGATGAGCTTTGGAGGCCCCTTCCAGTCCCTGACATTCTGTGACTCTCTGATGCCAGTAAGCAATGGATTTATTCATGTGCTCACGTAGTTCATTATTAAAAGGCAGGCACTGTACTTCCTCTGACTGCCCAGATTTAGCTTCCACAGCTCAGGGAAAAGCACCTGAGTGGTCACAACTGGCTGAAAAGGCTCCTGCAGCCTTTCTGCTGCCGCGTGCTGAGCACAGAGATGCAGAGAGGTCACTGCACACACGATGTGGTCTGCTCCCAGGCAAACAGCCAGCATCAGTGTGCACTGCCAGTCTACTCTCCCTCTTTGCATGCACACAGATGCATGCACGCTGCTGCATGTGTGGATGTATGTATTTAGGCAGATAGATGCATTCTTCACTCTGTGCTAAGCTGCAGGCATGCCAATAGATCCCAGGCAGCACATCCCACCTCTGATAGCTTTTGAGTAACAGTCAGTGTGGCCACGCAGAGGAGAGCAGGGCAATCGTTTCAAGTTGAATTTAAGTAGCCATGTGTCATGGAGGCAGGGAATGAAAGTGGCTGAGTCAGGAATCATGAAAATAGAATGTTTTTATTGTCCTGAAACCCTGCCCCCAGACTAGAGACAGAACTAGTTTAGGTTTATTTACAGGTTCTAATTCAATTGGGAATTCTTCAACAGGAGGTTATGGGCACATTTAGAGATTTAGGGAGTCAGGCAGTGGAAAAGGCTAAGCTACAAACACAGCCCTACCCCACTACCAACCAGGCTGAGCAAAGAATGAAGGGGGCAGCAGGCTTTGCTCACAGAGGTGAGAGGTATTTGGCCATCATCCCTGGCTGGATTTCTCTGCTGCTCGGCTGCCTTCTGACGCTGCAAGCAATATCCAACAGTCTGGATCCAGGCAGCAGCAGCCCAAGGCCAGTGCAAAGCCTCCAAGCTCAGCAGTGTCTCTGGACACAGCTGCCACAGGACAGGGATTCGTGCAAGGGACACTGCCTCAGCAGCAGCAGGGGAGAGCCAAGCTGATGGGGTCTGCCCAGCTCAGAATGGCAGGCAGCAAATGGCTGTGCTGTGGTCTGAGGGCAGCCAGGTCTGGGTGCTGCCAGCAGCTCTCTCCAGTGGCCCCCAGGACCTGCCAAGCTTGCAAGTGTGCACAGAACGGTGCAGAAGTGGAGAGAAGCATCCACAGGCAGGGACGGTGTAAAACCGAGAGCCCTGCAGAAAGGCAGGAGCCGTCCAAAAGCAGGGAAGGTCCCAGGCAGGAACTCTGTCACGGCAGGCACCTGTCCTGTCAGAGCTCTGTCAAGGCAGCAGCCCCTTGCAAGGCAGGAGCCCCTTGCAAGGCAGGAGCCCCCTTGTGCCTTCCCCCTTGCTCTGTTTATGCTTTTCTAGAGGGAATGTCCATCTGCCATGGAATCCTGGGCACCAACCCCAGCCCAGCACCAGCCCTGCGCCAGCGCAGGCTGCCACACGGCTCAGCACAGCTGCGGGAAGGGCTCCTGCTGCTCTCCCTCCGAGCCTGCAGGGCGGGCAGTGAAAGCACTTTCCCTGCCGCCTTCTCCTGCCCATTCAAACCTGCGGGGGGAGAGGAAAGGAATCTGGAGCGCTCCGGAACGCCATAGAGTAAAGACAAGGATGCAGCAGTGCACATCCCCTCTGTTGCTGTGCACAGGGCAGAAGAAGTGAGGGTGAGCTGCTGATCATCACTAAGAGAGAATCATAGAATCAGTCAGGGTTGGTCTGGACCACAAGGATCAGCCAGTTCCAACCCCCTGCCATGGGCAGGGACACATCACACCAGAGCAGGCTGTCTACAGCCTCATCCAGCCTGGCCTCCTCCAGGGATGAGGCTTCCACCACCTCCCTGGGCAACCCATTCCAGGCTCTCACCACCCTTATGCTGAACAACTTCTTCCTAACAACCAGTCTCAATCTACCCATTTCCAGCTTGGTTCCATTCCCCCCAGTCCTGTCACTCCCTGGCAGACTCAGAAGTCCCTCCCCAGCTTTCTTGTAGTCCCCTTACAAGCAGGTCACCTGGGAGTTTTCTCCTCTCCAGACTGCACAGCCCCAATTCCCTCAGTCTCTCCTCACAACAGAGCATCTCCAGCCCTCTGCTCATCCTCATGGCCCTTCTCTGGACCCCTTCCAGCACATCCATAGCCCTCTTGTCCCAGGGGCTCCAGAACTGGATGCAGAGGTTCTAACTGAGCCGAGCACAGCGTGTGCACAGGCTGTAGGACTGAGCAAACACCGACACAGGCTTTGATCAAGTTAAACTTCAGTCACTCCACTCAGAGTTTTTTCCTCAGGAGAACTCTGCTGTGGAAAAAAATAATTTTCCTTAATTAACATTTTACTAAATTCATTATTTCTCTCAGAGGAGATTTGAACTTTATTAAATTACTTGGTAGAAAGAAAACACATCTCAGTGTGGATATTGCATTCGTTCATTGCAACCCATAAGCTTCCGTTTCAGTAATGGTTGCCATTTGTATTGATCTTGGCAAAGCTTCTCAAATCAATAAACTTTCCCAGAGGATAAATTCTGCCTGGAGTAGGAGACCATACAAAGAGAAATGCCATGTCTCAACCCCCTGGAATGTCTTGCAAGTGCACAATGAGACATGAAAAAGAGGCAGAGGAGCAGCCACGTTATCTTTGCCTGGAGGAACAGAACTCTGTTGATTTTATTAGCTGTGCAGCTACTATAAAATTCAGGCTCTCTGTTCAAGTTAGTCTGGTCGATTTGGCAGCTGGAGCCTCCTCTGGATCCTTCAGTTCTGTGCTCTGCAGAAACATCTATTTCCTCTCCCTCGGACATCGCTCAGAAGAGCATCCGTCCATCCATCACCTCTTGCGCCCTTACAGCTTATGACATTGCAGCTGGGCAGTTCTCCACAGCACTGGGACATCAACCCCACTGCTGCACAAGTGAGACCTGCAGCTGTTCCTCACACAGGAGCAGCCCACCAGTGCTGTCTCCCCACTCTGTTTTTCTTGCTGCTGGAAGGCTAATCCCTGATGGCATGATATTCCCTGAAGGACAATGTCCTGCTGTCTCCATGCAGCACATGATCAATCCCCAGGGGTAAAACACCAGGCAAGGAAGGAAAGAGATCAGTATGGCTGAGTCAAGACCTGCTGCCAAAACTGAAGGGAAAGAAGGAACTGCACAGGCAGACTGGGTCTGGGGAAGAGAAGACTTAGAGGGTATTTGATAAATGTTTGTAAGTATCTGAGTGCTGGCCAGGAAGGGGGGGACAGGCTCTGTTCACTGCTCCCTGGGATAGCACAAGGAGCAATGGGTGTAAGCTGCAGCAAAAGAGGTTCTGCCTCAACACAAGAGGAACTTCTTTCCTGGAAGAGTCCCAGAGCACTGGCACAGGCTGCCCAGAGAGGTTGTGGGGTCTCCTTCTCTGGAGCCTTTCAAGGCCTGTCTGGATGTGTTCCTCTGTGATCTGTGTTAGATAGTATTGTCTTGTTCTGGCAGGGGGATTGGGCTCGATGATCTCCTTGGTTCCCTTCCAACCTCTAACATCCTATGAGCCTGTGATCCTGTGATCAGGTAGGTCCCTGGTCATTTGCCTTACCCCACATGGACTCAGTGCTGGGCATCCCTTCACCAGCCTGTGCTGCACAATGAAAACAAGGTCTGAGCATAGCAGCCTGGCACCAGTCAGGCAGCCTGAGGCAGGTGCCTGGGCCAGCAGCCCTCTCCCAGCCACCTTGACTCATGACTGCCTGCAGCAGGGTGATGGTGCCACCAGCACAGCCCCTGCCATGCTCCCTATGCCCTTCCCTCTGCCTCACAGGGCTCACTGGACTCACCAGCTGCTGCCTCCCAGACCCCCAGGGAGGAAACCCTGTTCTCAGTTAACCAACACCAGCCTTTGAGGAGAGTCATTAGTATTCATATAAAGCACCTCTGAAATCACTCCATTCCATAATTACACTCAAATTCATTAGCAAGAATATTAGAACTATAATTAAGTTCCAAGACTTGTGAGCTCTAGACACAACCAGAGCTTGTTATGAAGGACAGCTGCTGGGGTCACCAGCATCAAGCAGGTAGAACTGCACCCACAGCAGTGGGATTAGATTGCTTCACAGACTGGAAATTACTTTCTTTTGCAACCCCTTAGTATAAACTAACTTCAGGAGCTGATCTCTGCCTTTTCCTTTCTGTTACTGTAAACAAAAAATCACAGAAAAGCTAGTTTATTCTGTTGGTTTAAAACACTCTGTTTTCATCCCTTACTAAAGTTGGGAAAGCATTCTGGAAAAGACTCAAAGCCATCATTTCAAAGAAGGTAATTAGACACAGAGTATCTTTTAAACACCAGCTAGCTGCTGAGCACTTAGTTGTTCCAGTCATTATGAAGGATTTTCCTTTGGTGGGAGTTACTCAGTATAGACTGGGTGCTTCCAGGGAGTGTCTCTAAAGAATCACAGCATCACAGAATGGCAGGGTCTGGAAGAGACCTCCAAAGCTCATTCACTCCAACCCTCCTGCCACAGCAGGATCTCCTACACCAGATCACACAGAAACACATCCAAGCAGGTTTGGAAAATCTCCAGAGAGGAAGACTCCACAACCCCCCTGGGCAGCCTCTTCCAGGGCTCTGTCACCCTCACAGGGGAAAAATTCCTCCTCATGTTTACCTGAAACTTCCTATGCCTCAGCTCACACCCAGTGCCTCTTGTGCTGGCCCTGGGCATCACCCAGCAGAGCCTGGCTCCAGCCTCCTGCCACTCACCTGCATACATTGATAACCATTGCTGAGGTCACCTCTCAGTCTCCTCTTCTCCCAGCAGCACAGCCCCAGCTCCCTCAGGCTCTCCTCCTAACAGAGATATTCCATTCCCTTCAGCATCTTTGTGGCTCTGTGCTGGGCTCTTTCAAGCAGTTCTATGTCCCTCTTGAACTGGGGTCCCCAAACTGGACCCAGTACTCCAGATGTGTTTTCAGCAGGGCAGAGTAGAGAGGCAGGAGAACCTCTCCCGACCTGCTACCCACAGCCCTCTTAATCCGCCCCAAAATTTCTTTACCCTCCTGGTTACGAATGCACATTGCTGGCTCATGGTCGACCTCCCATCAGCTATGACCCCCAAATCCATTTCCTCTTCAGTGCTTGAGAGTTTGAGGTATGGAATAGGAACACCCTAGAAGAAATGCTCAAGGCATTGCACATGAGGTCAGTGGACTGTTCTAGCCATAAAATCCAGCCTACTCCTTCTGAAATCAATGTTTTCTACTTATTTCAAGAAGATAAGATTCCATTCCTATAACCTGCAGAATTTGTTTGAAATTAAATCACTGATAATATTTGAGGAAGCTGATGATGCAGCAGTGGAAGCACACAAAGATCAGAGGCCTCTGCAGAGCTGTGGAGCTGTGACTGGGTGGAGATGGCAGCAGCAGAGGGGGATGGATTGAGCAAGGAGGCTGTGCTGAAGGTAAGGTACTGGTGACCCTGATGGGCTGGAAAAGGGTTCAGGCTCAGCAGAAAGGGGCAGCTCAAGTGCCCAGAGCTTGGAGTTCAGCAGTGTCTACAACTACACTGGCTGCTAAAGGAAGAGTAAAGAAAAAGGGGGCATTACTTACTGGGGCAGGGGATGTTGGAGACCACTGGAGTCCAGTGCCATCCTTGTCCCACATCTTTCCAACCAGGTCTGCCCTCAGTAATGAGTCCCTGTGCAGAGCCCAGAGGAGGGCAGCTTTGCCACAGTGCTGGGGATGCATCACTGGACTGGATGATCTTGGAGGTCTCTTCCAACCTGGCAGATTCTATGATTCTATGATTCATCCATCCAGGTGCTGATCCTGAACCGGTCCTCAGCTGGTGTAAGTGAGGAATGCTCCACTGGAGATGGTTTCCAGTAGCACACCCTGAACTCTTCTGAGGAAGGGAAATAAATGGGTAGGTGACAAGTGCTCACTTTCCATTCCAGAGGCTTCTTGAAAGTGTCTGAAAAGGCTCTGAACAGGGATATGAGATGACTCTCGCTCACAGGAACTGTTTTCACCTTTGCAGGTGCCACAGATGGCATCGGTTACACAGAGTTAAAGCCTGACTTTTATTTGTTAAAGCAGAAAGGCAGAGAAGTCTCAGAGATGAAGTTCAAGAGCTGATAAAGGTTAATTGTTTTCTGTTCTTCTCTGATAATGGCAAATTGGTAAATGGGTAAAATGGGTAAAAAAAAATGGGTGAAAAGAAATATGTATTCAGCATGAATATATGTACTGTGTGCAGTTCTGCAGCCCCCAACACAAGCAGGACATGGAACTGCTGGAGCCAGTCCAGAGGAGGCCACCAAGATGCTGACAGGGCTGCAGCAGCTCTGCTCTGAGCACAGGCTGAGAGAGTTGGGGCTCTGCAGCCTGGAGAAGAGAAGGCTTGGAGAAGATCTTGGAGTGGCCTTCCAGGATCTGAAAGGGACTACAGGAAGGCTGGGGAGGGACTATTGACAGGACGTAATGACAGGATGAGGAGGAATGGGTTTGAACAGGGAGAGGGGAGATTGAAGCTGGATATTAGAAAGAAGTTGTTCACAGTGAGGGTAGTGAGACACTGGCACAGGTTGAGGGTGGTGAGACACTGGCACAGGTTGCCCAGAGAGGTTGTGGAGCACAGAAGCACAGAATGTGATCTTTGATCACATTCTGTGCTTCTGTGCTCCACAACCTCTCTGGAAGTGTTCAAGACCAGATTGGATGAGGCCTTGAGCAACCTGTTCTAGTGGGAGGTGTCCCTGCCTCTGGCAGGGGGTTGGAACTGTCTGAGCTTTGAGCTCCCTTCCACCTTAAACCATTCTCTGGTTCTACAAAACCTCAGCTAATAATTCTGCTCCATTTCTGAGCACATGCCCATAATTTTCCTGGAGTCCAAACTGGAATTTGTACACCTTTCTTTCCTTGAATCATCCCTGTGTTCCAAACACAGATGATTTATCTCTTCCCCTTTCTGTTCTCCTGACGCCTGCGGTTATCTATGGGAGAATAAAAACAAGGTGCTCCGTGGGGCCTGAGAGTGAAAATTGCCCAGTGCCCTGCAGGGAGAATGCCTTATCCTCATCAACTGTTATTTAAATGGAGAGCAGTAAATCTTAATCTGTTTTCAGTGGGCCACACGCTGCACACTGGGAAGCACAGTTATGAGATTGATCTGATTCAGTGACACCATTATTAATGAGAGTGTGGGAAATAGCAGCAAATGTGTCTCTGTGTTGGTCCCTGGTATCTCACAGCTGTTGTCAAATGGCACAACAGAGGCATGTTCCCCAGAGATGAGTATTTTTTCCTTTCAGTGAGAACCAAAATCAAATGGAAAAAAAGAGAGATTGTCATTGCAGGCTCTGAGTGGGGACGGGCACAGATGAGCTGTGGAGACAGGACCAGCTGCCAGAGTCAACCCCACCACTTTCTGCATTCCACAAGCAGGGATGTGGGATGCTTTCCCAGGGTGGATCGTAGAATCGTAGAATCAACCATTTTGGAAAGGACCTCCAAGATCATCCAGTCCAACCTAGCACCCAGCCCTGGCCTAGCAACCAGACCATGGCACTAAGTGCCCCAACCAGGCTTTGCTTCAACACCTCTAGGGACAGTGACTCCACCACCTCCCTGGGCAGCCCATTCCAATGCCAATCACTCTCTCTGACAACAACTTCCTCCTAACATCCAGCCTGTACCTGTCCTGGCACAGCTTGAGGCTGTGTCACCTTCTTCTGTTGTTGCTGCCTGGCAGAAGAGACCAACCCCACCTGGCTACAGCTTCCCTTCAGGGAGTTGTAGACAGCAATGAGGTCTGCCCTGAGCCTCCTCTTCTGCAGGCTGCACACCCCCAGCTCCCTCAGCCTCTCCTCACAGAGCTGTGCTCCAGGCCCCTCCCCAGCCTTGCTGCCCTTCTCTGGACACCTTCCAGCATCTCAACATCTCTCTTGAATTGAGGAGCCCAGAACTGGACACAGTACTCCAGGTGTGGCCTGAGCAGTGCTGAGCACAGGGGCAGAATAACTTCCTTTGTCCTGCTGGCCACACTGTTCCTGATCCAGGCCAGGATGCCATTGGCTCTCTTGGCCACCTGGGCACACTGCTGCCTCATGTTCGCCTACTGCCAGGGATTCCAGTGGGTGTCCACAGCTCCCAGAGAGTCTTGCTTGGCCAAGCACCTGCCCTGGGGTTCAGCAAGGCCAGGCAGTCCAGCAGAGAACTGCTTCCCAGACAGGGGCAAGAGCAGAGCTGAGCAAGGTGTTTCCTGGTCCCCAAGGCCAGTGTCACAAGACCTTTTGTCGGGTGCCTCATGGTACAAGACTGCCTTGCAGGGGGAGAGCTGATGCAGAGCTCATCGATCACATCTTCCTATGAGGAGAACCTGAGGGGGCTGGGGCTGTGCTGCTGGGAGAGGAGACAACTAAGAGGTGACCTCATTTATGTTTATCAGTATATGCGGGGTGAGTGCCAGGAGGCTGGAGCCAGGCTCTGCTGGGTGATGCCCAGTGCCAGCACAAGGGGCAGTGGGTGGAAGTGGAGGCTTAGGAGATTCCCTGTGAACCTGAGAAAGGATTTTTTCAGTGTGAGGGTGACAGAGCACTGGAACAGGCTGCCCAGGGGGGCTGTGGATTCTCCCTCTCTGGAGATATTCCAGAACCATCTGGATGTGTTCCTATGTGACCTGCTCTGGGTGATCCTGCTCTGGCAGGGGGGCTGGACCAGATGAGCTTTGGAGGTCCCTTCTAGACCCTGACATTTTGTGATCCTGTGATTCTTAAATGAGCAGATGGCTTCTTGAGAAGATGTTCATCCATCAGTGCTGCCTACCCATGACCTCAGAAGCATGAAGGACTGGCTGCAGTGAGCACAGTGCTATGAGGTTCTGCATCTTCCTAGTTCTTCTGCTGCAGATGCATCAGGCTTGATGCTGCTGCTGTTTCTGGGAATCTCCTGGTCCCTGAAAATGTCCCTTCCTCACCACTGTCACTGACCTTCATGTGGGTATCAATAGATCACAGAATCTCATAGATTGGCAAAGCCCTTCAAGATTCTCGAGTCCAGTCATCAGTCTCACACTGACAAGGCCTTGACCAAACCAAAGCTCTCAGCACAACATCTCATCACTGTGAATCACTATGGTTGGAAAGGAGCACCAGCATCAGCCAGGCCAACCTTCATCCCAGCAGCCTTCAGCACCAGACCATAGCCTCAAGCACCACAGCCACTCTCCCCTTAAACACCTCCAGGAATGGTGACCTCACCACCTCCCTGGGCAGACTGTTCCAGTCCCTGACCACCCACTTCCTCCAACAGCCAACCCAAACAAATCTAGTCTGGGCAGTGAGTGGCTGGAGAGCAGCCCTGAGGAGAGGGACTTGGGGGTGCTGGTGGAGGAGAAGCTCAACAGGAGCCAGCAGTGTGCACTTGCAGCCCAGAAAGCCAAGCAGAGCCTGGGCTGCATCAGGAGAAGTGTGGCCAGCAGGGCCAGGGAGGTGACTCTCCTGCTCTACTCCTCTCTGGTGAGACCCCACCTGGAGTACTGCATCCAGTTCTGGAGCCCCCATTACAAGAAGGATGTGGAGATGCTGGAGTGTGTCCAGAGCAGGGCCAGGAGGATGCTGAGAGGGCTGCAGCAGCTCTGCTGTGAGCACAGACTGAAAGAGTTGGGGCTGTGCAGGCTGCAGAAGAGGAGGCTCCCAGGTGACCTTCTTGTGGCCTTCCAGGATCTAAAGGGGGCCTGCAAAAAAGCTGGGGAAGGACTTTTGAGTCTGTGAGGGAGTGACAGGACTGTGGGAAATGAAGCAAAGCTGGAGGTGGGTAAGTTCAGAGTGGAGGTGAGGAAGAAGTTGTTGAGCATGAGAGTGGTGAGAGGCTGGAATGGGTTGCCCAGGGAGGTGGTTGAGGCCCCATGGCTGGAGGTGTTTAAGGCCAGGCTGGATGAGGCTGTGTGCAGCCTGCTCTAGGGTAGAGTGTCTCTGTCTATGGTAGGAGAGTTGGAACTGGCTGATCCTTGTGGTCCCTTCCAACCCTGACTAATTCTATGATTCTAAACCTCCCCTGACACAACTTGAGGCCATTTCCTCTTGTCCTATCATTAGTAATTTGGGAGAAGTGACCATCTCCAGTCTCGCTACAACCTTCTTTTAGGTAGCTGTAGAGGGCAATAAGGTCCCCTCTCAGCCTCCTCTTCTCCAGACTAAACACCCCCAGATCCCTCAGCTGCTCCTCTCCTGTGGGACAGATGCTCTGTGCCAAGTATGGCTCTTTCTGCATTCTTGCTTTTCTGGCTCCTATATCTACTGTTTGGTTGAAGGTCTCTGCTTATACACACACAGTGTATTTGATATATAAACCCATATAAATACCACTAGCATATAATGAGCCTCTGAAATTAATACAGACTATGTGCTTAGTGCTGCTGGATCATATTTAATCAAAACTCCAATTTCTCTGGTGATAAGGAAGAAATCTTTATTGATGGAGGTATAAAATATGAAAAACTGCCTCCCATAAGGAAGCATTAAAAACTAATTCACAGAAAAATCTAGCTTAGGAAATGTCTTGCAATAAGAAAAGAGGGAGAGGAAGAGAGGGAGACAGAGAGAAAAGGAGAGAGAAAGGGAGAGAGAGCCAGGAGTGGAACGTGCACAGGCTTACAATGTGCCACGGGGAAAAAAATGCCCACCCTCTGCTGCCTCTGTGCAGCGATGCTGTGCAGTGCTTGCTCCTGAAGCGAGCCTTTGACGAGGGACCGGGCTGGGCGAGCGACGCTGAATAATTCATGTGCTGCCGCTGGCTGCTCCCTGCCTGGCCCTGCCGCTGACCCGGCTAGGCACGGGCAGGGCACGGCTTGGGCAGCGCCTGGGTGCCCTGCAACAGCCGTGATCTGTGCAGTGCGTTTTGTTGCATCACGACTACTCTCAATGAGGAGGAGATACAGGACTGCCTGGGCCAGCGCTTGTCAGCCCAGTCCCGGCTGTGGTTAGGAGGAAGTTCTACACAGAGTGCTTGGCATTGGAACGGGCTGCTCAGGGAGGTGGTGGAGTCCCCATCCCTGGAGGTGTTCAAGAAAAAACTCAGTGGGGCACTTTAGTGCCGTGGTCCAGCTGATTGGGTGATAGATTGAACTGGATGAGCTTGGAGCACCGAGGGTTAGGGAGAGTGAATCAGTAAGCAGAACTCACACGGGGAGGTGGTGGAGTCCCCATCCCTGGAGGTGTTCAAGAGAAAACTGAGTGGGGCACTTTAGTGCCATAATCCAGCTGATTGGGTGATAGATTGAACTGGATAAGCTTGGAGCACCGAGGATTAGGGAGGGTGAATCAGTAAGCAAAACTTACCCGGGGAGGTGATGGAGTCCCCATCCCTGGAGGTGTTTAAAAGCAGGCTGGATGAGGCACTTAGTGCCACGGCTTAGTTAATTAGAAGGTGTTAGGTGATAAGTTGGACTCCATGATCCTGGAGGTCTTTTCCAACCTGGTTAACTCCGTGATTCTCCAGGCTATTCTGTGAGGCTGTTCCTCTGTGGTACAGCTTTAATGTTTCCTGCTCTTTAATTCTGAAGACAATTGACAAGCAATTGAAGCTACTGACAATTAGTACACCCAGAAAGAAGAGTTTCTGATTGTCTTTAAAATTCATTTTCAAGCACAGGCAAGGCACTGCAGGCAGGACATATGTGTTCTGGTGCTTTTTGCCTCAGAGCAGAGCACGAGAGCAATAAAAGCCATTTGTCCTTGTCTGCTGGTGTTTGGCAGCTGGATTCATCCCCACGTTAAACATTTACAGGCCACAGAAGGCTGATGGCAGCCCTGGCTTCAGGCCCTTTTACAGCAGCAGCAACCTGGGCATGAGTGCCTTTCTGAGCACGGTTTTGCCCAGGGCAGGCAACAGGTGCCAGGTAGGCAGTTTGTAGGGGTCATGCAAGAGGATGTCTGCTGCAACGAGCCTGTGCAGACCCTCCCACCTTCCCTGGCAGCTTTCATGTCCATCTCTGCAAGCAGATGCAAGGTTAGTTTTGCACATTTGTGCAATCCCTTTCTTTCCTTTGAGTGTCAGCTGCTGATGTCCAGAGCAGCAAGCGACCTGGGGTCACAGACAAGGCAAACATGGCATGCACAAGCCAGCATAGTCCCTGGCCCAGCTCCATAGACAGCCTCTGCTCCATGCATACCCCTGATCTAGGGCAGGGTGTCCCTGCCCGTGGCAGGGGGGTTGGAACCAGGTGATCCTTGTGGTCCCTTCACAACCCTGACTGATTCTATGATTCTATGCACGGCACTCCTCTGGCTTTGCCCTGCAGAGACTGTGTGAATCATTGTGCTAGTTTGAGCCTAGCTAGGATATTTTAGTGAGAGAAATTAGATGATAGGCTGTGAAAAGGAAACAACGCTGATGTCTGCTGCACTCATAGGCTTGCTGAGATGGATAAAAACAAGAACACAAAGATAGATAACAGAGTTGCTGTGTGTCTCTGGCTGCCTGCACTCTTCTCCCTAACCTGCTGCCTGTGTAACTAACGCTTCTGCTTCCTAACACCCTTGGCCAATTCTCCAAACTCACCTTGAACATAAGGCAAAGTCTGGAATAAGGTAGAGGGGTGGGGAGAAGGTGGAAGGGTGGTTGAGAGCCTCTGCTGGGGACTCTGGTTTCTGGAGGGCTGCTGTGTTTCTGCATTACTTTTTGACTTGTCTATTTCTGTCTGTAGCTGTATAGATTGTAAATACCTGCTTGTATCTTGTGCTAAGCTGTGAATATAAAGCTTCATTCCTAATTTCCAATTCAGCTGAGTCTAGTCTGGGTGATTTCATAAGAGTGCAGGGGCAGGTAATACCCAAACCATCACAATCATCTTTTAAGGGGAGAGCTGGGCATGCTTGGCCTCCCTTCATTCCTGTGAGTGGTGAACAGAGGCTGACAGGAGCTCTGTCCTCCCACTGGGATATATATATCACAGAATCACAGAATGAAACGGGTTGGAAAAGACCTCTGAGATCATCGAGTCCAACCTATCACCTAATGCCTTCTCATTAACTAACCCATGGCACTAAGTGCCTCATCCAGCCTCCTTTTAAACACCTCCAGGGATGGCAACTCCACCATCTCCCTGGGCAGCCCATTCCAATGCAAATCGCTCTTGCCATGAAGAACTTCTTCCTAACATATAGCCTGAACCTGCCCTGGCACAGCTTGAGGCTGTGTCCTCTTGTTCTGTCCCTGGTTGCCTGGCAGAAGAGACCAACCCCACCTGGCTACAATCTCCCTTCAGGTAGCTGTAGAGAGCAATGAGGTCTGCCCTGAGCCTTCTCCAGGCTGCACACCCCCAGCTCCCTCAGTCTCTCCTCATAGCACTGTGCTCCAGCCCCAAATCCTTGCTTTTATACATCTCAGCAAACCTATGAGTGGAACAGACAACACCAGAAACCAGAGTCCCCAGGAGAGTCTCCCAACCACCCTTCCACCTTCTCCCCACCCCTCTACCTTACCCCAGACTTTGTATTATGTTCAAGGTGAGTTTGGAGGGTCGGCCGGGGGGGGTTAGGAGACAGAAGGATTAGCTAGGCAGCACGTTAGGGAGAGAAGTACATGCAGCCAGAGCCAGAGAGAGCAACTCTGCTGTCAATCTTTGTGTTCTTGTTTTTATCCATCTCAGCAAACCTATGAGTGGAGCAGACATCAGCACTGTTTCCTTTCCACAGCCTCTCACTAAAACATCCCAGCTAGGCCCAAACTAACACAGAGAACATAGAGATATCCAGGGTTGGACAATGCAGATTGTGTGGTACCCACCTGGGAGGCCAGGGAGGGAAAAGGGAGGCTGAGTTGGTGCCCCAGAGCCTCAACAGCGGAGGAAAGTGGCTGGACGCACGTGGCAGCATCTGCGGCAGCACACAAGAGGATGCTTTGCCCCTGCCCTCCATCCTGCTCACACTGCCCAGGCTCTGCCCGGGGGACAAAGGACCCTCTTCACCTGAGGCAATCAGGCACGAAGGTAACAGACTTGATGACAGATGGTAAAAGAATAATCACTTGCAAACAGGAGGATGAGAAGGCTGTGAGCACAGGTAGCACTGCCAGCCCTGCCCATCAGACAGCTCCGTCACAGGCTCCTGTGCGAGCAGACAGCCTCGCGATTTATATTCATCACATAGAGACGTATAAAATCTCATCAGCGCTTCCCAGGGCGTGCAGGATGCATTTAAAACGACTAAGAAAGATTACTTTTTTTTTCTCCCTGCCCCTGTCATGCTTTCTTTTCTTTTTTTTTTTTTTTCCTAATCCCCCGAGGACAAATGTCAGTGTCAGTTGGAGTCATCACACATACGAGTACAAACCACAGCTGCTTGTACACCAAGGGCAGATGAATAAGGATGGATTTGTTGAGTGCTGGAAGCAGGAATAACAGATGTGTAGATTACTGTTGAAATTTTCATTCTACTTTGAAACAGAAAATATTGATCTGGTTTATTATTATTATTATTAATTACTTTCTGCATTGGCTGGATGGTACTTGGGAACAGGGTACCTGTGTGGGTGCTGGAGGCAAGGGTACCCCTCATCTGCACCTAGGATCAAAGGTGGCTCTGGTGAAAAACTGGAGCTTGCAGCAGAGCCCTCAGCCCCCAAGATGTTGCGGAGGACCTGCCCCCTGAGTGTCACAGAAGAGGATTCTGCTGCCTATGTCAATTGTGGTGGAGGGGAGAAATTAATAGGTGCGAGATCATGGAATCATAGAATCAACCAGGCTGGAAGAGACCTCCAAGATCATCCAGGCCAACCTAGCACCCAGCCCTACACAAGCAACCAGACCATGGCACTAAGTGTCCCATCCAGGCTTTGCTTCAACACCTCTAGGGACAGTGACTCCACCACCTTCCTGGGCAGCCCATTCCAATGCCAATCACTCTCTCTGACAACAACTTCCTCCTAACATCCAGCCTGTACCTGTCCTGGCACAACTTGAGACTCTGTCCCCTTCTTCTGTTGCTGCTGCCTGGCAGAAAAGACCAACCTCACCTGGCTACAGCCTCCTTTCAGGTAGTTGTAGAGAGCAATGAGGTCTGCCCTGAGCCTCCTCTTCTGCAGGCTGCACACCCCCAGCTCCCTCAGCCTCTCCTCACAGGGCTGTGCTCCAGGCCCCTCCCCAGCCTTGCTGCCCTTCTCTGGACACCTTCCAGCACCTCAACATCTCTCTTGAATTGAGGAGCCCAGAACTGGACACAGCACTCAAGGTGTGGCCTGAGCAGTGCTGAGTACAGGGGCACAAGAACCTCCCTTGTCCTACTGGCCACACTGTTGCTGATCCAGGCCAGGATGCCATTGGCTCTCTTGGCCACCTGGGCACACTGCTGGCTCATCTTCAGCTACTCTCTGCCAGTACCCAGGGATAATATTCTATAAAAATATCTAATTTGTTAATTTCGATATTGTGAATTCTTGCCACCCCCAACCACTGAATTTTAATATCAATATTTGTTCTTACACAGTTATGGAAGACATTCTAGGAACATCAGCAAACAGTGGCTTGTTAAGAACCAGAAACATTCAAACTATAAACAGAGAGAGGAATATCCCCACGGTCAGTATGCCACTTGGGATCAATACGCTGCTTGCCCAGTAGGTGGGCCCAAGCTCTTTCTGCTCTAGGGCAGAAGGCAGTAGAGAATTACAGAGGCATTAAAGCATTTACTCACAAATTCTTATTAATTATCAATCACCCTCCAGGGGTACGTCACAGCCCATGCAAATGTCCAATCCATGGACAGGGACACCCTACTCTAGAGGTACTCCTACCCTAGAGGGCTGGAGCAAGTCTCCTATGAGGACAGACTGAAAGAGTTGGGGTTGTTCACTCTGCAGAAGAGGAGGCTCCCAGGTGACCTTCCTGTAGCCTTCCAGGATCTGAAGGGGGCTACAAAAAAGCTGGGGAGGGACCTTTTAGGCTGTCAGGGAGTGACAGGACTGAGGGGAATGGAGCAATGCTGGAGGTGGGGAGATTCAGCCTGGAAGGAGGATCTAGAAGCCTAGGGTAGGGTGTCCCTACCCATGGCAGGGGGGTTGAAACTGGCTGATCCTTGTGGTCCCTTCCAACCCCGACTGATTCTATGGTTGTATGATTCTAGATCAGGCTGGCCAGAGCCTCATCTAGCCTGGCCTTAAACACCTCCAGTGATGAGGCCTCAAACACCTCCCTGGGCAACCCATTCCAGCCTCTCACCACTCTCATGCTCAACAACTTCCTCCTCACCTCCAGGCTGAATCTCCCCACCTCCAGCTTTGCTCCAAACTCCCAGTGGTTGCAAACTCTGTTTAGCTTCACCGAATTAAGGACAGCATTTTCCCCCCTGTGAACTCTCATGAAGGACTCTGACACCTCACGCAGAAGTGGCAGACAAAAGCTAGGAAGGAACACCCTGAAAAAATCAGATTTGTCAAAGACTGAATTCCTCTGCAGTCCAATTTAATCCCTGGCAGCACGGAGCCTCAAAATTATCCATTCAGAGAGACAATGCTCACGTCTCTGGAATATATGGCTGTGAAGAAACATCAAAAGGAACTGTAAGAAAGGCTGGGAATAAGTTTCTTTCACCTGATTGAGTTTCCTAATAACAATGGAGAAGAGAATAACAACAACAATTCAGCTAGAAAGAGAAGATTTTATTAATCTGTTTCCTGCACTTGTCTGGCAGACATACTCACAGCATCAGTAATAAAGCAGAAAGAAATGTAATTGAGTCAGGTCTCAGGTGGGGCTTACAGGGGTAAGCAAGCCAGCTGAAGTGCCTCAGCTTCATACAAGACAGGAAGTTTCCCTGTGCCTGGCTCTGAGTGAGGTTTCAGGCAGAGGAGGCAGCCCTGGGGTGGGTGCAGAGGACACCCAATGGTGCCACGCTCTGGGCTCATCTGCTGCTATGGGCACAACAAAGAGCTGGCTCCAGGACTAGGGGCAGTGGGTGGGACCTGAGGCATAGGAGGTTCCATGTGAACCTGAGGAAGAATTTTCTTCCCTGTGAAGGTGACAGCAGTGGAAGAGGCTGCCCAGGCAGTTTGTGGAGTCTCCCTCTCTGGAGATGTTCAAGGCCATCTGGATGCATTCCAGTGTGATCTGCTCTGGCAGGGAGGCTGGACCAGATGAGCTTTGGAGGTCCCTTCCAGCCCCTGACATTCTATGATTCTTTGGTTGTACCCTGGGGCATTTCAGGGCCCGTGGTCAGGGAGGAGCAGTGGCTGGTGACTTCACTGCAGCATGTGGAGCTCCCAGAGGGTGGCACACCCTGGTGCCTGTGGTGCCTGGACACTTCAGTACTTTTACAGTAGCATTCACGAAGTGAAAATGATCTGCTACCACACCATGGAGCAGTGTTTGTGTTTGACCTCAGCTCCAGCAAATACTCAAGGGTTTCCTTTGGATTAGTTATGCTGATAAAACCTCACAAATACCACACTGCTCTCTCATCAAACATACAGGACCACAGGCTCACAGGATGTCAGGGGTTGGAAGGGACCCAAAGGGATCATCCAGTCCAATCACCCATCCCAAGCAGGACCACAGAATCTAGCTCAGCTCACACAGGAACACATCCAGACAGGCCTTGAAAGGCTTCAGAGAAGGAGACTCCACAACCTCTCTGGGCAGCCTGTGCCAGTGCTCTGGGACCCTTCCAGCAAAGAAGTTCCTCCTTGTGTTGAGCTGGAACCTCCTGTGCTGCAGCTTCCATCCATTGCTGCTTGTCCTATCCCAGAGAGCAGTGAGCAGAGCCTGTCGTCAACCCCCCCTTGACCCCCAGCCCTCAGAGATTTAGAAACATTGATTAAATCCCCTCTTAATCTTCTCTTCTCCAGACTGAACAGCCCCAGGTCCCTCAGCCTCTCCTCATCAGGCAGTGCTCCAGTCCCCTCATCATCCCTGTAGCCCTCCACTGGACCCTCTCCAGCAGGTCTCTGTCTTTGATGAATCATAGAAGCATAGAATCCACCATGTTGGAAGAGAACTCCAAGCTCATTCAGTCCAACCTATCACACCTTGATCAGTCTGGTCTAGCAGAGGGTGTCCCTGCCTGTGGCTGATGTCTGTGAGTGATTGCCTCATCAGGCAGAAGAACTCTCCTAGCGAAAGCCCCACCCAAGACACCTCTTTCATTTTCAGCAGGCATTTATCCCTGCTTCACACTGACTACTTCAAAAGAGATGCACTGCCAGGGGAAAGTGGACATTTCCCTTTCCTGCTGGCAGTAACAGAAGAGACACTTCCTGGAACTTTTTGTTATGGGCCAAACATATTCCAGCTGCGTTGGACATTCCTTTGTAGGTGGATTTCTTTCTTCAGCAATGAATTCTGTATTTTTGGTTCCTCACAGAGTGGGACCACAACTGGAGAGTCAGCAATGCTTTACAAGTGATACAGTCAGCAGCTGTCAGGCAGAGGTTGTCATGGATGCATATGGATGTTTTTTCTGCCAGGCACCCAGCAGCAGAAGAAGGGGACACAGTCTCAAGTTGTGCCAGGGGAGGTCTAGGCAGGATGTTAGGAGGAAGTTGTTGGCAGAGAGAGTGATTGGCATTGGAATGGGCTGCCCAGGGAGGTGGTGGAGTCGCCATGCCTGGAGGTGTTGAAGCCAAGCCTGGCTGGGGCACTTAGTGCCATGGTCTGGTTGACTGGCTAGAGCTGGCTGCTAGGTTGGACTGGATGAGCTTGGAGGCATCTTCCAACCTGCTTGATTCTATGATTCTGTGATTTGATTTTCCTCTTTCCCTTTAAACATTAACTTTTGTCATCCAGCTGCCAAGCACAAGGAAGCCTCTTGCTCACTTCCCCTCAGTGCTGTTGGGGAGAGAATCAGGAAAAAAATAATATTTGTGGGTTGAGATAAAGGCAGTTTAATAGGACAGAAAAGGAAAGGGAAATAATAGCAATAATTTATTCTTATTTTTTAAAATTATTTACACAAACTCTATGAGGAGAGGCTGAGGGAGTTTGGGGGTGTGCAGCCTGCAGAAGAGGAAGCTCAGGGCAGACCTCATTGTTGTCTGCTACTCCCTAAAGGGAGGCTGTAGCCAGGTGGGGTTGGGCTCTGCTGCCAGGCAGCCAACAACAGAACAAGGGGACAGAGTCTCAAGCTGTGCCAGGGGAGGTCTAGGCTGGATGTTAGGAGGAAGTTGTTGTCAGAGAGAGTGATTGGCATTGGAATGGGCTGCCCAGAGAGGTGATGGAGTCACCATCCCTGGAGGTGTTGAAGCCAAGCCTGGCTGGGGCACTTAGTGCCATGGTCTGGTTGACTGGCTAGGCCTGGGTGCTAAATTGGACTGGCTGATCTTGGAGGTCTCTTCTAACCTGCTTGATTCTACAATTCTACTCACAGAAGAAGAGTGCAACTGAGTTTTTTTTTTTTTTTACTTTAATAGCATTTTGATCCAAATTGCTTCTGTGTCACGTATATGCCTGTCTGGGTAGTGCAAAAAGTAGATCTGTCCCCAGCCTGCTTGTTCTGCTTGCATTAGCTATGAGTTTTTTTCTGCTCCCACACAACAACAGCGCTGTGGCCAAGTTAGCAGTCAGGCCCTTACCCAGAGCAATAAGAAGCAACTGTGATTTTTTGGCAAAGTGGAACTCCAGGGTCTCAGTTTTTCAATTTCCCATCTCTGTAGTCCTTCCCTCTTTGTGCCAACATTAATCTCTGAGGAATAGGTTGAAAGAAGAATTTGTCACAGCTCCTCACACATGAGACAAGAGCGAGCAGAGACATACTTAAGGATATTTCTCTTCCATCAGCACTTTCAAGTTTATGAAAGTTCAGCATATTAGCATCAGGCTTATGCTTACAGTTGTTTTTCTTTTCTAACACAATGTGAAAGCAGAGTGTTGTAAAAATACATACCCTGATTAGGAGCATACTGCTCAAAACTTGCTCTGTGTGTGTGTGTGTTTTAGGGAGGAACTGTGGGGGAGAGAAATGACTGTGAGAAGAAACTGCTAGTAAAGGCTGGAGCCCATCAGAAGAAGATTATGTCAGGTGTTGCACATTGGAAGTAATAACCTGTCTGCTGCCAAGGATCTTGCCCAGAGCTGCTGCTTGCAAGCTGGGGAGGGCTAATGGCATCCTGGCTTGCCTGGATGAGCCTGAGGGTGCTGGGACTGTGTTGCTGAGAGAGGAGGAGACTAAGGGGTGACCTCAGCCATGTTTATTAATATGCGCAGGGTGAGTGCTAGAAGGCTGGAGCCAGGCTCTGCTGGGCAATGCCCAGGTGTCCTGGAGTCCTGTACCCCTAAATTCTTGTCCTGCTGTGACTTCGGGGGAGAGGGAAAGCCACCTGGTTCCCCCCCGATCTCGCCTGCCCTGCAGGTGTGAAGGGGGTAAGCAAAGGGGTCCTGCCCACATGAGGAGTGCCCTGTGCAGTGCCCACGCTGGGATCTGGCTGGGATTCGCTGTGCGCCTTCGCGCCTAGGGTGTGGTAACTCTGCCCTTTGTCCAGCGAGGGTATAAATTGGGGGGCTTCCCGCCTTTGGGGGTTCCCGCCTTGGATTTCGTCCATGCCTGGACGTTCTTGTTGTCTGCCTGAGACTTCTCCCCCCACCTCCCTCGCCTAAGCTGAATACAGAAAGCTTCAAAGAACTGCTATAGCCATTGACACCTTTGTAAGCCTAACAACCTTTAACGATCCACCTGCGACTGCTGAAAAGGGAATGACAGAGGCAGACCGCAGGAGGAAGCCTGACCGTGAGTTATTTTGGCTCAGCTCCACTTTATTAGTAAGAAAACCACTATTAATTAATAGCTAAAGCCTTTTCCAACTTCTGACTTCCACAATAGTCAGATTATTGATGGTATCCCTGTAGATAATTCTCAAGCAACTCAATCTGCTAATTAAACAAAATTAATCTTTGTATATATAGTTTTGGGGGCGGGTCTTGGGAAAATAAAGTAACTATTTTTGTATAAAATTCCCGACTTGGCCACACATTAATTCCTGCCTCCACAACACCAGGGACAGGACAAGGGGCAATGGGTGGAAGATGAGGAGGATTTTTTTCAGTGTGAGGGTGACACAGCACTGGAAGAGGCTACCCAGGGGGGTTGTGGAGTCTCCCTCTCTGGAGATATTCCAGAACCATGTGGATGTGTTCCAGTGTGATCTGCTCTGGGTGATCCTGCTCTGGCAGGGATGTGGACCAGATGAGCTTTGGAGGTCCCTTCCATCCCCTGACATTCTATGATCCTATGATTCTAGTATACAAATTAAAAGTAATACAGAAACACAAGACCACTCCCAACAATCAGAGTCCCCAGGAGGGGCTCCCAACCACCCTTCCACCTTCTTTTCACCCCCCTCCCTTATCCAAGAATCTGCCTTACATGCAAAGTGAGTTGGAAGAATTGACAAGTGAGGGTTAGAACCAGAATGATTAGTTGGGTTACACAGATCCAGGCAGAGGCAGTTAATACGGCAGAAACCAGAGAGAAACACAGCCAGCCTTATCTATGTTTGTGTCACAGAATCACAGAACCAACCTATCACCTAACACCACCTCATTAACTAAACCATAGAATGATAGAATTAACCAGGTTGGAAGAGACCTCCAAGATCATCCAGTCCAACCTAGCACCCAGCCCTAGCCAATCAATCAGAACATGGCACTAATTTGATTGGATAGGGCTGGGTGATAGATTGGACTAGATGAATCTGGGGGTCACCTCCAACCTGGCTGATTCTATGATTCTAAGTGCCTCATCCAGCCTCCTTTTAAACACCTCCAGGGATGGCAACTCCACCACCTCCCTGGGCAGCCTATTCCAATGCTAATCACTCTTTCTGTGAAGAACTTCTTCCTAAGATATAGCCTGAACCTGCCTGGGTGCAGCTTGAGTCTGTGTCCTCTTGTTCTGTCCCTGGGTGCCTGGCAGAAGAGACCAACCCCACCTGGCTACAACCTCCCTTGAGATAGCTGCAGACAGCAATGAGCTCTGCCCTGAGCCTCCTCTTCTGCAGGCTGCACACCCCCAGCTCCCTCAGCCTCTCCTTGTAGGGCTGCGCTCCAGCCCCAAATCCTTGCCTTTATACATCTCAGCAAACCTATGAGTGGAGCAGACATCACCACTGCTTCCTTTTCACAGCCTATCACCTAATTTGTCTCATTAAAATATTCCAAATAGCTTCAGAGCAGCAGGGCAGCTAAGCTGCCTTGCTGCCTCCTTCAGCACAGGCACAGGAGCCAGAGCCAGGCGTTTGCAAACGCCGCTTCCACTCTGTGCGCTCCTCGGTACAAATGTCACAACTCAGTGTTATGAGCATCGGCGACGTTGAAGAAATTACTGCTTCAGACTTGGAAATTGCTGTCTTGACTGCCAACAAGTGTTTGGCAAGATGAATTATTGGAACTCAGTCTGCTGGAAGAGAGGAAAAAAAACGATGCTTTAGCTGCTAGAGACGATCCAGATTGCTTCACCCAAAGAAACTGATCCACCTTGTTAGAATTCTGGGAAGAAAATTCCCTGTTCTTGCAGCACTGACAACTTCCACTACAAAGAGTCCCCTTCTTTTTAATCTGCTGTTCTTTCTCTTTGCTTTGTAAGCCAGCACATTGCTCCATGTGCCTGCCCTTCAGTGCTACTGTCAACCCGAGGAAATTAGCGCTCCTGTATTCTGAAAGAGAAGTACTACTCGTCTTGGTGCTAGTCCCAGGGACTCAAATATAGTTAGTAGAACCAACAACAATTTATTGAATGCCTTTCCCTCTTCCCCCCTTTTTTTCAGAGAGAAGGAAGTAGATGGAGAGAGGAAGATATAAAGCACACCCAAATAAAATAGTCTCACTTCGATTTGGATGTTAAAAGAGACAAAGCTTTAACAATAAATAAGAGGTATTTGAGGTAGGGGAGTTACAAAGAAGGTATAGGGAAGGGTAATATGATCACAGCTCTTTTCCTTCTCTGCTCCTTCTTCTCTTCTCCGTCGTTCTCTTTATTTCTCTCTCTCCCCCTTCTTCCCTCTCTCCCTCTGTTTCGTCCAACCTTATCCTTTAATAAATAGTTTTGTGGTGATATCTGGTCTCCTTTGCACCTTAATTTGGAAATCCATAAGAACAGGTCTTGCTCCTCTGGACAGAGACACTGTTAATCTCTGCTCCTCTGGACCTCGACACCTTGGCCAGCAGTACCCTTGCTGCCTGTGTGCCTGAGGCTCTGATTTTGTTTCTACACCTCTGGCTGGAGGAGAGGTACAACTTCTCTCTAGCCAGCCTCCCTCTATGCTATCCCTCTGTGCTCATAGATATTTCAGTTTCCCCCTAGGCCTCTCCTTCTCACAGGCACTGTCTCCATTTTTCATCTTAGCTCTGGCAAATGACCAAAGTGCTAGTTTGAAGTGAAAATTCTTGTTGCTAGAAGAAGGAATGATCAGAGAGGAAATGGCCTGAGGTTGTTCTAGGGGAGATTTAAGTAGACCATGAAGAACAATTTCTTTCCCAAAAGGCTTGTCAAGGCCTAGCCCAGGCTGCCCAGAGCAGAGGTGAAGTCCCCATCCCTGGAGGGGGTTAGAAGCCATGCAGATGTGATGCTGAAGGGCACAGCTTACTGGTGACTTGTCTGTGCTGGGCTAAAGGTTGGACTCAGTGCTTAAAGGTCTTTTCCAACCTATGGATCACCTGTGTGCTGACTGACTTTGCTTTTCCAGGTTAATTAGCTGCCTTCACCTGGCCTCCCCTCCTCCAGCAGCATGCATTTAGTTGGGCAGTATCAATGAAGTGAACAGAGACAGAAGGAGCATGCAGACTCCCTGGTTTTGCCACATGCACCCTCCTGGACAACCCTGATGTAAGGAGAGCTGTGGGAGCAGCCCTTCTTGGCCTGCTCCATCTCTTGCACTCTGCTCTGAGGGGCCACACGCACCAGCATGGGGACTCTGACTGCAATGGCCTTTGCTGCTGCAGTCTGTAAAGGGATTCACATCACTCGACTCACCTTCAGTCATCTCCCATAATGGGTAACGGAGAGCTTCATTAGCTCCAGCCTAAATCACTTTTCAAGCTGCCAGCAAGGTAACAAAGCTGCTCAACAGCAGGAGATGTGAAAAGGCAATTAAAGAAGCCTCATGGAGTTACTTGCTCCTATCTGCACAACCAGGAAGGAGAGGTGGCACTTGCCCGGTGCCAGCCAGCGAGTGCCTGTCGCCGTGGCATGCTCGACTCCACGCACATTAACTCTGGCTGGCACTGAAGTGATGCTCAGGTTGAGCTGCTTCTGGCAGAGACATTTGTTCAATCATGAAACACTTCTCTCAGGTTGCAGGGTTCACAGCAGATGGCTGAATTAGGGGGATCTGCAGTGCTAATGCTGTGGAGCAATTTGTGATGGAGTGCACGCTTCTGGGGGTCTGTGACTCAACCTGCTCATGTATTTTACATGCTTCTCTCTTTCCCATTCCTTTTCTTCTCTCTTTTTGCTTAGCAAAGAGGAGCACTCAGCAGTGCAGAGGCTGCCACCACCTGTGAGCACTCTGCACCTAGGTTGCTCCTTGTCTCCATCTGCAACACCTCAGAGTCAGGAGATGTTGGCTCAGGGCCGAGGGGCCCAGGAAGCAAAGCAGCAATTGCCAAGTGTCCTCCAGCACTCCTCCCACACATCTCCAGTCTGGAGAGAAGATTCCCAGGTGACCTTTCAGTATCTCAAGGGGGCTACAAGAAAGCTGGGGAGGGACTTTTTAGGCTGTCAGGGAGTGACAGGACTTGGGGGAATGGAACCAAGCTGGAAATGGGTAGATTGAGACTGGATGTTAGGAAGAAGTTGCTCAGCATGAGGGTGGTGAGAGCCTGGAATAGGTAGCCTCATCCCTGGAGGAGGCCAGGCTGGATGAGGCTGTAGACAGCCTGCTCTGGTGTGATGTGTCCCTGCCCATGGCAGGGGGTTGGAACTGGCTGATCCTTGTGGTCCAGACCAACCCTGACTGATTCTATGATTCTCTCTTAGTGATGATCAGCAGCTCACCCTCACTTCTTCTGCCTCTTGCACAGCAACAAAGGGGATGTGCACTTCTGCATCCTTGTCTTTATGGCGTTCTGGAGCACTCCAAATTCCTTTCCTCTCCCCCCGCAGGTTTGAATGGGCAGCAGAAGGCACTGCGCAGGGCTGGTGCTGGGCTGGGGCTGGTGCCCAGGATTCCATGGCAGATGGACATTCCCTCTAGAAAAGCATAAACAGAGCAAGGGGGAAGGCACAAGGGGGCTCCTGCCTTGCAAGTGGCTGCTGCCTTGCAAGTGGCTGCTGCCTTGACAGAGCTCTGACAGGACAGGTGCCTGCCGTGACAGAGTTCCTGCCTGGGACCTTCCCTGCTTTTGGACGGCTCCTGCCTTTCTGCAGGGCTCTCGGTTTTACACCGTCCCTGCCTGTGGATGCTTCTCTCCACTTCTGCACCGTTCTGTGCACACTTGCAAGCTTGGCAGGTCCTGGGGGCCACTGGAGAGAGCTGCTGGCAGCACCCAGACCTGGTGTTGTGGAGGCAGGAATTAATGTGTGGCCGAGTCGGGAATTTTATACAAAAATAGTTACTTTATTTTCCCAAGACCCACCCCCAAAACTATATATACAAAGATTAATTTTGTTTAATTAGCAAATTGAGTTGCTTGAGAATTATCTATAGGGATACCATCAATAATCTGACTATTGTGGAAGTCAGAAGTTGGAAAAGGCTTTAGCTATTAATTAATAGTGGTTTTCTTACTAATAAAGTGGAGCTGAGCCAAAATAACTCATGATCAGGCCTCCTCCTGCGGTCTGCCTCTGTCATTCCCTTTTCAGCAGTCGCAGGTGGATCGTTAAAGGTTGTTAGGCTTACAAAGGTGTCAATGGCTATAGCAGTTCTTTGAAGCTTTCTGTATTCAGCTTAGGCGAGGGAGGGGGGGGAGAAGTCTCAGGCAGGCACGAGTGAGGAGGGGGGAGAAGTCTCAGGCAGGCACGAAGGTCCAGGCATGGATGAAATCCAAGGCGGGAACCCCCAAAGGCGGGAAGCCCCCCAATTTATACCCTCTCTGGACAAAGGGCAGAGTTACCACACCTTAGGCGCAAAAGTGCACAGCCAATCCCAGCCAGATCCCAGCGTGGGCACTGCTCCTGCGGGCAGGACCCCTTTGCTCACCCCCTTCACACCTGCAGGGCAGGCGAGGTGGGGGGGAAACCAGGTGGCTTTCCCTCTCCCCCCGAAGTCACGTCTGGAGAGAATTTAGGGGTGTACAGGACTCCAGGACACCTGGCTACCCTGGGACCACATCACAGCCCATTTGCTGCCTGCCATTCTGAGCTGGGCAGACCCCATCAGCTTGGCTCTCCCCTGCTGCTGCTGAGGCAGTGTCCCTTGCATGAATCCCTGTCCTGTGGCAGCTATGTCCAGAGACACTGCTGAGCTTGGAGGCTTTGCCACTGGCCTTGGGTGCCTCAGGTGTCGGCTGGTCTCTCAGCAGTTGGTTCACTGATTGCTCTGGTGGGGGACAGGACAGAACCAACGACACAATGACAGCTTTCCAGAGGATGAGATGTCCATCAGGAACGTTGCCCAGGTCTGCCTTTTTTAATGTGTGCCCATCCAGTAACTTGCATCCAGCTTTATGACTGTTCTCTGAGTTTGAACAAGAGACATACAACATTTAAGAAGGTGATCATATCCACCAAAACATGGTTTCATGTGTGAAATAAAACCCATCTGCTGCCAAGCGTGTCATAACCTCACTCCCACTTGAGCCTGCTTGAAGAGTGTTTCACCAGGGTCAGATATTCAAGGATGAAAACACAACTCAAGCTATGTGTCCCAGTTGAGGAACATCAGGGTAAAGCACTTGAAAGAGCATCTGTAAGCCGATTCACCTCCCTTTGTGCTGTGTCTGAGCCACAGGAGGCACAAACAGGCACTTTGTCACTGAAGCTTAGACCCTTTATATCCCAGCCTGTCTTATCAGCTGGCTCAAAAGCCTTCACTAGCACAACTCTAACCTGGCTCCTTAGGCCAGCATCGGGCAGTGACTTTAATAGCAGAGTCACAACTGAGAACCTGCTCTGAGTCCAGCAGCAGCAGCCAGCTCCTTTGCAATGCTGTGGTAGTGCCACATCTCTGTTAGGAGGACAGCTGGGGCTGTGCTGCTGGGAGGAGACTGAGAGGTGACCTTAGCAATGGTTATCAATATGTTTAGGGTGAGTGGCAGGAGGCTGGAGCCAGGCTCTGCTGGGTGACGCCCAGTGCCAGCACAAGGGGCACTGGGTGGAAGCTGAGGCATAGGAACTTTTATGTAAACATGAGGAGGAATTTTTCCCCTGTGAGGGTGACAGAGCCCTGGAAGAGGCTGCCCAGGGAGGTTGTGGAGTCTCCCTCTCTGCAGATATTCCAAGGCTGCCTGGATGTGTTCCTGTGTGATCTGGTGTAAGAGATCCTGCTCTGACAGGGTGGCTGGAGTGGATGAGCTTTGGAGGTCTCTTCCAGTCCCTGACATTCTGTGATTCTGTGATCCCCACTTCCCAAGTGCTGATTTCAGTGCTACTGAGAGCCCAGTCTGCTCTGTGATCCCCTTCACAGCACAGCTGCAGGGACACCCGCACTGCCACGGCAGAGCCAGGAGCAGAGAGAAGGGAGAACAAAGCCTGCAGTGAGGTGGTGGGAAGTGAGCAGCAGCCAGGGAGAGACCTCTGGCTGGATACCAAAGGAAGCACATTATTTATTACATCCGCAGTTTCTTCCAACAAGAGTGGCTTTTCATAGTCAATATCACCTTGTCATCCTCCTTGACATCTCTTCCTTTCCACATGAATCTTCTTGGACATTGATGAGCAAAATTATTCAGTCTTACAGACTGACTTGTGCATCAGGACAAACCTTTTTTTCTTCCCAGGGAACAATCTCCACATTCATTCTGGGGTCACGTTGCCTGCTCTGTACCTGCCATCCCTCATGATCAGCGCACACCCAGATCCATCTCAGCTAATGAGATCCGGCGTACTTGGAGAAATCCCTGCAGCTTATTGCTGAGAGGATGCTCTTTCGGTTTTTAAACCTGTATCACATGCAATCTCTGCCATTGTTGCTCTCAAGGTCAGCCAACACCTTCAGAAGGACAATTCCCTCCTCCTCAGTCCTGGCTGTGTGTCCTGGATTTTTCACTAGGCAGTGTCATCAGCGCACTCCTGAGCAGGGCCAGTCCAAGGACAAGACACTAGGGACCATGCCTGCTCCAGAGAGTAGGCATGTGTAAATGTCCTTCAAACTCAGTCCTCCTACGTGGCCCAGGCACTCATCTGCTCTCAGTCTCAGTGCAGGGTGTCTGGCAGTACCCTGCCTTCTCATTAAACACATCCAGGCTGGGTGACTCCACCACCTCCCTGGGCAGCTCGTTCCACTCCCTGACCACTCTCTCCATGAGAAACATTTTCCTCGTGTCCAATCTAACCCTCCCCAGCCTCAGCTTGAGGCCATTCCCCCTTGTTCTGGCTGCAATTCCCTGTGAGCAGAGCCCAGCAGCAGCCTCTCCACAGTGTCCCTTCAGGTAGTTGTAGACAGCAATGAGGTCTGCCCTCAGCCTCCTCTTCCTCACACTACCCATCCCCAGCTCCCTCAGTCTCTCCTCATCAGAATTACTCTCCAGGCCCTTCCCCAGCCTTATTGCCCTCCTCTGGACCTGCTCCAGCACCTCCACACCTCTCTTGTATTGCAGTGACCAAAATTGAACACAACACTCGAGGTGTGGCCTCAGCAGAGCCCAGTCCAAGGGGACAATCCCCTCCCTGCCCCTGCTGGCCACAGCATTTTTGATCCCAGCCAGGATGTGAAAAGATGTGAAACCCACATTCAAGCTGCAGAGCAATGATGGCACTGCAAGCATGGCTGTGCTGAGTCAAACTGCTCAGCATTGGTATCAGCTCAGCAGAGTCACCTAACAGGGCACCAAGGTGGTGCCTAGCAGCTGTCCTCGTGTGATCATCGCTCTATCCAGTTAGCTCAGCAACTGAAGACTCTGCTGCACCTCTTTCCACTCTGCATTCTGACAGGTACCTGCAGCTGGGTTCATTCACCTGAATGCCCTCTTGCTCTAGGCCTGAATTGTTGAGAGCAGGGCATGGCTAGGTGGTGCATGCAACAGCACCTCCTCCTGTGGCACAGGACAGCTCTGCCATAGCAGTCTGGTTCCCAGGTGGGGTATTTCTAGTTACTTCTTTTATTTCATTTTTCTATTGTGTCTCAGTTCACAGAGTCACAGAGTGTCAGGGGCTGGGAGGGACTCCAAAGGGAGGTTTGGAGCGATGCTGTTCTCTTCCCATGTCACTGCCACTGATGCAGCCCTGCTGTCCGAGGGGTGGATGAGCACCTGCCAGCCATGGGAATCACAGAATGTCAGGGGCTGGAAGGGACCTCAAAAGCTCATCCACTCCAACCCCCCTGCTACAGCAGGATCTCCTACACCAGATCACACAGGAACACATCCAGGCAGGTTTGGAATATCTGCAGAGAAGGACACTCCACAACCCCCGTGGGCAGCCTCTTCCAGGGCTCTGTCACCCTCACAAGGGAAAGAAATTCCTCCTCATGTTTACATAAAAGTTCCTATGCCTCAGCTTCCACCCATTGCCCCTTGTGCTGGCCCTGGGCATCACCCAGCAGAGCCTGGCTCCAGCCTCCTGCCACTCACCCTAAACATATTGATAACCATTGCTGAGGTCACCTCTCAGTCTCCTCCTTTCCCAGCAGCACAGCCCCAGCTCCCTCAGGCTCTCCTCCTAACAGAGATGTTCCATTCCCTTCAGCATCTTTGTGGCTCTGTGCTGGACTCTTTCAAGCACCTCTATGTCCCTCTTGAATGAGGAGAGGGAGGCAGAACAGGACACTGTACTCTGGATGTGTCCTCAGCAGAGCAGAGTAGAGAGGCAGGAGAACCTTTCTCGACCTACTAACCACAGCCCTTTTAATAGAGCCCAGAATGTCATTGCCTCTCCTGGCCACAAGAACACATTGCTGGCTCATGCTCAACCTCCCATCAACTAGGACCCCCAAATCCTTTGCTGTCTTCCAACAGATCAGTCCCCAGCCTATACTGCTCCCTGGGGTTGTTCTTTCCCAGGTGCCAGACTCTACCCTCATTCTCATTGGATTCCCAGCCTGGCTGAATGGCAGCACAACTCTCTGCTGTGGCAGCCACTGCACCCAGCTTGGTGCCATCAGCAATCTTGCGGACAGTGCACTCTGTGCCCTCATCCAGGTCGTTGATGAATGTATTGAACAGAACTTGTCCCTGCACTGACCCCTTTGGGCATTGCCTCTCCTACCTGCAACACCCAATAACTTAACACCAAATCAGGCAGGGCTCCACAGGAAAGGATTTACAACTGTCACACTGAAAGCCTCTCTGTAAAACAACTGTAGTAATTTTTTCCATTTAGGAGCTGGGATACAATTGTTGGAAGGGTCTAGAGCACAGGTTTTGTGAGGAGCAGCTGAGGGACTTGCAATTGTTCAGAGAAAAAGGTGGCCAAGGGGAGACCTCATTGCTCTCTGCAATTCCCTGAAAGGAGGTTGGAGCCAGGTCGGGATCAGCCTCTTCTCCCAAGTGATAGGACAAGAGGAAACAGCCTCAAGTAGTCCCAGGGGAGGTTTAGGTTGGACATCCCAGACAAGCAGCAACAGAAGAAGGGGACACAGTCTCAAGTTGTGCCAGGGAGGTCTAGGCTGGATGTTAGGAGGAAGTTGTTGGCAGAGAGAGTGATTGGCATTGGAATGGGCTGCCCAGGGAGGTAGTGGAGTTGCTGTCCCTGGAGGTGTTGAAGCCAAGCCTGGATGAGGCACTTAGTGCCATGGTCTGGTTGACTGGCTAGGGCTGGGTGCTAGGTTGGACTGGCTGAGCTTGGAGGTCTCCTCCAACCTGGTTGATTCTATGATTCTATGAGGAACAATTTCTTCCCTGTGAGAGCTGTCAAGGCCTGGCCTAGGCTGCCCAAGGTCAGAGGGGGAGTTCCTATCCCTGCAGTGGTTTTGAAGCCATGAAGATGGGGTGCTGAGGGACATGGTTTAATGGTGACCTGGCAGTGCTGGGTTAAGAGTTGGACTCTGTGATCTTAAAAGTCTCTTCCAACCAAACTGATTCTGTGATTACAAAAGCTTTGCCTTGGAGAGAAAGCAGAAGAGTCAGTTCTGTTGCACTCCCTTTTCACTTTAAGCCTGATTTGAATGCCTTTAAGAGGAAAAGGGAATGCTGAAAGGAGGTCCTGGAAGGGAGATGGATTAATGGTCCATGTAGATAACAGCAGTGAAACGTGTCAGATGCGGTCACTGACACTACACTTCCTCTGTCTAGACATAACATGCAGCGTTTGTTTACAAACAAGACAGTATTTACACTTCAAAATTAAATTGTTTCCTGTCTATTAGTCACTCTGGGAAATAAATAAACCCCACAGCTTGCTGCTAATCCTCCTCGTTGATTCCAAACAAATGATTTACAATGTGTTGCCTGCCATAATCACAATATGCTGTGTACTTTAATGATAATGGTGCATATATCTTTCTTCACAAGGCTTCACTTCAAGCTTTTCGAGGATATTTATTCCCTCATCTGCATATGAAAAGTCAATGCCGGAGCCGCATCGATGGAGGCTGCTGTAGCATTCATAAAGACAGAGCTGCAATTAAACAGCAGCTACAAGGCAGTGAACAAGCTGGGTGAGAAGGGAGGAACAATGAACGGGTTGGAAAAGAGCCAGAGAGAGGCTGGAAGTGCCTGTTGAGCAGGGCAGGGTCAGTGAGGACGCATGGAGGGGTTCTACCTCAGCACCAGCTCACCCACCAAGACCCTGGCCCTGCAGCACACAGAGCGGCTACTTCCCACAGCTGGCACAGCTGGTGAGCTCTGGCTCGGGCTCAAGGGGCTTTACACGGGCTGAAGCTTGTCCTGGTTTGCCACAGGGCCACAGCTACAGCCCCATCCCAGCAGGCAAGGAGCAGTGGAGGGCTTGAGAATGATGGTGAAAGGCACAGAGGGGAGTGCGGGCTGGTGGCCAGCTGGGCATAGCGCATGCTCCAGGGTACAGAGCCAGGCACAGACAAGGGCACAGCAGCAGCCATGTGGTAGCAGCCTGGATCACCCCCAACACACTACAGACCTCCTGCCAGGTGGGAGGGAAGTGTCCCTTGCATCAGGCAGAAGCCATGAAGCTGCCCCATGTGGTGTCTGCCTGGAACATCCCCACCGAAGCTCTCACACAAATGAGGAGCTGGACATGAGGCTGGACCATGCCATGGACATTTAATTAGCTTGTCTTTGAGGCTGAGGAGGCTGACCCCATCCAGACCATGGCACTCTGTGCCCTCATCCAGGTCATTGAATATATTGATCAGAACTGGTCCCAGTACTGACCCCTCTGGGACCCCACCAGTCACAGACCTCCAACTGGACTCCATCCCATTGAGCACAACTCTCTGGCTTCTTTCCAGTTCCCAGAGTGGTGGGTGAACCCCTGGCTCTGCTTTGCTTGCATGTGCAGCTTTTGCTTTACCTGCCAAATGGTTTTGACTTCAACTCGCCACTTCTACCCTCCTGATTCTCTCCCCATCCCACAGGGGTGAGTGAACAAGTGGCTGAGCAGGCTGAGCTGCCCACCATGGTAAACCACCATGCTACACCACAGCTGTAGCAATCCATGCAGCTTTCTGGACACAAATGGGTTTACTAAGGAGAGGAGAGGACAGAACTGACTGCTCAAGTTAATTCTTTTACCAAACACACCCAATGCAGTTCTCCCTGTAAAAATCATTGATGGCTTCAGCAATGGCAAGGAAATAAATTTCTTTTCTTCTCTAGTGTTCTTTTGATGCCAACTTCTTTAACAATATGTAATTTATTAAGCATTCTATTTTATCTTCCTTTGTAACTACCTAATAAAAGCAACTCCTTCTTTTTTTTTTTGCACTGAGATTTTTTTATTCCCAGAGGCAACATAAACAAATAGCATGAAATGAGGAAATCTATCTCTGCTTAGGTTTACTTCCCTTTCCAGTTCCAGCCATGTGGAAACTCCCTGTGATAGGGAAGGTAGTTGAAGCTACACTGTCAACAATGCAACTGCAGTTAACAAAGGAACATCCTTTATCATCCTTTATCACTGGGAAAGTGAAAAATGTAAAGTAGCCCTGCAGTTCTACTTAAGTGGATGAGGGTTTTGACTCACTCACCTGATGTTACATGAGATCCTCCACAGAGCTGTGGCTTCCAACAAAAATGTGGGGGAGTGAGTGAAACTCCAACAGGTTTCATGTCTAATTGGTAGAATCAGAAGAAGAAAATACTCCTCTTTTGGCTTTTAAATCCCATTAGCTCCTGTGTCTGGCTCTGCCAGCCCATGCTGATCTCAGAGGGAGCCATAACTGAGCGCTCCCTGCTGCAGCTCGCCAGCCCAGAAAGCCAGATGGCAAGCAGCAGCAGCAGTGTGCCTGCAGGGGCCATGCAAAAATCAGGCAGGAGGTAGGATGGAGGAGATGAGCACCTTGATCAGCATGAGTGGATAGAGGTGGTCCTGCAAGACCCCACCAATGCCTCTCTCTAAAATGCTGCCTGCATGCAAGCCCCCAGAATGTCTTACAGCAGCTCTGGTAGGACCTGGTGCAAGCTGGTACCGTCCCACTGGCATAAACAGAAAACTCATCAGCTCAGCAACCTCAGTGAAGATGAAGCTGCAGGTGAAGACCAAGTGTCTCTTGCATTTCTCTTCTATGTTGTTTTTTTTACTGATGAGAGAATGGATTTATGCTTGGGAAGAGTAGATTTAGACTGGCTATTAGGAATAAACTCTTTACAGTGAGGGTGGTGACACACTGGAACAGGTTGCCCAGGGAGGGCAGGGATCACAGGATATTAGGGGTTGGAAAGGACCCAAAGAGATCATCCAGTCCAACCCCCCTGCTGGAGTAGGACCACACAATTTAGCACAGATCACACAGGAACACATCCAGACAGGCCTTGAAAAGCTCCACAGAAGGAGACTCCACAACCTCTCTGGGCAGCCTGTGCCAGTGCTCTGGGACCCTTCCAGCAAAGAAGTTCCCCCTTGTGTTGAGCTGGACCCTCCTGTGCTGCAGCTTCCATCCATTGCTCCTTGTCCTATCCCAGGGAGCAGTGAGCAGAGCCTGTCCCCCTCCTTCTGACTCCCAGCCCTCAGATAGTTATAAACATTGATTAAATCTGCTCTCAGTCTTCTCTTCTCCAGACTAAACAGCCCCAAGTCTCATAGCCTCTCCTCTTCAGGCAGTGCTCCACTTCCCTAATCATCCTTGTAACCCTCCACTGGACCCTCTCCAGTGGGTCTCTGTCTTTGATGAATCATAGAATCAATCATATTGGAAGAGATCTCCAAGCTCATCCAGTCCAACCTATCACACCTTGATCAGTCTGGTCTAGCAGAGGGTGTCCCTGCCCACGGCTGCAATGTCAGCCCCATCAGAGGAGAGCTACTGCAGCTACACAGCCCAGACCTGAAGCACAGCTGCTTCCTGAAAGGCAGTTGCCAAAAATATGCCAAGCCTCTCTCAAGACACAAGTCTTGTAAGTGAGGATCTGGTTTTATGCTGTTTCAGCTCATAAGCCTCACTGAGAAACAGCTCTGAGCAGCAGTTAGTGAAGCTTTGAGCTACTGAGGGGAGTGCCCTAGGGCAGCCCAAAGTGAGTCCTGTAATTCTCGCATAGCTACTCTAAAGTCATAGAATCACAGAATGCTAAGGGCTGGAAGGGAGTTTTAGAGGTCATCTAATCCAACCTCCAACCAGTTTGGAAACTGGGCAGTAACATCTCCAAAGGGACAACATTGTCCTGGGGTGGGGACTCCCCTTTGTTACCTTGAACTATCTGCAGCCAGAGGCTTTGCTCAGGCATCATCCTCAGCTGCAGCTCCATTGGGGATCCATCTCATTGCTCTCAGCTCACAGATGGCATCTTCTCACCAGAGACCTCTCCAGTGCTGGGCACATTGCCCTGTCAGGACACTGCCATAGGCTGTTCCTTCACCAGGGACCTCCGCAGTGCTGGGCACTGTCAGGACACTGCCATCATCTTAGCTGGCAGCCCTGGGCCCCATCTGCAAGCACAGCTAGACCATGCATGTGGGACTGCAGGGGAGAGCAGCTGTGATTTCAGGAGCTGGCACCACTGCTGAGTTCTGGGCACACTCCCTCAGGGCATGGAGCACCTGACCCACTGGGAGTCAGGCAGTGCTGGTGGAGCCAGGGCTTTCTGCAAGATCAGGAATTGTGAGACCAGGGCATCTTCAGAGGCTGCAAGAGCAGAGACTGTGACACCAGGGCTGGCATGGGACCGCTGTGCCAGAGCACTCACTTCCTCTCCACCACAGCCCCAATGCCTGAGCTGGGCTGGAGCAGATGGTAACAAGGATGGTAGGGGAGTCTCCAAGTCCCTGTGGCCTCCTTGGCCCCACAGCCATGGGTTTGGTGTTCTGTAAGGATCAAACACTCCCCAGCACCCCCTGCTTTCTGGTGGGCTTTGGCAAGGCAGGAGATCCTATAACCTTGTGCATGAGGCAGCCAAGGGAATCAAGCCAGCACCAGGAGATGACTCTGTTTCAGTCAGGCTGTCTGAAAGGCCACACTGGCATGTCCCTAGAATCATTTTGACTCTAAATTAGGTAGCAGCCAATTACCAACTGCACAGTGGAGACCTTGGTGCTGTAGAACGGCAGAGCCTCCGAAGGAAAAAAGCCAGACTTCCAAAGATGATGTATCACTGCTGGTGTCCCACATGGCCACTTACCTCCAGTTAAGGCATGAATAATGCAAAGAGAGGGGTTTTTGCTGACGAGCACATTTTCTTCACCTCCCCATCCTGAAGTATGTTAATAGTGCTCCAAGTACGTGGGCAAGAAGGAGAGTGCTTGGGGGTTATCAGGATTCACTAGTCAGCCCTGCTCAGCCAGAAGGAAACAAGTCAAAAACATCTGATATATGAAGGGAGCTGAAGGCAGAAGAACAAAAATACAAACCAAGATAATTTAAGGCCTTGGAACAATTAACCACAACCTAATGAAAGTGACTTGCACCCATTTCTCCCATTTAAGCAGCAGTGCAGGCAGTCAGATCTAGGTCACTGGCCTCATTGCCCTTTAAACGAGTGCATGGTCCTTTGCCAACACCTCCACACCTCCAGTTGGTCAGAAGTTTGAAAGTCTGTTCAAGAGTTCTGTGAAAAGCCATTTCAAAAGCAGCACTCCAGAAATATTGGGTTAAAAACTTATGTTTGATCAGAGGCATTGCACATAATTACACAAGAAAGTCCATAGAACTGTGCAGAGGGACCCAGGAGTGCTGGTGGCTAACAAGTTACCTGTGGCACAGCAATGTGCCCTTGTGGCCAAGAAGACCAATGGGATTCTGGGGTGCATTAAGAAGAGTGTGTCCAGCAGACCAAGGGATATCCTCCTCTGCCTCTACTCTGCCCTAGTGAGAACTCATCTTGAGTACTGCCTTCAGATTTGGGCTCCCCAGTTGAAAACAGACAAGGATCTGCTGAAGAGGGTCCAAGGGAGGGCTATGAGGATGATGTAGGGGCTGGAGCACTGCCTGATGAGGAAAGGCTGAGTGACTTGGGGCTGTTTAGTCTGGAGAAGAGAAGACTGAGAGCAGATTTAATCAATGTTTATAACTATCTGAGGGCTGCTGTTCAAGCAAAGCCTGGATGAGGCACTTAGTGCCATGGTCTAGATGACTGAATAGGGCTGGGTACTAGGTTGAACTGGATGATCTTGGAGGTCTCTTCCAACCTGCCTGATTCTATGGTTCTGTGATTATTTCTGACACAACTTGAAAAAAATTTGGTGCCTTGAAAGAATTTTTAGGTCACTACAAGTTTAGCTCATAACACATCCTAAACAGCATGTCTAATATGTTTTAATTTTATCGAATTAGTGCTCCTGAAGCCCAGAAGCAGGTTTCCACAGTTCTTAATGTTGCCCTTTCAGAGGGAAATATCATGTTCTCCCACACTGGAGTGACAGACTTAATCATAGAATCATAGAATCAACCAGGTTGGAAGAGACCTCCAAGATCATCCAGTCCAACCTACACCCAGTCCTATCCAATCAATTAGACTATGGCACTAAGTGCCTCATCCAAAAGGAGGAAATATTTTGAGTAAGGTGTGGGTTACTGTTGTGTTTTGCTTTCTTCCTTCTCACAGCTAAGGATTTCATTTCTCTCAGTAAAATATTCCAATTAGCCTCAAACCAACACAGAAAAGGCAACAATGGTGATGTCTGCTTCACTCAGAGGCTTGCTGAGAGGTATAAATGAAGACAAGAGATAATGTAGCTAAGAGAGTCTCTATCTGCCAGAGTTGGTGTCTGTGTTTTCTCCCTGGGCTTCTGCTGTTCTGCTGGGATCTGTGTAACCCAACTCATCCTTCTGCTTCTAACCCTCCCTGCTGCTCCTTGCAACTCACCTTGCACATAAGACAGACTTTGGGATAAGGCAGAGGGGTGGAAAGAAGGTGGAAGGGTGAGGTGGAGGTGTCCCCCCCCTGGGGACTCTGATTGTTGGGAGTGGTCTTGTGTTTCTGTATTACTTTTAACTTGCATACTAGAATCATGGGACCATAAAATGTAAATAGCCCCTCCCCACCCTAGGATGGCCAGAGAATGACTACTTATGCAGACTATTATGCTATTGCAGAGCACTTTTCTCCAAGGATCTCTCCAAGGACCACTTCAAAGGCATGATGACCAGCAGCCATGACCCAGCAGGTGGAACAGAATTTGCTGGATAGCAGAGGAAACCGGTCAGATTCTGCTCCTAGTAGTAACCCACCCACCTCCATATCATAGAATCATAGAATGACAGAATGTCAGGGGCTGGGAGGGATCTCCAAAGCTCATCTGTTCCAGCCCCCTTGCCAGAGCAGGATCACCCAGAGCAGATCACTCTGGAACACATCCAGATTGCTGGGAGGGCTGTTGTGTTTCTGTATTACCTTTAGCTTGTATATAACTGCAAATGTTTCTAATATATTGTAACTATCTGCTTGTGTCCTGTGCTAAGCTGTGAATAGAAAGCTTCATTCCTTCATTTCCAGCTGGCAGAGTCTAGTCTGGGTGAATTCAGTGGGGGAGTAGGTAACTCCCAAACCATCACATCTGCTGGTCAGTGTTGTGGGGTGGGTTGGGGTTTTTTTCTATTAAATTTAATCACAAATGAATGTTTAATTTGCTTCAAGGAGTGCCATAAGAATTCCCTGAGCAAGGCTTGGTAAGAGAAATGCACTGCACAACCTGCCATGTCCTGGTGTGCATTGCTGCACATGCCAAGGAAGCCTTCCGTTTTCTGGGCGATCGATGTCTTCACTGACAGCTGGTCTGCTCTTGAACCAAGGACTTACTACACTCCAGGAAGCTGAGAGTTGTAGAAGAGTGTTCAAAGTCTCAGTGTCAGGCAGCTAAAGATGACATAATATTCAAAAGCATGGATTGAGATAAACAAAACAGAGCCTGCAACAGATAAAAACGTTTCACAGCGCGACTGCCAGGCTAAGCAGAGAAGATCCTCCTCAGCAGCCCTATCTTATCAGGTCTCTTGCAGCTCTGCAAGCCCAGCATAGGACACAGAATCACAGAATTAACCAGGTTGGAAAAGACCTCTGGGATCATTGAGTCCAGCCTAACACCTAACCCTTCGAATTAACTAAACCATGGCACTAAGTGCCTCATCCAACCTCCTCTTAAACGCCTGCAGGGATGATGCCTGATGATGGGGCAAGAGGCAATGGGTGGAAGCTGAGGCACAGGGAGTTTCATTTAAACATGAGGAGGATTCTTTTTTCCCTGTGAGGGTGACAGAGCACTGGAAGAGGCTGCCCAGGGGGGTTGTGGGGTCTCCCTCTCTGCAGATATTCCAAGGCTGCCTGGATGTGTTCCTGTGTGATCTGGTGTAGGAGATCCTGCTCTGGCAGAGGGGTTGGAGTGGATGAGCTTTGGAGGTCCCTTCCAGTCCCTGGCATTCTGTGATTCTGTAGTATCTGCCCTTAAATCAGAGTGAAAATAGACAGATTCAGCCTTTCTGCAGGGAAGGGCATCCACACTCGTGGACTTCACAGGAGCGTGCTTGAGCCAGCCTCTTGTCCAGACCTCTAAGAAAGCAGGACTCTGTCGGAGATCAGCTGGAGGCCAGCCAGAGGCAGCCACTGTTGATATGATCTAGTCTGGACGTCCCCTCTTTTAGTCTTCCTCAACTCTAGTCTGGAGGTTCCCTCTTTTACTCTTCCTCAACTCTAGTGTGGATGTTCCCTCTTTTAGTCTTCTTCAAATCCCATCTGAATCTCCTGTCTTTCAGTTTAGAACCACCACCACTTGTCCTGTTGCAACAGGCTCTACTTTCTTATAAATCCCCTTTAAAGTATTGAACCCCAGCCCTCCTGTAGGCCCCCTTCAGATACTGGAAGGCTACTCTAAGGTCTCCTTGTCCTTCCCATCTCTCTGACCTGCAGATTGTCCCAGAGAGGGCAGGGCTCCCACACCAGGCAGAGCCTGTTCTCAGCCTCAAAGGCCGATTTGCTCTTGTGATTTCACTGCAGTGGAAGCTCAGCCTCACTCGCCACTCTCTCATCCCCCCCACCACGGGGTGGGAGAGGGAATTAGGGGAGTGAAGGTGCAAAAATCCATGATTTGTGATAATGACAGTTTAACAGGTAGAACAAAAGCTGTGCCTGAAAGCAGAGCAAAACCAAAGCTGCTTCACATGTCTCATTGTCTGGGCTCTAATTTAAATTCCCAGAGACTCAAATAAATTTGGTAGAACCAATAACAATTTTTTTAGAGTGCCCTTCCCTCTTCTTTCCCAAAAGAAAGGAACTAGATGTAGAGAGAGGAGAAGGTAAAGCACACTCAAACAAATAATCTCACTCTGATTTGGAAGTTAAAAAGAAGGAAAGTTTAACAATACATTAAAAAGGTATCTGAGGTAGGGATGTTACAAAGGCACAGGGAAGGGAAAGCAAATGCAAAATGTGTAAATACAACCAGATTTTTGATGGTGATGGCTTTGTCCACCTCGTGGGTGAAGGCCACATGGTGAAACAAGGAGGAACAGGATGGTGATGCTGGTAAGCAGGGAGCACAGAGCAAGAGAACAGGCACTTCCCCCCTGCTTTTATAGACCTTTAGACAGGAAGGGGGAGTGGGCTAACCATCACCTGGTAGTGTTCAGACCCACCCCTGGGGAGGGGTCAAGCCCACCTAGGGTCAGGTTCAAGGTCACTCCCCCTGGAGGGTTGACCTCATTGCTGTCTACAGCTACCTGAAGGGACATTGTAGCCAGGTGGGGGGTGGCCCCTTCTGCCAGGCAACCAGCAATAGAACAAGGGGACACAGTCTCAAGTTGTGCCGGGGTAGGTATAGGCTGGATGTTAGGAGGAAGTTGTTGTCAGAGAGAGTGATTGGCATTGGAATGGGCTGCCCAGGGAGGTGGTGGAGTCACTGTCCTTGGAGGTCTTCAAGAAAAGCCTGGATGAGGCACTTAGTGCCATGGTCTGCTTGACTGGCTAGGGCTGGGTGCTAGGTTGGACTGGCTGATCTTGGAGGTCTCTTCCAACCTGGTTGATTCTATGATTCTAAGTGGCAGGTTTGCCTGTTCCTGTAAACATGCCAGGCAGGTGCTCAGCCAGCCACAGGACAGCAGGACTCCATCACCTGTAGCAGGGACAGAGTCACAGATTCACAGACTATTTGAGGTTGGCAGGGACGGCTAGAAGTTATCTGGTCCAACCTATCTGCTCAAGCAAAGCAGGGAATGCAGAGAGTGTGGAAAACTAGGCAGAAATAAATAGCATGTTCCTTCCCTTTATTAACCCTCCCTCCTCATCTGCCTATGCCCAAGAAGCAAAAGCCTCAATTTTCCACCCAGTCTCAGCTTTGAGTTCAGGATATTTTTATCAGGGCAGTAATTTCCAGAGCAATACAAAAGCCTGATTGTACTAACAAAAAACAAGGGTTGAGTCTGTCTTAAAACTACAGACTTTTCTGCATAATCATTTTGACCTGTCTCCCTGGTTAATAACAAATAAAGAGTATTTCTCTTCAAGTCCCCAAGGCAGTGGAAGCTGTTGTGAGCAGGCATGCTGAGCACACCGGTCAGTGAGATAAATGAACCTAGTCAGGCTAGAATAACACCAGAAGGATGTTGTTAAATTAATGCTTGGGGACTACACAGGTCAGGCTTCTGCTTAGTTTTCTACTTTTTTTTAACCTGTTTCTGATTTCCTTTGCCAGCAGAGACCCCATTACAAGAAGGACGTGAATGTGCTGGAGTGTGTCAAGAGCAGGGATAGGAGGATGCTCAGAGGGCTGCAGCAGCTCTGCTGTGAGCACAGACTGAAAGAGTTGGGGCTGTGCAGTCTGCAGAAGAGGAGGCTCCCAGGTGACCTTCTTGTGGCCTTCCAGGATCTGAAGTGGGCTACAAAAAATCTGTGGGGGGACTTTTCAGGCTCTCAGGGAGTGCCAGGACTGGGGGCAATGGAGTGAAGCTGAAGGTGGGGAGATTCAGCCTGGACATGAGGAGGAAGTTGTTCAGCATGAGAGTGGTGAGAGGCTGGAATGTGCTGCTCAGGGAGGTGGTTGAGGCCCCATCCTTGGAGGTGGTTGAGGCCAGGCTGGATGTTGCTGTGGGCAGCCTGCTCTAGGGTAGGGTGTCCCTGCCCATGGCAGGGGGGATTGGAACTGACTGATCTTTGTTGTCCCTTCCAACCCTGACTGATTCTGTGGTTCTATGAAAGACAGATCTCACTGGACATGTTTTTCCTGAAATTTCCTCTTCAAAATGAAAGCTGTTTCAGTTAGGAGGCAGTTAAATGTATTGGGAGATTGTGGTCAAGGGCACAATGTCCACCTGCAGACCAGTGCCAAGTAGCATCCCTCAGGGGTCAGTGCTGGCACCTGTGCTGTTTAGCATCTTTGTCAGTGCTATGGACAGAGGAATCAGTGCACCCTCAGCAAGTCTGCAGATGGCACCAAGCTGTGTGGCACAGTCGACTTGCTAGAGGGCAGGGATCCATCCAGAGGGATCTGGACAGGCTGCAGAGGTGTGCCCAGGCCAACCTCATGACATTCTACAAGGCCAAGTGTCAGGTCCTGTACCTGGGTCGGTGCAATCCAAGCACAGATCCAGGCTGGGTGGGGAATGGCTGAGAGCAGCCCTGAGGAACAGGCTCTAGGGGTCTGGGGTGATGAAAAGCTCAACAGGAGCCTGCAGTGTGAGTGCAGCCCAGACAGCAACCCTGTGCTGGGCTGCAGCAAGAGCAGTGTGGGCAGCAGGGCAAGGGAGGGGATTCTGCCCCTTGGATCTGCTCTCCTCAGACTCCACCTGCAGTCCTGTGTGCAGTTCTGGAGCCCCCAGCACAAGAAGGACATGGAAGTGTTGGAGCCAGTGCAGAGGAGGCCATCAAGATGCTGAGAGGGCTGCAGCAGCTCTGCTATGAGGACAGGCTGAGAGAGTTGGGGTTCTGCAGCCTGGAGAAGAGAAGGCTTGGAGGAGACCTTAGAATGTTCTTCCAGTATCTGAAGTGGGCTACAGAGACATTCAGCCATCATCTGTCTGGAATTGTTCCAGCAACTTCTCTTGCTTTTACTTTCACTTTATCCAAAGGTTTCCAGCAGTCATATTTCCATGTCTTCTCAAAAAAAATACCTGGTTCTTTTGTCAGAGAAAATCTTTCAGTAAAACAACTGTTTGTTTCAGCCAGCTGCTTTATTATCCATTTGTTTTCTTTATACAAATGGAGGCCACAAATGAAATGGAAACTGTAAAGCTGACAAATGCCATCTATCGCTGTGCTGATTAAGAGCATCACAAGAACTGACTTTTTACACTGAGTGCTGAGGCAATAAAGAGCAAATTTAAATCATAGAATCAGTCAAGGTTGGAAGGAACCACAGGGATCAGCCAGTTCCAATCCCTCTGCCATGTCCAGGGACACCTCACACTAGAGCAGGCTGCACACAGCCTCATCCAGCCTGGCCTTAAACACCTCCAGGGATGGGGCCTCAACCACCTCCCTGAGACACCCCTTCCAGGGTCTCAGCATCCTCATGCTGAAAAACTTCTTCCTAACAGCCACTCTGAATCTCCCCATTTCTAGCTTGGTTCCATCCCCCCCAGTCTTAGCACTCCCTGGCAGCCTCAAAAGTCCCTCCCCAGCTTTCTTGTAGCCCCCTTCAGATACTGGAAGGCCACAAGAAGGTCACCTGGGAGCCTTCTCCTCTCCAGACCGAACAGTCCCAACTCCCTCAGTCTCTCCTCACAGCAGAGCAGCTCCAGCCCTCTGCTCATCCTCATGGCCCTGCTCTGGACACCTTCCAGCAAATCCACAGCCCTCTTGTACCAGAGGGCCCAAAACTGGACGCAGTACTCCAGGTGGGGTCTCACCAGTGCAGAGCAGAGCGGGAGGATCACTCCTCTCACCCTGCTGCCCACACTGTTCTTGCTGCAGCCCAGGCTCTGGTTGCTCCCTGGACTCCAAGAGCATGTTGATGGCTCCTGTTGAGCTTCTCATCCAGCAGCACCCCCAAGTCCCTCTCCTCAGGGCTGCTCTCAAGACAGGCACTGCCCAGCCTGTATTGGTGCTTGGCATTGCCTCAACCCACATGCAGGACCTTGCACTTTAATTCAAACTGACCTTGCAAATTTAAACCAAGTAGTGGGCAAAGAGCTCTGCATCTTCTCGATTCCGACCTTAGCCCATCATCAGAGAAATCACCAGAGGCCATGTCTGCCCTCCTCTCATTGGACAAAAGCCACAAGGGCTTTGCTGGGGTAAGTGCTCTGCCCACAACCAAGGAGTATTCAAATACAAAGCTCACGATGCTGACCACTGTTCCACATTGTCCTTGCTGTGCCATGGAGGCATTAAGGAGGGACACATTGCGCCATCTGAAAGCTATCACCTGCACCTTCTGTCCCCTCTGCAATATCTACATCTTCCTCTCTTCTATTGAGGTCTGGGTTGGTTTACCATGGTTTACTAAATCATGAGAACAGTTATGTGTTTCACCTGCTTTGGTTGTGAATGGGTTCTGGGAATCCTCTCGCTGTGACCCTGGAAAGCCAAGGACTAGGTCTCTTCAGGCCAAGGAACAGTGGATGAAATCCACTTTAAACTAATGCCTTAAAGCCAAGCACAGCAAAATGTTGATTGAGGACAAAATATTAATAGTCTCCTGTAGCTTGTATTTGCTTCTGAGAATATTTTTTCAAGTGGAAACAACTGTTTAAACAAACCTTGAGCAGAAACAGAGGGAATAACTGAATGAATAATTAACAAAGTGCACTGACTGCTGGTCTGATGGAGGAAGTCATTTACTCTTGGAGCCCATGAATTTATGCTTCCAGTGTGACTCACTCTGTAATCAGAGAACTAGTATGAAATGTGTTCTTGCATGTGCTCCTGTGCTGGTACATTTACCTCTTTCTTCTTTTAATCACTTGTGTTTATATGACAGCTTTCATGCTAAGAGTACACAACAGCAATGTTCCTCAGTCGTTCATCTGACCACATGTGCTGGTTTGAGGCTAACTGGAATATTTAAGCAAGAAGAATTAGCTGATAGGCTGTGAAAGGAAACAATGGTGATGTCTGCTGCACTCATAGGCCTGATGAGACGTATAAAAATAAGGACATGAACATAGATAAGATTCTCTATCTGTTGGAGTTCAGTGTTTATGTTCTCTCCTTGGGCTGCTCTACTTGCATCTGTGTAACCCAACTAATCACTCTGCTTCTAACCCCCCTTGCTAAACCTGACAACTCACCTTGCACTTAAGGCAAACTGTAGGATAGGGTAGAGGTTCCAAACTGTAGGATAAGGTAGAAGGTGGAAGGGTGGTTGGGAGCTGTCCCAGTCCAGAGGAGTCCTAGGTGTGGGGGGTTCGGATTCTCAGCTACAGAATTAAGGCACAAACAGTGTCAAATGCATAGGCTAGTTTTATTGCACACACACGTGAGGATAGGGAGGGATGAGGAGAGGGAGACAGAAAGACAGATGGGGGAGGAAAGAGAAAGAAAAGAAAGCAATGCCCCCACGCAGAGAGAAGAAAAGGTCACCCCAGAGTCATTTAGTATCCTGAAAGTCCATTTGAAGAGAGTCTGTGTGGAGCGCTCTGCCTGCAGGTTGGAGCTGCTCTTCTTTTCCCTGGCTGCCTCAGTGAATAGCATTTCCCAGGGGTGATTTGCTCAGCCAGGCCCACTCTCCAGTGGTGTTGGGCATGCTGGGTGTGGTAGGGGGTTTCCAGAGTTGAGCCCCCCTTGCCCAGCTGGTTTCTCTGAAATGATGGCTGCTGTTGATAAGTCAGGAGCCGCCAGACTGTGCCTGGCTCAGAATCAGCATCACCTGGCACAACAGGAAGCCTTCACGTCCTATGTGTGTTTAGGTGACAGGAGCTCAGTCCCAGGTGTGGTGGTCTTTCAGTCCATGCAAGCTGAGCAGTCAGGCAGGTAGCCCCATGGTAGCATGCACAGGCTCACTCTGCATTCCTTGGCTGGTTTCTTGTCCAGTTGTTGCATATTGGGGAGCTCCTGAGGGTCTGAGCTCATGCAAGAGGGGATGTTTGGGACAGTGAGTACAAACAGGATGCTCACCCAGCTAAACTCAGCTCAAAACAAGCTGTTTTTTCTGAGGTGTTGAGACATAGTCTTTCGCTCAGTCTCTGACAGGAGCCCCTCCTGGGGACTCTGGTTTCTGGCAGGGCTGTTGTGTTTCTGTATTACTTTTAGCTTGTCTATTTCTGTCTCTAGCTGTGTAGATTGTAACTATCTGCTTGTACATTGTGCTAAGCTGTGAATATAAAGCTTCATTCCTTAACCTCCATCCAGCTGAGTCTAGTCCTGGGGACTCTGGTTTCTGGGAGGGCTGCTGTGTTTCTGCATTACTTTTAACTTGTCTATTTCTGTCTCTAGCTGTATAGATTGTAATTTTCTGCTTGTACATTGTGCTAAGCTGTGAATATAAAGCTTCTTTCCCTAACTTCCAGCAGCTGAGTCTAGTCTGGGTGATTTCCTAAGTGGGGGGAGGAGGGCAAGTAACTCCCAAACCATCACACCACGGAGCACTGGCTGTGACAGAGAGCAATGCAAGAAGTAAAAAAGATAATTTTATTCCCTTCTTTGAGCAGAAAAATCTTTTTCTCTTATTGCTAGATGGTTATTAGCTTTTCAGCAAGAACTATGTGGACATGCAAAGACTCCTCACTTTGCTGTCAGTATCCAAACGGCCTGAGCTGAGTGGATGAAGCTCTTTCTTTTCATTGTACTGCAAGAGCTCTGAATTGTGATTCAGTAGTCTGTCTTCAGGGGCTCGGGAGACAGCAAAACACATTCCATGTTACAAGAGATCACACACTAATTAACAGTATTATACATTTATGAGCCAATTATCATATTTACACAGGACAAGTGCATCCTACATTTAATTATCATTTAAGGTCTCAGTTGAATAAGCCTCTGATACAGGAAAAGCCCAGTGCATTCTATCAGCAGTTTGCAACTCAGAGTCAAGACGTTTGGCCAATCATATTCTGCTGCTTTCCTTTCCTCTGCTACCTATGGGGAGAGGCTGAGGGAGCTGGGGGGATGCAGCCTGCAGAAGAGGAGGCTCAGGGCAGACCTCATTGCTCTCTACAACTACCTGAAGGGAGGTTGTAGCCAGGTGGGGTTGGGCTCTGCTGCCAGGCACCCAGCACCAGTCTCAGGTTGTGCCAGGACAGGTACAGGCTGGATGCTAGGAGGAAGTTGTTGTCAGAGAGAGTGATTGGCATTGGAATGGGCTGCCCAGGGAGGTAGTGGAGTCATATCCCTGGAAGTGTTGAAGCCAAGCCTGGGTGGAGAACTTAGTGCCATGGTCTGGTTGATTGTGTAGGGCTGGGTGCTAGGTTGGACCAGATGATCCTGAAGGTCTCTTCCAACCTGCTTGATTCTATGATTCTATGATTCTACCTGTAATATTAGAGTCTTGAGTACCAGTCTGAGTGACCAAGGGGCTAACTTGCCCTGCTGCAGCAAGCACTTCTCAGTACTCTGGGACATCCTCCCCCAGCCTGGTCCACACACTGAGGTTCTGCCTCAACACAAGGGGGAACTTCTTTCCTGGAAGGGTCCCAGAGCACTGGCACAGGCTGTCTAAAGAGGCTGTGGAGTCTCCTTCTCTGGAGCCTTTCAAGGCCTGTCTGGATGTGTTCCTGTGTGACCTGAGCTAGATTGTGCAGTCCTTCTCTGGCAGGGGAGCTGGACTGGATGATCTCTTAGGGTCCCTTCCTGTCCCTGACATCCTTTGAGCCTGAGACTGTGCTGTTCTGCACTGCTGATAGCCCTCATTTGGGCACAGCTAGGATTAAGTTGTGCCTGTGGTACCACTTGTGCCCTCTGCAGGCCTAGAGCACAGAGAATCAGCTCCAGGCACCCAGGTACCATGAAACTGCCAATTGTAGGCTTATTTGTTAAAAGTGCACTCTCTCTCATTCTCTCTCCCCCCACTTCCCTAACAGCTACACATAAGTAGGAGGAAAAGCAAAGCAATCGTTAACCCTAACTTCAAATGTGAAGCTGATGGATGTATGGGACACTCTTCTCACTGGATCAATGAGCAAAAGTGCTGAGTGGGCAGATGTTATTTGCATCATATTTCCACCTCTAAAGATTTGCAGAATCCTCTTAAAGCAGAAGCATCTGTCATGCATTGCCACCTTGGGCTCCCCTGGTATTGCTCTTTGTGAAAGAATCTTTATTTATCCAATAATTTTGTTCAGATGTAATTAGAAATTCCAGGAAAATAACTTTTTTTAATCTGAGCTGGTCAGAATAATGAGCAGAGACAGATATTCTCTGGGTAGCCCTTGATAAATAAATATTCAAATTCATATCTGGCCATCTGGAAGAAGAAGCTGCCAGCTATGTTTTAGCGATGCTTGTTAGAGCTGAGAGCACTCTCTTGGCCCAGGTTTTCGTCACGGTGATAATGTGAAGGATTTACAAACCACATGAAGAATTGCACAGATATAGAGGGAAGGTCTTTTGCCTCCATACATCAGCATAGAATCATAAAATCATAGAATCATAGAATCAAGCAGGTTGGAAGAGTCTTCCAAGATGAGCCAGTCCAACCTAGCACCCAGCCCCACACAAGCAACCAGACCATGGCACTAAGTGTCCCAGCCAGGCTTGGCTTCAACACCTCCAGGCACAGAGACTCCACCACCTCCCTGGGCAGCCCATTCCAATGCCAATCACTCTCTCTGACAACAACTTCCTCCTAACATCCAGCCTAGACCTCCCCTGGCACAGCTTGAGACTGTGTCCCCTTGTTCTGTTGCTGCTTGCCTGGCAGAAGAGCCCAACCCCACCTAACTACAGCCTCCCTTCAGGTAGCTGCAGACAGCAATGAGCTCTGCCCTGAGCCTCCTCTGCTGCAGGCTGCACACCCCCAGCTCCCTCAGCCCCTCCTCACAGGGCTGTGCTCCAGCCTGTCACCCTTCTCTGGATCTAAATCTATTCAGGCCAGAAGTGAGTCTCTCCTCTTGTGTGGAAGGGAAATGAGTTATCTTTTAATGCACATGGAAGCCTGGATGTCTAACTTGATCTTGGAGGTCTCTTCCAACTTGTTTGATTCTGTGACTCTATGATAATGCCAGGAGGAAGCCTGGCACACACATCTGTCTGGAAAAACCTCTGGGTGCCTGAGAATAACAAAATCATAGTATTTGGCTCTGACATTAATAATATTTGCTGCTTCTGCTGCTCCTGCAGAAATGCATTCTGCCATGGTTTTTTAGCAGTTCCTGGATAAGGAAGGGAAGGAGACTTTAATGTTCTCTGAGGCAGGCTGTATATTTTAAAAGCTCTATAAACACGAGTTTTCCAAAGCACAGTCATTGTTCCTGCAGGCATTAATGTTGCAAACCAAGTAACAAGGCTTCGTGCACTAATCAAAACATTCAGAATTGCAAGCTGATAGCAAACAACCTGAAGCCCAAATAGCTCTTGGCACTAAAAATAAATCCAGGCTTGTCTGGGATCTCTGTGGAGCTTTGTACCCCCCTATCCCATAAATATTCTTCCATTTTGGCTTTCAAATGAGTTGCTGTTCAGGCTGCTTCAACATCTGTGAAAGAACCAACCCAGGCAGAGGGAACTAATAGGTTTGCAGAGCTGCTGGTGTGTGAGGTCTCATGGTACCTATAGAGAAAGCTCTGCTTTCAAAAGCCAGCCCAGTTAAGTTCTCCCTGATCATCCCTACTTAAAAAGCACTTTCACTGGAATTTCCCAAAGTATAAAACTTCTGCTTGTTGTTGTATTTTAAGTCACTGAGGGATGTCAGCTGTTCTCTTGCTCTTGGCTCTGGGACTAAAGCCTAAGGTAAGTCAGTTATGCTGATGGGTTTTTCCCATGGGCCCCTTCTCCTTGACATCTCTTTGCTGTTTTCCACTCTTGCCCTAATAACTTTCCCACCCAGAAATTATGATTAAAAATAGAATCATAGAATAGTTTAGGTTGGAAGCTCAGCCAGTTCCAACCCCTTGCCATAGGCAGGGACACCTCTCACTAGAACAGGTCACTCAAGGCTTCATCTAACCTAGTCCTGAACACCTATAGGGAGGTTGTGGACCACCTCCCTTGTCCTGCTGGCCACGCTGATCCTGATCCAGGCCAGCATGCCATTGGCTCTCCTGGCCACCTGGGCACACTGCTGCTTCATCTTCAGCTCCTCTCCACCAGCACCCCCAGGTCCCTTTCTTCCTGGCTGCTCTCAGCCACTCTGTCCCCAACTTGTAGTGCTGCTTGGGGTTGTTGTGGCCAAAGTGACCCTTCACTTGGCCTTGTTCAATCTTATCCCATTGGCCTCTGCCCACTCATCCAGCCTTGCCAGGTCCCTCTGTGGGGCTCTCCTACCTCCAACAGATCAACACCAATGAACAATTTCACAGAGGAGCACTCTAATGACAGTACCAGAAGGGAACGAGAATTTCCTCAATACTTCCTTGGTTAGCCATCCATGTGGCTGCATCACAACCCAATCATAAGGAATCCAGAACTTGGTCCATGGCTATTTAGAAAGGACAGTTAAGGGTGGGTCAGGGAAAGAAAGAGAAGGAAAGAAAGAATGAGAAGGAGAGAAAAGGAAGGAAGGAAGGAAGGAAGGAAGGAAGGAAGGAAGGAAGGAAGGAAGGAAGGAAGGAAGGAAGGGAGGGAGGGAGGAAGGGAGGAAGGGAGGAAGGGAGGAAGGGAGGAAGGGAGGAAGGGAGGAAGGGAGGAAGGGAGGAAGGGAGGAAGGGAGGAAGGGAGGAAGGGAGGAAGGGAGGAAGGGAGGAAGGGAGGAAGGGAGGAAGGGAGGAAGGGAGGAAGGGAGGAAGGGAGGAAGGGAGGAAGGGAGGAAGGGAGGAAGGGAGGAAGGAAGGAAGGAAGGAAGGAAGGAAGGAAGGAAGGAAGGAAGGAAGGAAGGAAGGAAGGAAGGAAGGAAGGAAGGAAGGAAGGCAGGAAGGAAGGAAGGAAGAGAGGGAAGGAAGGAAGGAAGAGAGGGAGGGAGGGAGGAAGGAAGGAAGAGAGGGAGGGAGGGGTGGTGAACTTTGCTACTCTGAAGCACACCATGAATCACAGAAGAAGATAAGGCAAAGGTGATAGTTTCCATGTCGACAGTGCTGAGTCTATAACCCGGGTGCAAAGGACAGAACAAGTGGCACTGTCCTTTTCTGAACTCCCCAGTTCCTGGACAAGATGCCAGGTATATTTTTACACTTAAATGCTAATGTGAGTGGTTTTGTGTAGGGATGCACTTCAGGAAATAGATTCTCTTTCTGAGAGTTCCTGTTTCCCTTCCCTACTATGGTTAGATGAAACTAATACTCCCACCAACTGGCAGTTCCTCCTGTAGGGCATGTAGTGATGACAGGTACCACTCATTCTGCCAAATATCCTATGTCCTATTGCAGATAGTTAGTTTCAAAGCAAATGTGCAACAAATTGCATCAAAGGAGATGAAGAAATGATCTCCAGAATAATTTTTGAGACTCCTCTATTTTACACAGAAGTCAGATTAAGATGTCATTACAGTTTTTTACCTAATGGGGAATTCTTGACATGCTTTCAAATTTTCATTAGTTGTTGTGATCTGAAGCTTGAAAGAAACCATAAAAAATTCCTTCTTAATGGCCTTGGTCTTTTCAGTGTGACAAATATTGATTTTTCCCTTCTTTCCTGCAGTGAAGAAAGTAAACTCCTGTGAATGGTACCAGAGAAATTCAGGCTAGAGGCCAAGCTCACTGCGTAGTTCTGATTAGTCTGAAATCATCCACAAAGTCCCCTTTAAACAGCAAAACAAAGCATTTCCCATGTAAGGAGCTTGCCCCTGGGAGACTTTCAACCTTTTGCTACTCCCATGGTTGTTCTTTTTTTACTCTGGTGATGTGACAGCTGTGAGAACAGCTGCTGGGGGCTCGCTCATCCTGCAGCCACAGCACCCACTACCTGGGCAGGACATGCACATCACAGCTGCAGAAGCTGCTGTGCAGAGTGCCAGGCTGGCAGAATCTCCTGAGTGCCATTGCTGTGCAGGGCTGTCTTCCATGATGGTCCAGACAAGCCCTCCATGCCACCCAGGCTCACTGCAGCCTGCAACCACTTTCCTGATGAACAGAATAGAATAGAATAGAATAGAATAGAATAGAATAGAATAGAATAGAATAGAATAGAATAGAATAGAATAGAATAAGTTGGAAGAGACCTCCAAGATCACCCAGTCCAACCTAGCACCCAGCCCTAGCCAATCACCTGTAACTATCTGTCTGTATTGTGTGTTGTGCATTGTGCAAAGCTGTAAATACAGCTTCCTTAACTTCCAGCTGACTGAGTCTATTCTGGTGAATCTGGGGGGTGGGGGAGGGGTGTCCTGGAGTCCTGTATACCCCTAAATTCCTCTCCCTCTGTGGCTTGAATGGGAGAGGAAAAGCCGCCTGCCTCCCCCACCCCCAGCCTTGCCCTGCAGGTGTGAAGGAGGTGAACAGGGACCCTTCCGGCACCGTGCAGTGCCCGCGCTGGAATCGGGCTGGGATTGGCTGTGCCCTTTTGTGCCTAAGGAAGTGGCAACTCTGCTCTTTGTCTAGAGAGGGTATAAATATTGGGGGCTTCCCACCTCTGGGGTTCCCGCCTTGGAGTTCATTCCTGCCTGAATGTTAGTGCCTGCCGGAGAGTTCTCCCCCCCTCCTCTTGCCTGGCCTGGATACAGAAAGAGCTTCAAAGGACTGCTTCACCCATTGACACCTTTGAGAAAAGCCTCACGACTCTTAACGACCCTGCTGCAGCTGCTGAAAGGGAACGAGAGGGACAGGCCCCACCACGAAGTCAGCCTGAGCCTGAGTTATTTTCACAGTATCACAGCATCACCAAGGTTGGAAGAGACCTCATAGATCATCAAGTCCAACCCTTTACCACAGAGCTCAAGGCTAGACCAATGCAAAGTACCTTTTCAGTCTTCAATAAAGCTAATATGCTTCTCTCTATAACACCATGAGCTTGTATCCAAAAGGGATGAACTCGATCATATCTGCTGGTACCCACGAAAACCGCTATTAATTAATAGCTAAAGCCTTTTCCAACTTCTGACTTCCAAAACAGTCAGATTATCGATGGTATCCCTGTAGACATTCTCAAACGAGCTGAATCTGGTAATTAAACTAAATTAATTTCTGTATATATAGTTTTGGGGGCAGGTTTTGGGGAAATAAAATAACTCTGTTTTTGTATAAAAATTCCTGACTTGGCCACATTAATTCCCTGCCTCTGCAACAAGAGGTAGCTCCTAGACCATCACACTCTTCCCATCTCACTTCATTTTGCTCGGCTTTTAAACTTCACTGCACACCCCTGGAGGTGTTCAAGAAAAGCCTGGATGAGGCACTCAGTGCCATGGTCTAGTTGACTGGCTAGGGCTGGGTGCTAGGTTGGACTGGATGATCTTGGAGGTCTCTTCCAACCTGCTTGATTCTATGATTCTAGGTCTGGGAGTGTCAATTATTCCTGGACATGTCTGAACTCCTGTAGCTGTAACCTGTAAGGTTTTGGCCTTATTGATAACGCTCAGCCACAAGTCTCACAAAAGTGTTTGACTTGGTTTGTTTTCTGACACTTGCTCCCTCTTTTGTTCAGAGTGATGGTCTGGGAGCTACCTGCCACCACACACAATGAGTTCAGCCAGACTAGGCTCAGCCAGATGGACCATCATGGAAGACAGCCCTGCACAGCAATGGCACTCAGGAGATTCTGCCAGCTTTATAGTCACAGCTTAGCACAATATACAAGCAGATGTTTACCATATATTACAAATATTTACAGCTATATACAGAAATATACAAGGTAAAAGTAATACAGAAACACAAAATCTCTCCAAAGCAGTCACAGAAGCATAGAATCAACCAGGTTGGAAGAGACCTCCAGGATCATCCAGCCTAACCTATCACCCAGCCCTATCCAGTCAACTAGAGCATGGCACTAAGTGCCTTATCCAGGAGGCTCCCAAGTCCAATCTCCTTCCCCCTTCCCCCTCCTTCCCTCCCCTCAGAAATAACCAGATCACTCCCCGGGTATCTCACATGATAAATCTGGCAAGATCAGAGGTGAGAGGTCAAAAAGACAACAAGGAGGTTAGAGGTTAGATCAGGTTACAGAGTTAAGGCAGGTACAACCACACAGACGGCCAGAGAGGAGAAGACCAACTGAAATCTGAGAAGTGTCCCATCCAGAGAGACCTGCACAGGCTGCAGAGGTGTGCCCAGGCCAACCTCGTGACATTCTACAAGGCCAAGTGTAAGGTCCTGTACCTGGGTCAGTGTAATCACAAGCACAACTGCAGGCTGGGTGGGGAATGGCTGAGAGCAGCCCTGAGGGAAAGCACCTGGAGGTCTGGGCTGGTGAAAAGCTCAACATGAGCCTGCAGTGTGAGTGCAGCCCAGACAGCAACCCTGTGCTGGGCTGCAGCAAGAGCAGTGTGGGCAGCAGGGCAAGGGAGGGGATTCTGCCCCTTGGATCTGCTCTCCTCAGGCCCCACCTGCAGTCCTGGGTGCAGTTCTGGAGCCCCCAGCACAAGCAGGACATGGAAGTGTTGGAGCCAGTGCAGAGGAGGCCACCAAGATGCTCAGAGGGCTGCATCAGCTTTGCTATGAGGACAGGCTGAGAGAGTTGGGGCTCTGCAGCCTGGAGAAAAGAAGGCTTTGAGTAGATCTTGGAGTGGCCTTGCAGGATCTGAAAGGTGGCTCCATGAGGGCTGGGGAGGGACTATTGACAAGGTCTTGTAATGACAGGATATACAGGAATGGGTTTAAAGTGGCAGAGGGGAAATTGAAACTGGATGTTAGGAAGAAGTTGTTTGCAGTGAGGATGGTGAGACACTGGCACAGGTTGCCCAGGGAGGTGTTCAGGACCAGGTTGGATGAAGCCTTGAGTGACCTGTTCTGGTGGCAGGTGTCCCTGACTACGGCAGGGGGTTGGAACTGGCTGAGCTTTGAGGTCCCTTCCAGCCTAAACCAGTCTATGATTCTGTGATGAAGCCTGTGAGGAGCGCGTGCCTTAGCTCATGTTTTGACTATTTGTGTTCCTCAGCAGAAGAATGAGTGATACAGGTCACTGTTATTTTTCTTTCTTCTCACATCTAAGGATTTGATTTCCCCCAGTAAAATATTCCAATTAGCCTCAAACCAGCACATTGGGTGACTGACCTTCTCCTTTCTGTTTTGTGATAAAAGGTGTACAGAAAGCTACATTTTTATTTCAAAACACTACCCATTGCTTCTCATATTTATCAGGCCTCCCACTTAATCATCTGATCTAAAACTGTACCCATCCATCTCAGTCCTGCAGACCCTGTAGCATTCTCTCAGAGCATTTAGTCATTTCCAGACTCCTCTCTGAATCCAGCTCTTTCATCTATGTCCTTTCTGAGATACAGTGACCTGCACTGAATGCATTATTTCAGGTGGGCATGTAACTCTGATTTATGGAACAGCTTTGCAACACTTCCACTGCTATTTCATCTCCTTCTCTCTGCATTTCAGTGGCACTTGCTCTTTAGAAAGCAGCTACGCGTTGAGCCTCTGAGCTTTCACGGGGACGCAGAGATCTTTATTGTTCAGGTTGTTGCAACTGATTCAGAACCTTGTCAGGAGTATAAGTTGTTCAGATTGATTCCCTTGTGCACATTGCTTTGCATTTGCCAGAACTGAATTCTGCCTCTCATCCTGTTACCTATTCACTCCGCTATCTTGTTGCACCTCTACAAGCACCTCTGGTCTTGCCCAGCCAACGTGGGTTCATGAAGGGCAAGTGCTGTTTAACCAACCTGATCTCCTCCTATGATCAGGTGACCCACCTAGTGGATGAGGGGAAAGTGGTGGATGCTGTCTACCTGGACTTCAGTAAGGCATTGGACACTGTGTCCCACAGCATTCTGCTGGAGAAGCTGGCGGCTCCTAGCTTAGACAGGTGGACTCTTGGCTGCGTTAAGAACTGGCTGGATGGCCAAGCCCAGAGAGGTGTGGTCCATGGGCTTCAATCCAGCTGGTGAGCAGCCACAAGCGGAGTTCCTCAGGGCTCAGTTTTGAGGCCAGTCTTGTTTAATCTTGTTTAATCAATGACCTGGCTGAGGGGATCGAATGCAGCCTCAGCAAGTTTGCAGATGACACCAAATGAAGCAGAAGTGTCAACCTGCTGGAGGGTAGGAAGGCCCTGCAGAGGGATTTGGACAGGCTGGAGCCATGGGCTGAGGCCAATTGCATGAGGTTTAACAAGGCCAAGTGCCAGGTCATGCACTTTGGCCACAACAACCCCCAGCAGCCCTACAGGCTAGGGGAGGAGTGGCTGGAGAGGTGTCTGGAAAGCTGCCTGGCAGAAAGGGACCTGGGGGTGCTGGTGGTCAGCTGGCTGAACATGAGCCAGCAGTGTGCCCAGGTGGCCAAGAAGGCCAACAGTGTCCTGGCCTGGATCAGCAATGGTGTAACCAGCAGGAGTAGGGAAGTGCTCATGCCCCTGTACTCAGCACTGGTGAGCCCACACCTGGAGTACTGTGTCCAGTGTTGGTCAGCACAGTACAGGAGGGACATTGAGGTGCTGGAGCAGGTGCAGAGAGGGGTGATGAGGCTGGGGAGAAATCTGGCAAACATGGCCTGTGAGGAGCACCTGAGGGAGCTGGGGGTGTTCAGTCTGGAGAAGAGGAAGCTGAGAGGGGACCTTATTGCCCTCTACAACTCCCTCAAAGGAGGTTGTAGTGAGAATGGAACTGGTCTCTTCTCCCCAGTTATTAATGATAGGACAAGAGGAAATGGCCTCAAGTTGCATCAGGGCAGGTTTAGGTTGGATGTTGGAGGAAGTTCTTTCCTGAGCAGGTGGTCAGGCACTGGCACAGGCTGCCCAGGGAGGTGGTGGAGTCACCATCCCTGGAGGTGTTTAAGGGGAGAGTGGCTGTGGTGCTTGAGGCTATGGTCTGGTGCTGAAGGCTGCTGGGATGAAGGTTGGACTGGCTGATGCTGGTGCTCCTTTCCAACCATAGTGATTCACAGTGATGAGATGCTGTGCTGAGGGCTTTGGTTTGGTCAAGGACTTGTCAGTGTGAGACTAATGATTGGATGAGCTTGAAGGGCTTACCAATCTAAGAACTTCTGTGATTCTGTGAGCCTGTGACTGACTTAAATAATTTATTTGTGGTTTACTTTTCTTCCCTCTCCTCTGCTAACCTTCTCTTGTAAAATACGTGTGCATTTATGTTGATATTTACATGCATTAAGCAGCTACCCCTTTGGGGGTGATCCAGACACATCACTCCCCACACTTTCTGCAATGGCATTAAGTTTCCACATCCATCTGTGCAAAAGGCTCTTCTTGACATAGCATAACATTGTCTCTACCTTTGTGGCTCCATCAGAGCAGCCTCCCCTAAGTGACCTTTGACCAACTCATTTGTTTTCCTCAGTAGTTTCTGGTCAATAAGCTGTCAGTATGCAGTATGAAATTCTTATTGTTAACCCAGCAAAGGAAAATAATCTGTGTGATGTGCATACATCTCTGAGTCAGCAGCCTAATACAAACCAGCACAGTCACACACAATAGCATAGAATCACAGAATCACAGAGTGTCAGGGGCTGGAAGGGACCTCCAAAGCTCATCTGGTCAAGCCCCCTGCCAGAGCAGGATCACCCAGAGCAGATCACACTGGAATGCATCCAGACAGTTCTTGAATATCTTCAGAGAAGGAGACTCCACAACCTCCCTGGGCAGCCTCTTCCAGTGCTAATATCACAGCACATTGAATGAGGTTATCCCAAACTGCATTATCTCCTGGAATTCATACTCTTCTGATAGAAGAGATGGTGCAGTCAGCTGCTTGGCTGAGCTGAATGTTATTTATCTGCACTTGATCTTTCCCAAGGCCACTGACAGAACGATGGATGGAAAAAACATTTATTCTCTGGGTGGTTTGCAGCATTTCCATGTAATGTCATCTGATCCCTCAGCTGCCTATCACATTTCAATGAGATTTATGAGAGGGGCTGAAAGAGAAGAATAAAGCTGGCAAAAAGAAGCTCAGCAAACTTTGCAGAAGTAATTTGTGTTTGCTAGTTCCCAAACCTCACCCACGCCATTATCTTTCTTCACTCAGTAATATTGCTCCCTGACACTTGCATTAGGCTCTATCGCCCATTCCATGTGATCAATTCATTCCCTGGTATTCAGGACGTTGTTGGTGCACTCCCAGCATCCACACACATAAACAAACACATTCCTCTCATCAAGACACCTGGTTTCACTCAATGGCTGCTGCTCCTTAATCAAACTCAGGTTAAGTGGAGTGATGTTGTGGCTGAAATTCATAGAGTGGTTTAGGTTGGAAGGGACCTCAAAGCTCAGCCAGTTCCAACTCCTTGCCATAGTCAGGGACACCTCCCACTAGAACAGGTCACTCAAGGACTCATCCAACCTGGTCCTGAACACCTCCAGGGAGGTTGTGGATCTTTGATCACATTCTGCAATTCTGTGCTCCACCACCTCCCTGGGCAACCTGTGCCAGTGTCTCACCACCCTCACTGCAAACAACTTCTTCCTAACATCCACTTTCAATCTCCCCTCTGACACTTTAAACCCATTCCTGCTTATCCTGTCATTACAAGACCTTGTCAATAGTCCCTCCCCAGGGGAGGAGAAAGCCAAGAGATGATTCAGTATGAGTTAGCTTGCAAGGCAATCCGAGGTTTATTGAGAGCATCAGGCTTCAAGTTACAGAGCATAGACTTTTAGGTTAGGGTGAGCCCAGTGAGTGCGAACCCAGCATACAATGCAGTACATCTAAAGATTGGAATCTGCATGTTCCTCCTACCTGTGGCCTCTACTGAAGCCACCTTCTCTCCTAATCTGGACACAGTCCCACAGAAGTTGCTTATCAGAAGGCTCAAGGACAAATTCCTTTGAGCTTCTTCACATACACTGCTGTGGCTTAACTGTGCTTCAGTTCTCAGACCTCACGTCAAGGGCTTGGTTGTACAAGCTTCTAGGGACTCATGTCCCCTCTCCTGCAGCCAGCTCCCAACACAGGTTCATAAAATGCTAGCTAGGATACTGGTACTGATATAAGAGCTTCACGCCTCAGACTAGCTAATTGGTTTGCTAACCAATTTTTTTTCATCAGGGCAAAAAAGAGAAGTCATCATAGCTTTTACTGGTATCAAAGCAACTGATTAGAAAATATTTTCAGTATTAAAGCTGGCATTTAATTAGCTTAGCTCTGGTGAGCCTGCACTGCCTGGAAAAGAAATCCCTCAAAAGACAAGATAAAGGCTCTTTATTAATCCTTTTCTGTGATTACACAGCATATATCTGCAACCACCCTCTATTACTCCAGGAGCAATTATACTGTGTTCAAACGAGACTGACTGCCGTGGCAGTAAAGCTGTCGGGAGGCAGCACCAACACAACTGTCCCAATGAATCAAATAATACATGGAGCCTAAGAAAAAGAATAATGCCCAACTTTGCCCACACTTTATTCAAACATGAAGGCACAGTGCCAGCTCGGGAGGCTGTAACTCTGGGATAGTTCTCTAGAGGAAATGGGCAAAAAGAGTTCTGAAGTATCTAGGAGGAGGAGAGCAGAGGGTGGATGGAGCCTGCCCGTAGTGTGGAACCCACAAGGCTATGGGCACAGTGTCTCAGTGCTAATTTAAATTCCCAGAGACTCAAATAAATTTGATAGAACCAAATAATTTATAGAGTGCCCTTCCCTCTTCCCCCTTCTTTCCCAAGCGTGATGGCTTAAGGGAGCCTACAAGAAGGATGGACACAGACTGTTTACAAAAAGGCATATAGTGGTGGGGCAAGGGACAAGGGCTTCAAACTAGTAAAGAGCAGATTTAAATTGGATGTTAGGAACAAGTTCTTCACTGTGAGGGTAGTGGAACAGAATCATAGAATCAAAGTTCTCTGCTGCTCTGCCCAGGCAATTCTTGAGGGCACCATGGGTGCTGCACCTTCAACACAAGATCATAGAATCATAGAATCAGTCAGGCTTGGAAGGGACCACAAGGAGCAGACAGTTCCAGCTCCCCTGACATGCCCAGGGACACCCTACCCTAGAGCAGGCTGCACACAGCCTCATCCAGCCTGCCCTTAAACACCTCCAGCCATGGGGCCTCAACCACCTCCCTGGGCAACTCATTCCAGCCTCTCACCACTCTCATGCTCAACAACTTCCTTCTCACATCCAGCCCGAACCTACTCACCTCCAGCTTTGCTCCATTCCCCCCAGTCCTGTCACTCCCTGACAGCATAAAAAGTCCCTCCCCAGCTCTTTTGTAGCTCCCCTTCAGATCCTGGAAGGCTACAAGAAGGTCACTTGGAAGCCTCCTCCAGACTGCACAGCCCCATATATGAATACTGGAACAGGTTGCCCAGGAAGATGGTTGGGGCACAATCCCTGGAGATACTCAAGGTGAGGGGTGGAAACAGTTTAGACTGAAAGCATCAGGGTGTGCCCTCATTGGATACAGATTTCCTGCTCGCTGGAGGCTTCAGACATCTTTGTGCTCCAACAAGCAGCTGCTTTTACGAGGCTTCTGAGTTGCATGGCAAGGTTTCTGTGCATTTTAGTCGAGAGCAATAAGGCAAGAAAGAGCTCTTTTATATCTATTTGACACTTGAAGTTTATTTACCTGTGCTTTTTTTCTGGTTTTCAATAACCGTTGAGCGCTTCTTTCACCAAGCCCTTAAGAGATCAGCTAGAGTGTACTTGCAGGCAGTCAATAGAGCTGTAAAGGGCTCTGAGCCAGGCAATCCTTGCAAGGGAGGCAATTTGGTGGATTGTTCCTGATATAATTGCTTGCTTTGATTCCTTCACTAAAGTTTACACCCAAGCGACTCTTACGGCGTGGACAAAGTCAAACCATGAAGGTAGACAGGAAAAAAAACCACAACAAGAAGGAGCCCTAATGCCTGCATTTGGCTTCCCTCTGCTTGCATTGGCATCTTCTCACTGTGAGGAGAGACTATGCACAAATTCTACCTAATTCTACCTAAAATTCTACCTAAGCTATTCAAAAGTTCTACCTAAAGTTCTACCTATTCAAAAATTCTACCTAAAGTTCTACCCCAAAATTCTCCTAAGCTATTCAAAAATTCCACCTAATTCTACTTAAAATTCTACTTAACTATTCCAAAAATTCTACCTGATTCTACCTTAGTTTCTACCTAAAATTCTACCTAAACTATTCAAAAATTCTAGTTCTACCTAAAATTCTACCTAAGCTATTCAAAAAGTCCACCTAATTCTGCCTAAATTTCTACCTAAGCTATTAAAAAATTTCTACCAATTCCACTTAAAATTCTACCTAAACTATTAAAAAATTCTACCTAAAATTCTACCTAAACTATTCAAAAAATTCCACCTAATTCTACTTAAATTCTACCTAAAATTCTACCTAAGCTATTCAAAAATTCTACCTAATTCTACCTAAATTTCTATCTAAACTACTCAAAAATTCCACTGCTCAAAAATTCTACCTAAAATTTTACCTAAGCAATTCAAAGATTCTACCTGCTTCTACCTAAAATTCTACCTAAGTTATTCAAAAATTCCACTTAATTCTACTTAAAATTCTACCTCAGCTATTAAAAAACTCCACCTAATTCTGCCTAAAATTCTACCTAAAATTCTACCTAAGCTATTAAAAAATTGACCTAATTCTGCCTAAAATTCTACCTAAGCTATTCAAAACTTCTACTAATTCCACTTAAAATTCTACCTAAACTATTAAAAAATTCCACCTAAAATTCTACCTAAGCTATTCAAAAATTCCACTTAATTCTACTTAAAATTCTACCTAACCTATTCAAAAATTCCACCTAATTCTACCTAAAATTCTACCTAAAATTCTACCTAAGCTATTCAAAAATTCTAATTCTACCTAAAATTCTATCTAAAGTATTCAAAAATTCCACCTAATTCTACTTAAAATTCTACCTAAGCTATTCAAAACTTCTACTAATTTTACTTAAAATTCTACCTAGACTATTCAAAAATTCTACCTAAATTCTACCTAAAATTCGACCTAAACTATTCAAAAATTCCATTTACTTCTACTTAAAATTCTACCTAAGCTATTCAAAAATTCCACCTAATTCTACCTAAAATTCTACCTAAGCTATTCAAAAATTCCACCTAATTCTACCTAAAATTCTACCTAAGCTATTCAAAATTTCTACTAATTCTACTTAAAATTCTACCTAAGCTATTCAAAAATTCCACTTAATTCTATTTAAAATTCTACCTAAGCTATTCAAAAATTCCACCTAATTCTACCTAAAATTCTAACTAAAATTCTACCTAAGCTATTCAAAAATTCTAATTCTACCTAAAATTCTACCTAAACTATTCAAAAATTCCACCTAATTCTGCCTAAAATTCTACCTAAGCTATTCAAAACTTCTACTAATTTTACTTAAAATTCTACCTAGACTATTCAAAAATTCTACCTAAATTCTACCTAAAATTCTACCTAAGCTATTCAAAAATTCCACCCAATTCTACTTAAAATTCTACCTAAAATTCTACCTAAGCTATTCAAAAATTCTAATTCTACCTAAAATTCTACCTAAAGTATTCAAAAATTCCACCTAATTCTACTTAAAATTCTACCTAAGCTATTCAAAACTTCTACTAATTTTACTTAAAATTCTACCTAGACTATTCAAAAATTCTACCTAAATTCTACCTAAAATTCTACCTAAGCTATTCAAAAATTCCACCTAATTCTACTTAAAATTCTACCTAAAATTCTACCTAAGCTATTCAAAAATTCTAATTCTACCTAAAATTCTACCTAAACTATTCAAAAATTCCACCTAATTCTACTTAAAATTCTACCTAAGCTATTCAAAACTTCTACTAATTTTACTTAAAATTCTACCTAGACTATTCAAAAATTCTACCTAAATTCTACCTAAAATTCTACCTAAGCTATTCAAAAATTCCACCCAATTCTACTTAAAATTCTACCTAAAATTCTACCTAAGCTATTCAAAAATTCTAATTCTACATAAAATTCTACCTAAAGTATTCAAAAATTCCACCTAATTCTACTTAAAATTCTACCTAAGCTATTCAAAACTTCTACTAATTTTACTTAAAATTCTACCTAGACTATTCAAAAATTCTACCTAAATTCTACCTAAAATTCTACCTAAGCTATTCAAAAATTCCACCTAATTCTACTTAAAATTCTACCTAAAATTCTACCTAAGCTATTCAAAAATTCTAATTCTACCTAAAATTCTACCTAAACTATTCAAAAATTCGATCTAATTCTGCCTAAAATTCTACCTAAGCTATTCAAAATTTCTACTAATTCTACTTAAAATTCTACCTAGACTATTCAAAAAATCTACCTAAAATTCCAGCTAAGCTATTCAAAAATTCTACCTAAATTCTACCTAAAATTCTACCTAAACTATTCAAAAATTCTACCTAATTCTACCTAAATTTCCAGCTAAGCTATTAAAAAATTCCACTTAATTCTGCTTAAAATTCTACCTAAGCTATTCAAAAATTCTACCTAAATTCTACCTAAAATTCTACCTAAGCAATTAAAAAATTCTAATTGTACTTAAAATTCTACCTAAAGTATTCAAAAATTCGACCTAATTCTACCTAAAATTCTACCTAAGCTATTCAAAATTTCTACTAATTCTACTTAAAATTCTACCTAAACTATTCAAAAATTCTACCTAAAATTCCAGCTAAGCAATTCAAAAATTCTACCTAAACTTCTACCTAATTCTACCTAAAATTCTACCTAAACTATCCTAAAAAATCTAACTAAATTCTACCTAAATTTTCTCTGATGAATAAAGCTGAGGTTTAAATCCAGTTTTAACAGGGATATTCTATTTTTTTCCTCTCTCTTACTTGAGGAGCCGAAGAGATAAATCTGCAATCCACATGCATGCAATGCACACAGAGGTGTAAAAGCAGTCTGAGTCAGAGCATGCTTTGAAATGTAGTGGGCCAAGTGTTGCTCTCCTTATTTTCTCTCCATATCAAGCAGCCATGGTTGGAATCTTGTTTTGCTTGTGTAATTAGTCAGTCCAAAATCCATCCTGATTCAACACAGGGGGTTTTCTAACTGAACTCACTGGGACTTTCTGCATGAACCCAGTTGTATGACCTCCTTTCTGGTTCAGATTGGACACGAGGAGGAAATTGTTCAGCATGAGAGTGGTGAGAGGCTGGAATGGGTTGCCCAGGGAGGTGGTTGAGGCCCCATCCCTGGAGGTGTTTAAGGGCAGGCTGGATGAGGCTTTGTGCAGCCTGCGCTAGGATAGGGTGTCTCTGGGCATGTCAGGGGGCTTGGAACTGGCTGCTCCTTGTGGTCCCTTCCAAGCCTGACTGATCCTATGATTCTACACTGTAGCTCTGCTGCTGGTGGTCAGGTTTGCTCCACTTTGTGTGGAACAAAAGGGTACTGCAGAATCTGCTTTAATTAGCATCACAATCCAATCACTGTAATTATTGCCTGGCTCTAGGAAGATGCTGCATTCATGCACGGAAGTTTATCCATTTTCCTGCTCCTTGAGGCAGTTGGAGTGGATGACCTTGGAGGTCCCTTCCAACCCTGATTCTATGATTCCATGAGACTATTATTATTATTGCTGCTGTTGTTATTAATACCATTGTTATTATCATCGATGTTATTGATGTTGTTATTCTTGTTATTAAAATGATAACAGCAACAGCAACCATTTTTGTCACAGACTATTTTTATGTCCAGTGATGCGGACGTGAGTCAGAGCACTGCCAGTTGAGATGTGAGAGAGTTTACAGATAATATTAGCTCAAATGCAAGGCCACATTTCTATAACAGAAGACAAGACTGTTCCTTAGGTTCCTTAGCACAATATACAAGCAGATATTGACAGTATATACAGCTATAGACAGAAATATACAAGGTAAAAGGTAATACAGAAACACAACAGCCCTCCCAGAAACCTGAGTCCCCAGGAGAGGCTCCCAACTGCCCTTCACCTTTGCCCTACCCCTCTCAACCTTACCCCAGTCCCAAGGAAGAATGGAGGTTCAGCCAGGGGGGTTAGGAAGCAAAGTGGATTAGTCCAAAATGGAGGATGAGGTTAAAGAGTAAGATGCAGCTCAGCCAGCAGCCCCAGTGAGAGTGGTAATCTGTTTCTTGTTCCTATACATCTCAGCAAGCCTATGAGTGAAGTAGACATCACCATTGTTTTCCTTTTACAGCCTGTAATCTAGTCCTTCTCACCAAAACACTCCAGCTAGCTTCAAAGTAGCACACTTGCCAACATTCTGCTAAGGACAACATGATCATTGAAGTATAGAATCATAGAATCAGTCAGGGTTGGAAGGGATCACAAGGAGCAGCCAGTTCCAAGCCCCCTGACATGCCCAGGGACACCCTACCCTAGAGCAGGCTGCCCACAGCCTCATCCAGCCTGGCCTTAAACACCTCCAGGCATGAGGCTTCCACCACCTCCCTGGGCAACCCATTCCAGGCTCTCACCACTCTCATGCTGAACAACTTCTTCCTAACAGCCACTCTGAATCTACCCATTTCTAGCTTGGTTCCATTCCCCCCATCCTAGCCCTCCCTGACAGCCTAAAAGGTCCCCCCCCCCAGATTTCTTGTAGCCGCTTAGGATACTGGAAGGCCACAAGAAGATCACCTGGGAGCCTGCTCCTCTCCAGACTGAACAGCCCCAGCTTCCTCAATCTCTCCTCACAGCAGAGCAGTTGCAGCCCTCTGCTCATCCTCGTGGCCCTTCTCTGGACACCTACCAGCACATCCATAACATATAACATGATAGCAAAGCCTTTGTTGGAGGCATCAGATGGACTGGGTCTTTTGAAGCCTCAGTGCCAGATTGCTGCTACTACTCCTCAGCAGTAGCAATGTAAACAGAGATAAGATGCTTCCTTATCAGAATGCCATTCCTGTGAGAATGGAAGATGATTTATGCAGTAAAGGACCTCTGGCTGAGTAAAACAAAACTCATTTCCCCGGACAGCAAAACAAGAGACTGAGACACACTGAAGGATGGATGCATGTAGAAATTTCCAGACAATAGGACTTTTCTTAAAGGAAGTCCCCAATGTAATGTGCAAATTGTAAGTGATACAGCCCCCAAAAGGTAAAACTAAACATGGTATAGAAAGCAGTGACAGCTTCAGTAACAGCTGAAACTTAGACCAGACATGTAAATGGTTGTTCTTATTCTCACTTATAGAGAGCAGCCCTGTGGAGAGGGACCTGGGAGAGCTGGTGGAGAACATCCATGGCACAGCAATGTGCCCTGGTGGCCAAGAGGCCAATGGCATCCTGGGGGGCATTAAGGAGAGTGTGTCCAGCAGATCAAGGGAGGTTCTCCTGCCCCTCTACTCTGCCCTGCTGAGACTTCATCTTGAGTACTGCCTTCAGTTTTGGGCTCCCCAGTTGAAGAGGGACAGGGATCTGCTGGAGAGGGTCCAGCAGAGGGCTACAAGGATGATGAGGGGACTGGAGGGCATGGCTGATGAGGAGAGGCTGAGGGACCTGGGGCTGTTTAGTCTGGAGAAGAGAAGACTGAGAGGGGATTTGATAAATATTTCTAAATCTCTGAGGGCTGGGAGTCAGGAAGGGGGGGACAGGCTCTGCTCACTGCTCCTTGTGACAAAAAGCAATGGATGGAAGCTGCAGCACAGGAGGTTCCAGATCAACACAAGGTGGAACTTCTTTCCTGGAAGGGTCCCAGAGCACTGGCACAGGCTGCCCGGAGAGGTTGTGGAGTCTCCTTCTGTGGAGCCTTTGCAGGCCTGTCTGGATGTGTTCCTGTGTGCCCTGAGCTAGATTGTGTGGTCCTGCTGTGGCAGGGGGGCTGGACTGGATGATCTCTCTGGGTCCCTTCCAACCCTTGACATCCTGGGATCCTGTGATATTCCTCAGGAGTATCCCTGCTGTATTTCCTGATACAGAAGGATTCTGCAGGACAAAGCATATTATTGTAGACATTATTAAAGTGACCACTGACCTTTTGCTTGAAAATAAAGTGTAACCTTAAAGAAGACTTGAAAAGAGAGCAGTGACAGGTTTATAGCTCTACAATGAGCTGGCATTGCTACTGCCTGGAAGCAAAACCTGAATTCACCCCTCAGAGCCTTCCTGAAGTGCAAGAGCCTTCCCTCAGTGCTGCATATGAAACACCTGCTAAATCCTGCCATATCTTGCAGACACAGTGAAAATTCAGAAAGTTTAGTGGAAGGAAATTGCATAGACAAGAAACAGCAGCAGCTGAATGAAAATCAGAGGACTCCTGGTCACAGACTTCAAAGTAAATTATGATTTCTAGGATTCTAAGATAAACAAATGCAGAATCTGATGCTAGGCAAAAGAAGGGATAGAAAACAAATGAGGGAGTGCATTTATCTGGGAGCCTGGAGTGTTTTCCTGGCTAGAGAAATATTCAAACTAGCAACTGGATTCTTCAAGCCAAAGTGAGCACTGTGGGATGTGAGCAGCCACATTTTGGCATGGACTAGAGGAAAAAAAGTCTGTCTCCAAGAGAACTGTCCTCTGCACATCCTACATCTTGAATGCTGTCTGAGAGCTCATTCCATTTGTCATAGAATCATAGAATCAATCAGGTTGGAAGAGACCTCCAAGCTCATCCAGTCCAACCTAGCACCCAGCCCTAGCCAAGCAACCAGACCATGGCACCAAGTGCAAATGAGGAGTGTGGCTTTTAGAAGAGATGTCCCAGACTCTTGTCAAATTGCTAGGGCACCACTAACTCCTGGACATATCAAAGCAGTGGCTTATTACTCCTTTTATTCTTCCCAAGCCAGCTCTGGTTTCTGTAATTCTTAGCAATTTTGTCTTTGCAAATAACCTCTCTTTATAGCTGCATTATCTTTCTGTGTCTCAGTCACTCTTTGGAGGTGCAGAGATAACTTGAATCTTTCTTGCAATGCAGATGAAAACTTCATCCCTAAAGCTGGCATCTTTGAAAAAAAATGGAAAGAGATTAGGAAGGAACAGGTTCAAATTCTGAGGAAGAGAAAATACTCTCAGAGAAGACAGGGCTAGAGCTGCACTTAAGGAGATGGACAGATAGGCCTGAATGCTTGGCTAAAATCTTGGGAGTGAGAGTATCAGCTGGTGTCAGAAATCAGACTGTCCTGAGCACGTGAGACAAATCTTGGCCCATTTTTTCCTGCAGAAAGGGCTATTGAGGCCTGACAACCAGCAAGACCTCTGTAATGGAGGCTACAAGAAGGGTTGCTGGAGGGAATAAGCTAAACTAACAATTGATGGCTTGGTGATGCTATCAGTGGCAATAAACCTTCCTGCACTGGGGTATATCCAGGGACAGGGAGGTGGCTGGAGAGCAGCCAGGAAGAAAGGGACCTGGGGGTGCTGGTAGATAGTAGCTGAACATGAGGCAGCAGTGTGCCCAGGTGGGCAGCAGAGCCAATGGCATCCTGGGCTGGCTCAGGAGCACTGTGGCCAGCAGGACAAAAGAGGTTCTTCTGCCCGTGTGCTCAGCACTGCTCAGGCCACCCCTTGAGTGCTGTGTCCAGTTCTGGGCTCCTCCATTCAAGAGAGATGTTGAGGTGCTGGAAGGTGTCCAGAGAAGGGCAGCAAGGCTGGGGAGGGGCTTGGAGCACAGCCCTGTGAGGAGAGGCTGAGGGAGCTGGGGGTGTGCAGCCTGCAGAAGAGGAGGCTCAGGGCAGACCTCATTGCTGTCTGCAACTCCCTGAAGGGAGGCTGTAGCCAAGTGGGGTTGGGCTCTGCTGCCAGGCAAGCAGCAACAGAACAAGGGGACACAGTCTCAGGTTGTGCCAGGACAGGTACAGGCTGGATGTTAGGAGGAAGTTGTTGTCAGAGAGAGTGATTGGCATTGGAATGGGCTGCCCAGGGAGGTGGTGGAGTCGCTCTGCCTGGAAGGGCTGAAGCAAAGCCTGGCTGGGGCACTTAGTGCCATGGTCTGGTTGATTGGCCAGGGCTGGGTGCTAGGTTGGATTGGATGAGCTTGGAGGTCTCTTCCAACCTGGCTGATTCTATGATTGTATGATAACTCATCAGTGAATGGATTTCCCCTGAGATAATTTGTCACAGCTCTGTGCTACAAACTGTGTAACTATCAACTCATTTCTGCTTTTATCAGCATTGAATCACTTCGTTTCCATCATCTGGGTTCATACCAGGGAACATATTCAAAGGTAACATCAGTGGCTTTTAACTTCCTCCATGTGATGGATTCTATCACAAAGCAAATGAAATATCCAGAGTTATCTGTTTCAGCTTTCTGGTTCCCGTCTTCCCCAGTTCCTCTTTCACTGCCTCGCTCACTGCTTCAGAGTTAAATCATTTCCCCTAAAACTTGTAACCTTTTGGAAATGTGGTTTATAATGTGTTGTTAGTTTCTCTGCACAGTGTGGCTCAATGGAATTACCAGGGTTTATTCAGTACAAATAAAATTCTAAGTGAGGTTAGTCACCTTCAGTAGAAAATATCTCACCCTTTCAGAGATAGCTTCCACACCCCCCTCAATTTAAACACAGAAACAAGGGAGCAGTTTATTTTCTAACACTTAATGTACCATAAAAGTATCTCAATAGGAGCAGGGTTAGCAGATACTCAATCTGACAGCCTGCAAAAATACAGTTTGCATTTACTTCAGGTGGCAGAGCCTTGTGGCAGCCAAACACAGGGCTCTGCAGAGCAGCAGGGTGAGGAGCAGCGAAGAGTGAAGCGTGGAGGAAGGAAATTACTTTCAGCAGTAATGGTGACCGTGAGCCTCCAGCCCTTGCAACAATTTGCAGGCAATGGACTGCCAAAATGGGGACAGGAGAGCAGGATTTGTGTAGGCTATGCTGAAATGTCAGTCCTAGAAGTGGACTTCGTCACGCATCTCTGGCTCTCAGCTCCCTGCAGACTTTGGGGACACTTAGAATCATCATAGAATCAGCCAGGTTAGAAGAGACCTCCAGGATCATCCAGTCCAACCTAGCACCCAGCCCTACACAAGCAACCAGACCATGGCACTAAGTGCCCCAGCCAGGCTTGGCTTCAACACCTCCAGGGACAGCGACTCCACCACCTCCCTGGGCAGCCCATTCCAATGCCATAAATCAGTAGCCTTCCTTTAGGGCTAGGTCAGAAAGGCCTCTGATGAGCTGCTAGGTGGGCACCTTGTCAGAAACCTGTAGTAGAAACTCCGCTTTCTGTTCTACCTGTAGTCTACTTCTATCTGTAGTTTCTACTACAGCGAATCAGTGGAGGAGAGAGGAATCAGTGGAGGAGAGAGCACAATGTGCTTTGGGCAGACTCTGAAGAAAGCAAGCAGAGCTGTCACATAGAGGACTGAGGAAAAGGGAAGAGCCTTTGTAATCATTTTAGATTTATGGCCCAACACAACACATTTAACAGCAAAAGGGAAACTTCTGCCTATTTAACCTGAGGACCAAAGACTAGCTGGTTGCAGCTCCCTTCCTGTGCTGGTTTGAGCCTAGCTAGAATGTTTTGGTGAGAAGAATAAGACTACAGGCTGTGAAAACAAAACAATGATGATGTCTGCTTCACTCATAGGCTTGCTGAGATGTATAAGAAGCACAAAACCATAGATAACAGCTCTCTGTCTGGGCTGTGGGCTGAACTCTCTCTAACCTAACCTGCCATCTGTGTGACTAATCCATCTGCTTCCTTACTCCCCTGGCCGACCCTCCAAACTACCATAAACGTAAGGCATGGTCTAGGGCAAAATAGAGGGGTGGGGAGAAGATGGAAGGGTGGTTGGGAGCCCCTCCTGGAGATTCAGGTTTCTGGCAGGGCTGTTGTGTTTCTGTATTACCTTTTACCTTGTCTATTTCTGTCTATAACTCTATATACTGTAAATATCTGCTTGCATATTGTGCTAAACTGTAAGTATAAAGCTTCATTCAATTTCCAGAGCTGACTGAGTCTAGTCTGGGTCATTTCCAAATATGGGGGGGGAGGACAGGTAACACCCAAACCATCACAAACTTCAGTCTAATTTCCAGCTCAGCTGAGTCTAGTCTGGCTGATTTCCAAAGTGGGGGGGGGCAGGTAACACCCAAACCATCACAAGCTTCAGTCTAATTTCCAATTCAGCTGAGCCTAGTCTGGCTGACTTCCAAAGTGTGGGGAGGCAGGGAATACCCAAACCATCACACTTCCAAAGAAGTAGCCCACAAAGCACCAGGTCAAAATTACCACTCTAGAAAATGACAAGGCAGAAATTCAGCGAGAAGTAATTCTCAGTGAAAGAAACAGGGCTGGTACAGCAGGCTTTGGTTTGACTCCCATGCAATTCATCAGCACCAACGACAATGCTTCCAGCACTGGCAGGGGATGCAATGAATAATCACCACAAAAGCCATGCCACACACTGAATAATCTGCTTAATGACACGGGGGGGGTTAAGGAATAAGCCCTATAAATCAGCTATGGGTTTAATTACGAGGCGCCTGGTAAGGCAACAATAAAACAGAGCGTACAAGCTCATCTTCCTGGCCACATATTTTCCAGGGTTTGTTTTGTGACTCCTTCTCATGGCTCGTAAGTTGTAGTTTCTAATTAATTTAAAAATAAATCCAGAGCAGTTTTATGCCTAAATAGCTGTCACCAAGAACTCTCCACAGCCCTGCTTTATGCGTTGGGATTTTTCGCTAATGAAGCGAACGCGTTTGATAACGAGAAAGATTTTGGTTCCTACAAAAGGAGCAGTAAATTTTGACAACAGCAGTAGTGGGGTTTCATTTCTTCTCTTTTCTTTTCAAGAAAACTCAAGCTTCTACCTCTTTTTTTTTTTTTTCTTTTAAGCTATTATAAAAATTCATTACCTGAAACGGAGCTAACAAGATCGGTTTTCGTGAAGGTTGGGTAATGATTATTTTGCTAACTATATTAATCATCATGAAAGCAATTACCCTGTGCCTGTAAAGCCATAGACTGTACTCATGGAAAGCTGAAGTGCCCATGCAGAGAGAGCTAGAGTGTATATTTTATATCTCCATAAGAAGCTGGTTCATTCTATTAGAGAAGCCTTTCAACTACAATAGAAAGTATAAACCAATAATGACAGTGATTCTGTAATTCATTGGTGTGAATGATCACTGGAGTCCTGCTTCTGTAGCTCAGACAGAGGCCAGTGGGATCCTGGGGTGTATTAAGAAGAGTGTGTCCAACAGAAGGAGGAAGGTTCTCCTCTGCCTCTACTCTGCCCTGGTGAGAACTCATAAAATCATAGAAGCAACCAGGTTGGAAGAGAATTCCAAGATCATCCAGTCCAACCTAGCACCCAGCCCTATCCAGTCAACCAGACCATGGCACTAAGTGCCCCAGCCAGGCTTGGTTTCAACACCTCCAGGCACAGAGACTCTACCACCTCCCTGGGCAGCCCATTCCAATGCCAATCACTCTCTCTGACAACAACTTCCTCCTAACATCCAGCCTAGACCTTCCCTGGCACAACTGGAGACTCTGTCCCCTTGTTCTGTTGCTGCTTGCCTGGCAGAAGAGCCCAACCCCACCTGGCTACAGCCTCCCTTCAGGCAGTTGTAGACAGCAAGCACAGTGGTGGTGTTGTATCGCCACAGTCCTTCTGCATGCTGCTGTCTGTGAGATTTAGCACTGCTCCAAAATAATTCCTGGGCATGGCTCAGGAATTTGGATGGACCTTGAATCTCACCTGCAGCAGCCATCCTGGACTGAGGTGAATCTAGTGCCACAGAAGATGTAGTTTTGAGCCTCAGGACCCGAGGACAGTGCCAGTCGTGTTTAATTTAGCACTGCAGAGTCAGATGAAGTTCCTCCTGACTTTGGCTGATGCAGAGGTGCTTGCCTGGGCGTCAGGAGTGACCTGTGGGCACTGGAGTCAGACATTACTGTGCTGCTCCTGTGCAGAATGTCAAAGTTCAATATAAGGTCTTGGGTTTTGGGCTGGTACTATTAAACAGTCCATCCTCTCAGTCTAAATCCCTTCCTCAGCATGTCCACTTTGCTTTGGGCTGGGTTTCTGGGGACCCTCTGAGAGGACAGTGGGTAACTGCAGCTCTTTTGCATGCACTGATTTTGGAGACTCTTCCATTTAGGCAGGGACGATAGTGTTTTTGTCTTGGCACAGGAGATGGGCAGCCGTAGTGCACAAAGAGTCTGAGTGAACTTTATGCTGGTAGAAAACTCAGAGATGTGGTTATTTTCCTTTTTTTAGTTACAACTTTTCTCAGTACAAAAGCAAGAAAAATGTTTTCATTTTCACGGTGGCTTTTAAAGCAAAAATGGTTATTGAATGTGATGTTGCCGTGAGATAAATAAAGATTTAATGGGGACATTCTTTTCTGAACTCTGCTGCACGACTCTGTGGCATTTTCCCCATGCTTTCCCTTCTCTTTTAACATTCATTAATATGAGTGCACTGTAGACTACAAGAGTATTCCCAAACCAACTTAGCTAAGCAAAGCTATTTCTGTGTTTTCCCACTAATGTCCATAAGTGAATGTTCTTTGAGTGTGGGTTTGGATTTTTGCTGTTTATTCAGACCACTGTAACTAAAGCACTTAATCTTTATTGATGATCTGGACCAGGGGATTGAGTCCAGCATCACTAAGTTTGCAGATGACACCGAGCTAGGAGCAGGTGTGGAGACGTTGGAGGGTAGGAGAGCCCTGCAGAGGGACCTGGCCAGGCTGCATGGGTGGGCAGAGGCCAAGGGGATGAGATTGAACAAGGCCAAGTGCAGAGTTCTGCATTTTGGCCACAACAACCCCAAGCAGCACTACAGGTTGAGGCCAGAGTGGCTGAGAGCAGCCAGGCAGAGAGGGACCTGGGGGTACTGGTAGAGAGTAGCTGAAGATGAGCCAGCAGTGTGCCCAGGTGGCCAAGAGAGCCAATGGCATCCTGGCCTGAATCAGGAGCAGCGTGGCCAGCAGGACAAGGGAGGTTCTTCTGCCCCTGTGCTCTGCACTGCTCAGGCCACCCCTTGAGTGCTGTGTCCAGTTCTGGGCTCCTCAAGGCAAGAGAGATGTTGAGGTGCTGGAAGGAGTCCAGAGAAGGGCAGCAAGGCTGGGGATGGGCCTGGAGCACAGCCCTGTGAGGAGAGTCTGAGGGAGCTGGAGGTGTGCAGCCTGCAGAAGAGGAGGCTGATTCTAAAACTCAGAAATAGGAAATTCCAGCTTCCTGATATCCCAGCTCTGCTGTCTCAAAGATAAACTCTTTGGAGTTTGGTAAGCTAATACCCAGAAAATACCTAAATCCATGAGATCTTTTTTAAGTTTGAGGGTTTTGCTACAATTTATTACAGAACTCTTCTGCATTGATGCCAGCCTTATGTTTGGTTTTAGAAGTACTGTTTCGCACTGACTCGTGTGAAAGATATTAAGACAGAATCACCGAATGTTGGGGGTTGGAAGAGACCTTGAAAGATCCCAGGCTCACAGGATGTTAGGGGTTGGAAGGGACCCAAGGAGATCATCCAGTACAACCCCCCTGCCAGAGCAGGACAATGCTATTTAACACAGATCACAGAGGAACACATCCACACAGGCCTGGAAAGGCTCCAGAGAAGGAGACTCCACAACCTCTCTGGGCAGCCTGTGCAGTGCTCTGGGACCCTTCCAGGAAAGAAATTTCACCTTGTGTTGTCTTTTGCTGCAAGTTACACCCATTGCTCCTTGTGCTATCCCAGGGAGCACTGAGCAGAGTCTGTCCCCCCCATTCTGACCAGTCCTCAGATACCTATAAACATTTATCAAATCCCCTCTCAGTATTCTCTTCTCCAGACTAAACAGTCCCAGGTCCCTCAGCCTCTCCTCATAAGCCATGCCCTCCAGTCCCCTCATCATCCTCCTAGATGTCCACTGGACCCTCTCCAGCAGATCCCTGTCCCTCTGAAACTGGGGAGCCCAAAACTGAACACAGTATTCAAGATGAGGTCTCAGCAGGGCAGAGTAGAGGGACAGGAGAACCTCCCTTGATCTGCTGGACACACTCTTCCTAATGCACCCCAGGATCCCCTTGGTCTTCTTGGCCACAAGGGCACATTGCTGTGCCATGGGTAACTTGTTAGCCACCAGGATCCCCAGGTCCCTCTCCACGGGGCTGCTCTCCAGCAGATCACCTCCCAGCCTGTACTAGTGCAAACCCCCCTGCCAGAGCAGGATCACCTAGAGCAGAAGTAGATTCTTTCTGGGCAATAGAATAAGACAGTGAGCAGAAAAGGTGATATTTTGTTTAATTAATTTGAGGGAGGAGAAAGTTAACACTTTCCTTCAGTTGACTATATCAAGCTATGGAGGATCCAACCTTGAAGCATTCAAAGTCAGGCTGGAGGGGGCCTTGAGAACCTGGTCTAGTAGGAGGTGTCCATGCCCATTACATGGGTTCAGAACTAGATGATCTTTACGGTCCATTCCAACCCAAATCATTCTATGACAACCCCAACTACCAGTATAGGCTGGAGACTGACCTGTTAGAAGGCATTGAAGGGGAAAAGGACTTGGGGGTCCTGGCTGATGGGAGCAACGTGCTCTTGTGGCCAGGAGGGCTAATGCCATTCTGGGGTGGATTAGAAGGGCTGTGGCAGTAGGTCAAGAGAGGTTCTCCTGCCCCCCTACTGTGCCCTGCTGAGGCCACATCTGGAGTACTGTGTCCAGTTGTGGGCCCCCCAGTTCAGGAGGGACATAGAAGTGCCTGAGAGAGTCCAGCACAGAGCCACAAAGGTGCTGAAGGATATGGAACATCTCTGTTAGGAGGAGAGCCTGAGGGAGCTGGGGCTGTGCTGCTGGGAGAGGAGGAGACTGAGAGGTGACCTCAGCAATGGTTATCAATATGTGCAGGTGAGTGGCAGGAGGCTGGAGTCAGGCTCTGCTGGGTGATGCCAGTGACAGGACAAGGGGCAATGGTGGAAACTGAGGCATAGGAAGCTTCATGTAAACATAAGGAGGAATTTCTTTCCCTGTGAGGATGACAGAACACTGGAACAAGCTGCCCAGGGGGGTTGTGGAGTCTCCCTCTCTGCAGATATTCCAAACCTGCCTGGATGTGTTCCTATATGATCTGGTTTAGGAGATCCTGCTGTGGCAGGGGGGTTGGAATGGATGAGCTTTGGAGGTCCCTTCCAGCCCCTGACATTCCATGATATCTGTGATGCTGTGATGATTCTATGATATTCTTGCAGCAAACTTAGGTACTTACCAGTGTTGGGAGTCAGGGCCAAAGCTTTCCATGGCTGTCTCTTCTGTAGAACCTGGATGGCAGAGAAACACACAACATTACTTTGAATCATATAATCAGTCAGGGTTGGAAGGGACTGCAAAGATCAGCTAGCTCCAACCCCCCCACACCATTTTGTCCTCCCAATAAGTGCAAGCAAATTTCATATATTGTTTAAGTTCTTTTGTCAGAGAGGCTCATTACAGGACTTACCTCCATCCTGACATTCTAATCACAATTCCTTCCCTAATCTGATGGTGACTCGCTCCTCAAAGATGTAAGAATCCTGTTTTCGAGCAGACTGCATTTACAGGCAGTGTCCACGCTGCAAGGATTGAGTGAGTTAAGGAGCTGAATGAAAGAATCAGCTAGGAGTCGTTCATTTTTGTCTGCTTAATCAGAAAACTTCTTTCCAAGGCTGAGCAGAGTGCTTGTGCACATCAGCTCTAGAAGATCATTTGCCGTCTCTAGTAAATTTGTGTGTAAGAAACTGTCCTATTGATCGGTGTGGAAGAATAAATCACTGCAGAAGTTTCTAGGCCCAGCACTGGCCAGGATGTGGCTTACACATCCCATTTTATTTATGCACATTTTCCCCTCTCAGACAGATGCAGTTAATGAGCTGAACAAACGAGATAGCAACTTATGTCTTGTCTCTAGGTAACGTACAAATTCCCATCCTTCCCATTCCCTTCGTATCTCTGTGGTCATTTATACGCCGTTACCTATAGTGCAGAACAGTCTGTTACTGTCCCTGCCAGCTCTGGGTGTGTGGTAGCCAGGGAACTTAGGTATCAACTGCAGCCCTCTTCTGCTCCTTGCTGCATAGAAGAGAGTTGCTGCAGAGGGGACTCCACTCAAAAGCATCAGCATACAGTGAATGTGAGAACAAGCAAACACGCACAGGGGAGAACAAGGAAATGATGCTGCAAGAAAAGGAAGACTTGATACCTTTTCCAGAGTGTGCTGACAGAGCACAGATTCTTAACTCCCTTGCAAGACTCCAGTCGTAGAATCATAGAATAGAATCACAGAATCAGCCAGGTTGGAAGAGACCTCCAAGCTCATCCAGCCCAACCTAGCACCCAGCCCTAGCCAATCAACCAGACCATGGCACTAAGTGCCTCATCCAGGCTTGTCTTTAATACCTCCAGGGACAGCAACTCCACCACCTTCCTGGGCAGCCCATTCCAATGCCAATCACTCTCTCTGGCAAGAACTTCCTCCTAACAATCAGTCTTCCCCTGGCACATCACGAGACTGTGTCCCCTTGTTCTGTTGCTGGTTAGATACTAGGTTGTCCATTAACAGTCTTGTCACCAAACTAATCAAGTCCAAATCCCTTCACCTCCCTTGCACTCTTACTGGTTTCTTGATAGCCTTCTTATCCTAGGGGCCAGGAAAGGGCAGCAAGGCTGCTGAGGAGCCTGGAGCACAGCCCTGTGAGGAGAGGCTGAGGGAGCTGGGGGTGTGCAGCCTGCAGAAGAGGAGGCTCAGGGGCAGAACTTATTGCTCTCTACAACTACTGAAAGGAGATGTAGCCAGGTGGGGTTGGTCTCTTCTCACAGGCACCCAGTGACAGAACAAGCGGACACAGCTACAAGCGGACACAGCTTCAAGCGGCACCAGGGAAGGTTTAGGCTGGATGCTATGAAGAAGTTCCTCATATCAAGAGTGATTTGCACTGGAATGGGCTGCCTGGGGAGTCACCATCCCTGGAGGTGTTTAAGACAAGGCTGGTTGAGGCACTTAGAGCCATGGTTTAGTTAATTAGAAGGTGTTAGTGATAGGTTGGACTCGATGATCCTTGAGGTCTTTTCCAACCTGGTTAACTCTGTGATTCTGTGAAATGGCAGACAGCACAGCAGCTGCAGCACTGAACAAAAGGGAGTGCTTACTGCCTTGGATGTGCTGCTAAAGCAGCCCAGGATATGGCTGGTTTTCAATTTGCTGTCTGCTTAGAACTGTGGCTGCACCACACAAAGATTAGCAAAAGCAAATCAGAGCAGGTAAAGACACCTGCAGAGTTAGAAAAATCAGTGTCACAGCTCAGCCAGTTAAGAGAAGAGGAGGCTCTGAGGTGACCTTATTGTAGCCTTCCAGGATCTGAAGGGGGCCTACAAAAAAGCTGGGGAGGGACTATTTAGGCTGTCAGGGAGTGACAGGACTGGGAGCGATGGAGTGAAGCTGGAAGTGGGTAGGTTCAGCCTGGACATGAGGGGGAAGTTGTTGAGCATGAGAGTGGTGAGAGGCTGGAATGAGTTGCCCAGGGAGGTGGTTGAGGCCCCATGCCTGGAGGTGTTTAAGGGCAGGCTGGATGAGGCTGTGGGCAGCCTGCTCTAGGGTAGGGTGTCCCTGGGCATGGCAGGGGGCTTGGAACTGGCTGACCCTTGTGGTCCCTTCCAACCCTGACTGATTCTATGATTCTAAGAGGAACCTGCAGGCTGGTTAGACCAAGTTTGGACAGAGCAGGTGTGACAAGGCTTGGTGTTGAGGCCTGGCTAACTCAGGCCAGAGCTCACAGCTTCTTACTAGTCATGGCAATGCCACATCACAGAACCACAGTACAACAGACAGTCTGATGAAGTTTCCTTTCTCCTTTCCCACCCATCTCCAACCTTCTCACTGCAGCCTCCCTCCCTCGATAGGATAGTCTTTAAGGGGAAGTTGTTGTAAAGTATTTGGATTGATATTTTGGAGGGAAAGCTGCATGTATTTTTATAACACTGATTTGCTTGCTCTCCACTACCTGGGAAGCATGGATGTAATGGCCAGACAAGCTTTTCATCAGCAAAGGGCTGAAATGTGACCTGGGCCACTGCAGTAATGCGCGCTTTGTGATGTACTCAAGACACCTTTGAAAGGAATGACCCTGCAGCACAATAAATCTGTGCATTTGTTTTACAAAAGCAAATAACAGCTATGAATCTCCTTCTCTGGAACGTGTTTTACCGATGCCATAAAAGGCTGCGACACAGTCTGCTTCACAGCAAACCTAAGGCAGGAGCCAAATATCATCCCCTGTGCCATAAAGCCAGAGCTCTGCCAGCCTGCCGCGGTGCAGGATTGCCATCTGCAGGGGAGGCTGGCATCTTGATCCCAGGAGGCTCCTGATCCTCGGGTATAGCCATCAGAAACGCTGGAAACGAGAGCACTGCCAGTGCAAAGAGAGATGCTGCTCCAAAAAAGGAGTGTGTCTGAACTGCACCTGCATTAGGAAAATGCTCTCTACAGCTCCCTCCAAGGAGGTTGCAGTCAGGTGGGAGTTGGGCTCTTCTGCCTAAGATCAGGTGATAGAAGGAGAGGAAATTGCCTGAAGTTGTGCCAGGGGAGGGTTAGATTAGATTTGAGGAACAATTTCTTTGTTGCAAGGGCAGTCATGGATTGGAACAGGATGCCCAGGGATGTGGTGGAGTTGTCATCCCTGGAGATATTCAAGAAACCTGTGGTAGTGGCACTTTGGGACAGGGTTCAATGGTCATGGTGGTGCTGAGTTGATGGTTGGCCTCAATGATCTTAGAGGCCTTTTCCAACTAAAACAATTCTATGAAAAGACAGCCAGCCTGAGGTAGGAATTACTCTTATCTGCTTCGTAAACGTGGTCCTAGTTCCTCCAGAACCTCACATAGTTTTTTATATAGTTGAGGCACTTAGTGCAAGGATTTATTTAATTAGATGTTAGCTGGTGGGTTGGACTCACTGATCTTGAAAGTCTTTTCCAACCTGATTAATTCTGTGATTCTGTGATCCATGTGTTGCTTGATGTGCAGGAGGGACATGAATAAGCCTGGGAGCTGAGCAGCACACAAGTCCTTCTCTGCAGGTGTGCTAGTTTGAGCCTAACTAGGATATTTTGGTGAGAAGAATTAGATGACAGGCTGTGAAAAGGAAACAATGGTGCTGGCTGCTGCACTCATAGGCTTGCTGAGATGAGTAAGAACATGAACACAAACATAGATAACAGAGCTGCTCTTGGGCTCTGGCTGCATGCACTGCTCTCTCCCTAACCTGTCATCTGTGTGACTAATCCTTCTGCTTCCTAACCCCCCTGGCCACCCTCCAAACTCACCTTGAACATAAAGAAAAGTCTGGGGTAAGGTAGAGGGATGGGAGCCCCTCCTGGGAACTCTGGTTTCTGGGAGGGCTGTTGTGCTTCTGTATCACCTTTAAATTGTCTAGATTGTAAATACCTGCTTGTATCTTCTGCTAAGCTGTAAATATAAAGCTTCATTCTTTAATTTCCAGCTTGGCTGAGTCTAGTCTGGGCGATTTTCTTAAGTGGGGGGGCAGGTACTACCCCAACCATCACAGCAGGATTCCTCTCAATCCACTCATCACCCAGTCTGTATCCATCTTTGAGACTGCTCCAACCCAGGTGCAGGACCCTGCACTTGGCCTTCTTGAACTTCATGGCTTTTACCGAGCCCCTCCTCTCCAGCCTGTCAAAGTCCCTCTGGATGGCATCCCTCCTCTCTAGAGTATCAATCACACCACTCACCTTGGTGTGATTGGTGGCACTTGGAAGTGAGTTAACAATAGTTCCCAGCAATACCTGTTGTTAAATAGCCTGAGAAATGCACAGCCATCCTCACAATATGTCCCTCATCACACACAAATGACTCCACAGTTCTTGGTCTTAATTTTCCATGTGCTAACGTGGATCTGAGCAATTATCTACAGCAGCAGCAAAGTCACACGTGGCTGCTACACAGGAAGCCTCAAGCACCTTCAAGGAGAGAACAGGTTAGGAGAGAGCTGCAGCAGCCTGCGCAGAGCAGGCAGAGAGTAACTGTCTGACACATTCCTGCTGCCAGAGTGCACAGCCCACGGTGATCTGAGACCTCCACAGGGCACTTGTCTTGTTGCACTGTGTTGCAGCTACCTATTAGCTTCTGTGGGAGATGTGGTCAAGGCCCTCACAGATCAGTGTGACCATAAGCAATGCCACAGGGACTCCAGACCAATTCAATGTAAATTATGCCACAGACTCTTTATTGCTTGTTCTGACTCTCATTATATAGTCTTTGAGCACAGAGCACACACCTACCTGTTAGCATAATTAGGCAAGGACAGCCCAGTCCTCTGCATAAACTCCACCTTCTTTTTCTGATTAACAAGGTCTCCACTATCTTCCCGTTCTGAGATAAGGTGGCCAGCAGCTGGTGAGAACCAAGGTCAGCATCCTCCTGTTATTATCCTTTTTTACTTTGCACTCCCACAGCACTGGTCAGCAGAGATTGGCAGAGGTGAATTGAGACCAAAGAGTCTCTTCTCAAGGTTAGGGTTTGCATCTTCCCATGGCAGAACAGCTTTACTGGCTGGGGGACACAGCTGTGTTTTGTGTCTTGTTCAGGCTAAAGGTAACCTGTGCTGTCCAAGGTTGGCCACATCAAGTACAGCACCTCCCAAAATGGCACAGGTCTTCATGGTGGCTTTGGGGCACCTTTGCAATACAAACAATGAACACAATGACCCTGCCTTGGGACCCTCACTTGTCACATCATGCTGCACTACCAAGGCACAAACACACAGATATGAGTCTCACCTGGAGTGGAAGAGTTTGAGAGTTCAGCTTTCAATACACTTAACTAAAAGACAGTGCTGATGCTGCTTGATACACACTCCTCTTTTCCATTCTCTTAACAAGCTGCTCAACTCGTTCTACATTTCAGTGTGGGAATTCTGTGTGCCAATATCACCCATCCAAAGCAAAGGAATTCTGTGTGCTAACATCACCCAACCAAAGCAATGGAATTCTGTGCACTAATATGACCCAACCAAAGCAAAGGAACTCAGTGCTGATATCACCCAAACAAAGCAAAGGATGCATTTGGTGCCATGTTCCTTCTCCTACACCTTTCTGAAAAACAATCATGCTGATTTACTGACCCAGCCAGCCTCACCTCATCAGCCTACCCTAACCTTGCAGGTACAAACATTTCAATAGCCAGCCAAGACCAACCATGAGCAACTATGCAGGAAAAGGTATCCTAGCATACAAAGGGGAAAAATAAAAGGAAGGGGAAAAAAGGAAAAGACAATCACAGAACCACAGAATGTCAGGGGCTGGAAGGGACCTCCAAAGCTCATCCACTCCAATCCCTCTGCTATAGCAGGATCTCCTAAACCAGATCACAGAAGAACACATCCAGGCAGGTTTGGAATATCTGCAGAGAGGGAGACTCCACAACCCCCCTGGGCAGCCTGTTCCAGTGCTCTGTCATCCTCACAGGGGAAAAATTCCCCCTCATGTTTACATGAAACTTCCTATGCCTCAGTTTCCACCATTGCCTCTTGTCCTGTCGCTGGCATCACCCAGCAGAGCCTGGCTCCAGCCTCCTGCCACTCACCCTAAACATATTGATAACCATTGCTGAGGTCTCCTCTCAGTCTCCTCCTCTCCCAGCAGCACAGCCCCAGCTCCCTCAGGCTCTCCTCCTAACAGAGATGTTCCATATCCTTCAGCATCTTTGTGGCTCTGTGCTGGACTCTCTCAAGCACTTCTATGTCCCTCCTTAACTGGGGGGCCCACAACTGGACACAGTACTCCAGATGTGGCCTCAGCAGGGCACAGTAGGGGGGCAGGAGAACCTCTCTCTACCTACTGACCACAAACCTTTTAATCCACCCCCAGAATGGCAATGCCCCTCCTGGCCACAAGAGCACGTTGCTGGCTCATGTTCAACTTCCCATCAACCAGGACCCCAAATCCTTTTCCCCTTAGCGGCCTTTCAACAGGTCAATCCCAAACCTATACTGACCACCTTAACTTATAACAGTTTACATACTACCAGAACAAGCCCAGGTGGGATCAGTGGCTGTACAACAGCTGAAGGATTAATAGCTCACTGCCCCTTGATAGGAAGATGACAGCCTTTTGCTGCTCTCATTCTGCCCAGCTCTTTCTCACTGGTATTGTGATAACATGACGTGAAATAATCTCAGCTATCCTGAAGCTGTCAGTACATGAGAACTTTTGAGGCAATGAGCAAGACCACTTGCAACCTCCTCTGTGTGAAATGAGGCCCAGTGCCGAGCAGTGCATCATTACAGACCTCCCCTGCGCCTAGCAGCATGGCACTGTGACCCTGCTGTAATGAAACCTGACACACACCACTGCGCTGCCAGACACTGAGTAGTGCCTTTTCCTCACAGCCTGCTTCTGGCAGAGAGAAATGAGATACGTGCAGGAAGTTGTGCAGATGCCTGTGGTATCACATTAGCCATATCTGAGTTGCAGCAGTGCTCCTTGCTTGCCTAGAGTTCTGGTACAGGTCTTCCTGAGCTTCTTGGTTGAGGAAAAGCTCAACATGAGCCTGCAGTGTGACTGCAGCCCAGACAGCAACCCTGTGCTGGGCTGCAGCAAGAGCAGTGTGGGCAGCAGGGCAAGGGAGGGGATTCTGCCCCTTGGCTCTGCTCTCCTCACACCCCACCTGGACTCCACAACCTCTCCAGAGAGCCTGTGCCAGTGCTCTGGGATCCTTACAGCAAAGGGGGGTCCCCTTGTGTTGAGCTGGAACCTCCTGTGCTGCAGCTTCCATACATTGCTGCTTGTCCTATCCCAGGGAGCAGTGAGCAGAGCCTGTTCCCCCCTCCTGACCCCCAGCCCTCAGAGATTCATAAACATTGATTAAATCCACTCTCAGTTTTCTCTTCTCCAGACTAAACAGCCCCAGGTCCCTCAGCCTCTCCTCATCAGGCAGTGCTCCAGTCCTCTCATCATCCTTGCAGCCCTCTGCTAGGTGAAACCTTCTCTGTTCCAGTTTGTATCCATTACTCAGTGTCTTACTGCTGCTGACCAAGGAAAAGAGCTTGGCCCCAGCCATTTGACACCCACCCCTCAGGTGTTTGTATATTTTGATAACACCAGAAGCTATGAAGGCATGGCCAAGTGGATAGCTGAAAAGAGAGCAGTGGATATTGTTTACTTTGACTCAGCAAGGCAGCAAGGCTTTTGATAATGCCTCCCATAACATCCTCACAGGACGACTCCAGAAAAGTGAGGTAGATGATTGGATTGTGAGGTGCTTGGAAACTGACACAACAGCAGAGTTCAGAGAGCTGTGAGCAGCAGCACAGAGTCCAGCTGGATGCCTGTGGCCAGTGGAGTTCCCCAGAGATCAGTGCTGGGTCTGGTTTTGTTCAATATCCTCATCAGTGACCTGGACGAGGAGACTGAGTGTAGCCTTCACTGATGAGATGAAAAGGGGAGGGGTGGCTGACACCTGCCAGGCTGCACTGCCATCCAGCCAGCTCTGGCCAGGCTGGAGAGCTGAACCTCATGAAGCTCAATAAGGACAAGTGCAGAGTCCTGCATCTGGGGAGGAGTAACATTAGGCACCAGTACAGACTAGAGGTCATCCTGCTGGTCAGCAGCCTCATGGAGAAAGGTCTTGGAGGCTACTGGACAGTGGCCAAGAGGCCAAATGGCATCCTGAGGTGCATCAAAGAATGGGCGTGCAGCAGGGCTAGGCAGGCTCTCCTCCCCCTCTACTTTGCCTTGGTGAGACCACACCTGGAATACTGTGTCTGGCTTTGGACTCTCCAAGAGAGACTGAGATCTGCTGGAGTTGAGCAGAGAACTGCAAGGATGATTTGGGGCATTGGACATCTCTCCTGAGAGGACTGGGACTGTTCAGTCCTGAGAGAAGGCTGAGAGGGGATCTTGTCAACATCTGTAAATACCTGAGGGATGGGTCTCATAGTGAAGGTGATGGTCTCTTTTCAGTGGTGCCCAGTGACAGGACAACAGTGGTAGTGTTACTCCTGTGACAAGCTAGAGCACAGCAGGTTCCTCCTCAGCATGAATAGAAGCTTCTTTACAGTGAAGGTGATGGAACACTGGAACAGGCTGCCCAGAGAAGTTGTGGAGCCTTCTCTGGAGACTTCCAAAACCCACCTGGATGCATTCCCGTGCAGCCTTCCCTAGGTGATCCTGCTACAGCAGGGGCATTGAACTCAGTGATCTCTGGAGGTCCTTTCCAAACCCTAACATGCTGTGATTCTCTGATTCTCTGGAAGTCCCAGCTGGGTTGTTTGGAAATACTGATGCCCTGACTTTCCCAACACCACAAGCAGAGTGGTGATGCCTGTCCCTTAGTGCATCCTCCTCAAAAACTCTTCACTCAAAGTCCATACTTTCAGTGCTAGCAGCTCCTCTTCCACCTTCAGGCACTGTGTGTACTCTCCCCAGGTTCCACATCTGTGTTTGGAGCCTTAGTAAGCAGTAGGGCAGCACACTTCCCATTACACCTCCTGGCACCCCAATGGGTGCTACAGTCTCGCTCTCTGGGTGGAGATTTGCAGCAGAACAGATGTATGCTCCTTGCTGTTGAACCCCTCCCTCCCTACCCTTGCAGAATGCTGCTAGGGGAAACCTGGCTGGCCCATTTTTCCCCTGCTGGGTCCTATCCATTAAACACTCTTGCATTAGTAAGCCCAGCATCACCAAACCACACTGGTGAGAAACCTGTTGCTAAGCAACAGGAAACTTCACAGTAGTGTTCCAGTTCCTCTCTGATGAAGTTGACAAGGAAAACAATGTGCCATCAGTGGATTTCTAAGTTTCTTTTACATTCACTTTTTAGTGGCACCTTCAATGCAAAGAGGTGAGGGGAAATGAATTTTTGAATGATGTGAAGAGAAGATGGACAGTAAAAATCCCTCTATAAATAAAGAGAAGATGAAGAAGTGCTGGGACTGAGGACAAAACTCAACAGAGCAGTAGCTACACTTGAGGAGTGGTTGAAAATGAGCACGAATAAGGTGTGCTGTCTTCACACTCTAGGCAGTGTTCCACAAAAGGAATGACAAAGCTACATAAGGTGTGCAAACACAGCGCTGACAACGTCAAGTCCAGCAACATATGACTTAGGAGGATATTATATATCCCTAAGAAAAAGCATACTCATTAAAACCTGAGCGAAACAGTAGCAAGGACTGGCAGTGGTTTTGTTTTCCCCTCTCAACCCCTGAATTTTCTTGGTTTACTCTAGCTTTAGCAGCACTAACATGATGGGCATGTGGCTGATCTTTACTGCACAGAGGTTGAATGAAGCTTATTATTTACAGCTTAGCAGAATATACAAGCAGATATTTGCAGTGTATACAGTTAGAGACAGAAATAGACAAGGTAAAAGGTAATACAGAAACACAACAGCCCTCCCAGAAACCTGAGTCCCCAGGAGGGGCACTTCACCTTTCCCCTGCCCCTCTCAACCTTACCCCAGTCCGAAGGAAGAATGAAGGTTCAGCCGGGGGTTAGGAAGCAAAGTGGATTAGTCAAAGAAATGTCAGAGAGGGGTGAGGTTAGAGATGCAGCTCAACCAGTTCCCCAGCAGAAGTAGTTAAGTGTTGTCTATTTTTTGATTTTTATACATCTCAGCAAGCCTATGAGAGAGGTAGACACCACCATTGTTTTCCTTTCACAGCCTGTAATCTAGTTCTTCTCACCAAAACATTCCAGCTTGCTCAAACCAGCACAATGTAGAAAGCTTATCTTTCAGTCAGGGTTGGAAGGGACCACAAGGATCATCCAGTTCCAAGCCCCCTGCCATGCCCAGGGACACTCTACACTAGAGCAGGCTGCCCACAGCCTCAGCCAGCCTGGCCTTAAACACCTCCAGGGATGGGGCCTCAACCACCTCCCTGGGCAACCCATTCCAGCCTCTCACCACTCTCATGGTGAGAAGCTCAACAACTTCCTCCTCATGTCCAGCCTGAATCTCCCCACCTCCAGCTTCGCTCCATTCCCCCCAGTCCTGGCACTCCCTCACAGCCTAAAAAGTCCCTCCACGGCTTTTTTGGAGGCCCCCTTCAGATCCTGGAAGGCCACAAGAAGGTCACCTCAGAGCCTCCTCTTCTCCAGACTCAACAGCCCCAACTCTTTCAGTCTGTGCTCACAGCAGAGCTGCTGCAGCCCTCTGAGCATCCTCCTGGCCCTGCTCTCGACACGCTCCAGCATCTCCACATCCCTCTTGTCACAGGGGCTCCAGAACTGGATGCAGTACTCTTGATAGTGTTGTGGTCAGAAGACATCATAGCTGTCTCGCATCTCAACTGTGTCCCACAGGCTGCACATTTTTTACCTATGAGGAGCAGCTGAGGGAGCTGGGGTTGTTCAGCCTGGAGAAAAGAAGGCTCAAGGGAGACCTCATTGCTCTCTGCAACTACCCAAAAGGAGGTTGTAGCCAGTTGGGAGTTGTTCTCTTCTCCCAGGCACCCAGTGACAGAACAAGAGGACACAGCCTCAAGCTGCTCCAGAGCAGGTGTGCTAGTTTGAGGCTAACTGGAATATTTGAGAGGGATTATATTATAGGTTGTGAAAAGGAAACAGTGGTGATGTCTGCTTCATAGGCTTGCTGAGGTGTTTAAAAACAAGAACACAAACATAGATAAGATGATCAGTGTGTGTCTGGGAGCCTGTGCTTTCTCCCTGGGCTGCTATCTGTGTAATTAATCCTTCTGCTTTCTAACTCCCCTGGCCGACCCTTCAAACTCACCTTGCACATAAGGCAAACTCTGGGATAAGGTAGAGGGGTGGAAGGAAGGTGGAAGGGTGGTTGGGAGCCCCTGCTGGGGACTCTGGCTTCTGGGAGGGCTGCTGTGTTTCTGCATTACCTTTAACTTGTCTATTTCTGTCTATAAGTGTAACTATTGCAAATGCCTGCTTGTATCTTGTGCTAAGCTGTAATATAAAGCTTCATTCCTTAATTTCCAGCTCGGCTGAGTCTAGTCTGGGTGATTTCACAAGAGCTGGGGGGGGCATGTAGCACCCAAACTGTCACAGCAGGTTTAGGCTGGACATTAGGAAGAAGTTCTTCCCAGCAAGAGTGATTGCCCATTGGAATGGGCTGCCTGGGGAGGTGGTGGAGTCACCATCCCCGGGGGTGTTTAAGAGGACGGCTGGATGAGGCACTTCATGCCATGGTTTAGTTAATTAGAAGGGTTAGGGGACAGGTTGGATTCGATGATTCCTGGTGAATTCTGTGGTTCTGTGAATTCCCTCCTTCCCAGGTGCCCCTGACTCTCTGCTTCATTCAGCCTTATAATTTTTTCCTCCACTGTTGTTCCCACACGTCTTTCCATTTGAAAATGCAGTTTTGAGCAGTGCCCTGTAGCAGCTCCAAGTGTGATTACAGTCAGAGCTGGAAAGACGCTGTCTGAGGAGCCTGCAGAGAGGGACAGCAGGAACCACACACTGCCAGCGTGGGCGAGCAGCAGCGCCTCGTCGTGTCATCCATCTGCGGAGCACCTAGGGCATGCCAGGAAACAGGAAACATCCCTCAAAAAAGCCAACTGAAGGAGGCTAACAGCAGAACAAGGAAGCTGAGCAGAGTTCTTCAAGACAGTTATTAATCACGCCAAAGATGAGGCAAATTGGACAGGCAGAGTGCCATAAACTGGAAAGCCCAAAGCGTTGTACTACAGTGAATTGCTAGGCTCATTCATTTTCTGTCAGATCATGTCAGAGCAAAGGCAAACTCCCCCTGACAGCTATGAAAATGCTTCCCTTCTTACTTCAGAGCCTATTTTTTCTTTAGAATAGCTGAGCATCAACTCTGCATAGCCTGAGCCTGTTTAATCTTGGGGCACAGGGACATGCTGCGTGTCTGATGCACCTGTCGCAGCAAAAAAATGCCAGTCCTCTGCTTACTGGAGACATTGCAGGTGGCACCAGGTTATGTCACGTCAGAACCTTGCATGTTTTGTGTCTCAGAGATGTAATAAAATGCAGAGAAATGAAAAGATTTCTAAGATAACCTACCTCACTGCCAAGCAAATCACAGAATCACAGAATTAACCAGGTTGGAAGAGACCTCTGGGATCTGGCATAGGCATCATTCTGCAGCCACAGAACTCTGGAAAAGGGGAGGGACACCAAGCATGAGAAAATGCATCAAAGAAAGACGTATAAGAAGACATAAGATAAATAAAAATGAGGTAAACAAAATAAGTTTGCATGCAAGAGAATCAGAGAATCATTGAATGGTTTAGGTTGGAAGGGACCACAAAGCTCAGCCAATTCCAACCCCCTGCCATAGGCAGGGACACCTCTCACCTGAACAAGTCGCTCAAGGCCTCATCCAGCCTGGTCCTGAACACCTTCAGGGAGGTTGTGGAGCACAGAAGCACCCAATGTGATCTTTGATCTTTGATTGGTGCTTCTGCGCTCCACAACCTCCCTGGGCAGCCTGTGCCAGTGTCTCACCACCCTCACTGCAAAGAACCCTCTCCTAGCATCTAGTTTGAATCTCCCCTCTTCCAATCTAAACCCATTCCTCCTCATCCTGTCATTACAAGACCTTGTCAATAGTCTCTCCCCAGCCTTCCTGTAGTCCCTTTCAGATACTGGAAGGCCACTCCAAGGTCTCCTCCAAGCCTTCTCTTCTCCAGGCTGCAGAGCCCCAACTCTCTCAGCCTGTCCTCATAGCAGAGCTGCTGCAGCCCTCTCAGCATCTTGGTCACCTCCTCTGGCCTGGCTTCTACAGTTCCATGTCCTTCTTGTGTTGGGGGCTCCAGAACTGCACACAGGACTGCAGATGGGGTGTGAGGAGAGCAGAGTAAAGGGGCAGAATCCTCTCCCTTGCCCTGCTGCCCACACTGCTCTTGCAGGCCTCAGTGGGCTCCTGATACTGAGCATTCCCACACCTAACAAACGATGAGGCATCCTGGCAATGTATCGATGCTACGTTAGAGGGGACATTGCCAGTAGTGCTTTGAGGAAAGAACACAAATAGCAGGAATCGATTTGATTAGCAGCAGACCTAAATCACCAAATTTTCGTGTGGCCAGGAAGGGCAAAGCCATTCTGGGGTGGATTAGAAGGGCTGTTGTTAGTAGGTCGAGGTTGGTTCTCCTGCCCCTCTACTCTGTCCTGCTGAAACCACATCTGGAGTACCGTGTCCAGTTCTGGCCCCCCCAGCTCAAGAAGCAGTTCCGTGTCCTGCTTGAGAAAGTCCAGCACTGAGGCACAAAGAAGATTAAAGAAGGTGAACATCTTCCTTATGAGGAGAGCCTGAGGGTGCTGGGGCTGTGCTGCTGGGAGAGGAGGGGACTAAGGGGTGACCTCAGTCATGTTTATCAATATGTGCAGAGTGAGTAGCAGGAGGCTGGAGCCAGGCTCTGCTGGGTGATGCCCAGTGCCAGGACAAGGGGCAATGGGTGGAAATTGAGGCATAAGAGTTTCCATGTGAACCTGAGGAAGAATTTTTTCCCTGTGAGGGTGACAGAGCACTGGAACAGGCTGCCCAGGGGGTTTGTGGAGCCTCCCTCTCTGGAGATATTCAAAACTCAACTGGATGTGTTCCTGTGTGATCTGGTGTAGGAGATCCTGCTCTGGCAGGGAGGTTGGAGTGGATGAGCTTTTCAGGTCCCTTCCAGCCCCTCTGACATTCTGTGAGTCTGATTCCCCTGCCTGATGAGGAGAGGCTGAGGGACCTGGGACTGTTCAGTCTGGAGAAGAGAAGACTGAAAGAGGATTTTCTCAATGTTTATCAGTATCTGAGGGCTGGGGGTCAGGAGCGGGGGGACAGGCTCTGCTCACTGCTCCCAGGGACAGGACTAGGAGCAATGGATGGAAGCTGCAGCACAGGAGGTTAGAGCTCAACATAAGGGGGAACTTCTTTCCTGTAAGGATCGTGGAGCACTGGGGGGAATGGAACCAAGGTAGAAATGGGTAGATTCACACTCGATGTTAGGAAAAAGTTCTTCAGCATGAGAGTGGTGAGAGCCTGGAAGGGATTGCCCAAGTGGAAGCTTCAACGCTGGAGGTGTTTAAGGCCAGGCTGGATGAGGCTGTGGGCATCCTGCTCTAGGGTAGGGTGTCCCTGCCCGTGGCAGGGGGGTTGGAACTGGATGATCCTTGTGGTCCCTTCCAACCCTGACTGATTCTATGAACCTACAACAATGAGGCCACCCAACACAGTGGGAATCCTGACACTGATAATATTAGTCCTTCATTCTGAGCTGCAGTGAGGGTGTTGAGATGTCTAGGGGGTTGGGTTTGTTTTTTTAGTGCACTGTTCCAGGCTATTTATTTCTTTCACATTAATGGATGCTGCCTCTCTTTTTTTCCTGTTTTCTATAGAAGGTGAAGATACAGACAAAATGCATGATATTTATGAGCATCTGAGTTAGGAAAAGTAATTAATTTTGCAGTCAATGTTAATTCAAAGTGTGTCATAAATGCAGACATTGTATCTACTTGAATAATTCAGAAATGCCTGTGCCTGTCACTGACATCAGTCATGGTGTTTGTCTATGAATATTCATACAGTATCATTAAAAGCTAATGTCAAATAATGAACATATTAAACTATGAATGGCAATGCCAAGAGTTTAATTATTTCCTCACTTCTAAGATCTTTGCAATGTTAACCTTGAAATATTATGATATCCTTAGAGCTTAATCAGATAATACATCTTTTTTATTTACACAATGCAATATTTGTATTAGGGTGCAGCTTTCCAGTGATTTCTATTGTCATTTACTAAACTGTTTAAAGTGCAGCAAGGTAATTGATAAAGTGTTGGCTTTGGAATTGTATAAATTGCAAATCTTATTCCTATAAGCAGGAGAAAGGGAAGGTGTGTACATATAGAGAATCATAGAATCAGCCAAGTTGGAAGAGACCTCCAAGATCATCCAGTCCAACCCAGCACTCAGCTCTAGCCGATCAACCAGACCATACAATCATAGAATCATAGAATCAACCAGGTTGGAAGAGGCCTCCAAGATCATCCACTCCAACCCAACACCCAACCATAGCCAATCAACCAGACCATGGCACTAAGTGCCCCAGCCAGGCTTGGCTTCAACACCTCCAGTGACAGCAACTCCACCACCTCCCTGGGCAGACTATTCCAATGCCAATCACTCTCTCTGACAACAACTTCCTAACAGCATCCAGCCTAGACCTGCCCTGGCACAGCTTGAGACTGTGTCCCCTTCTTCTGTTGCTGCTTGCCTGGCAGAAGAGACCAACCCCAGCTGGCTACAGTCTTCCTTTAGGTAGCTGTAGCCAGCAATAAAGTCTGGCCTGAGCATCCTCTTCTGCAGGCTGCACACCCCCAGCTCCCTCAGCCTCTCCTCACAGGGCTGTGCTCCAGGCCCCTCCCCAGCCTTGCTGCCCTTCTCTGGACACCTTCCAGCACCTCAACATCTCTCTTGAACTGAGGAGCTCAGAACTGGATGCAGGACTCAAGGTGTGGCCTGAGCAGTGCCGAGTACAGGGGAATATCAGAGTTTCAGCAATGAGCAGCTGGCTGGGCAGTTTCCCTCAGTTTGTGCCTTCTGGGGGAGAGGTGGGGGCTGATGAATAAAAAGGAATTGTATGTTCAGAGTGGAGTGATGATGTCACTTGGGGGGGGGGGGCTGTGATGATGCAGCAGAGGAGTAAAGCAGTGAGGGGTGGAGGCATCACCCCCACAAAGCATGCTTGCAGCCCTGAATGCTTGAAATACATAACTAATGGAGAGGGCTGAAAAAGATTTGAAATTCTTAAGTATGATTGTGAGGTGTTGAAAGAGACAAAAAAGGTCTTGTTTTTGTCTAGATATTGGGAAAATTTATTTATTAATCTATACTTTATAAGGGTTTAAAAATAAAACTCCCTGTATCTGCTACAATTTATATAAAGGCTTTTTGAAAATAAAAAAAATCCTAACTAGAGAGATAGGGGAGCTTAAAATAGAAAAATAACTTCTGTATATGTACATGTAAAAATAATGGACTTAACACTGCTCAGGCCACACCTTGAGTGCTGTGTCCAGTTCTGGGCTCCTCAAGTCAAGAGAGATGTTGAGGTGCTGGAAGGTGTCCAGAGAAGGGCAGCAAGGCTGGGGAGGGGCCTGGAGCACAGCCCTGTGAGGAGAGGCTGAGGGAGCTGGGGGTGTGCAGCCTGCAGAAGAGGAGGCTCAGGACAGACCTCATTGCTGCCTGCAAATACCTGAAGGGAGGCTGTAGCCAGGTGGGGTTGGTCTCTTCTGCCAGGCAACCAGCAACAGAAGAAGGGGACACAGTCTCAAGCTGTGCCAGGGGAGGTCTAGGCTGGATGTTAGGAGGAAGTTGTTGGCAGAGAGAGTGATTGGCATTGGAATGGGCTGCCCAGGGAGGTGGTGGAGTTGCCATCCCTGGAGGTGTTGAAGCCAAGCCTGGCTGGGGCACTTAGTGCCATGGTCTGGTTGACTGGCTAGAGCTGGCTGCTAGGTTGGACTGGATGAGCTTAGAGGTCTCTTCCAACCTGGTTGATTCTATGATTCTATGATTCTGTGACTTTGAAGTTGCTTCAGAAATAGCTTCCTTTTATTTTAAATAGGGGAGGGGGGGGACAGTTGGAACAGAGCCATCTGCACTTACTGTTTTACCTCAGTTGGAACAGAGCCATCTGCACTTAGTGTGCTGCCTAGTAAGTCTAAGCAGGTATTCTGCACAGAGCAGAGACTATAGATAAGTACAAACAGAGAGCTAAGCCTAAATAGTCTGAAATCCAATTGTGAGTGGGTATATTTTTAATCTTCTCTATTTAATGCAGGAAAGTGAAAAACATGGTGTTCTAAATAGATATTACATAGAGTGGTGTAGCTAATATTTATAGATACGGTTGCTAAATACTTTCATATTTAGAGGCAAAAGAGTAAATGTTTATACTACAGAAGGTTTCTTAAATGCCTATAAATCATAGAATCAACTAGGTTGGAAGAGACCTCCAAGCTCAGCCAGTCCAACCTAGCACCCAGCCCTATCCAGTCAACTAGACCATGGCACCGAGTGCCTCATGCAGTCTTTTCTTGAAGACCTCCAGGGACGGTGCCTCCACCACCTCCCTGGGCAGCCCATTCCAATGGGAAATCACTCTCTGTGAAGAACTTCCTCCTAAATGCTATTTACAGCAAGGCTTCTAAAATCTCCACCTTCATCTCCCCATCCCAGATAGAGAAATGCTTCCCAAAGCATTTCTTCTTCTTCTGCGCTTCTCCTTCTCACCCCTTTTCCCACCCCAGTTACGGGGCTGATTGCCTCCAGTGCCGACTTTCCTATGCAGGGATGCAGGGGTCTAGGGGGAGCCACCAGCATGTGGCAGGAATGCCCCTAAGTGCCAGACTCAAGAAGGAGTTTGGCGATCAGAGCCAGACGACAGGTGGATTTCCGCCGTGTTCTGGAAATGGTTTGCCAAGGGAGCGCTGCCGGTGAGCGCGGCAGTGATTGTCCGAAGGAGGCAAACGAGGCAGCCAAAGCAGCTGCTCTGCCCGACCCTCACATGGGCACAGCCTGCCCCGTCCGTGCTCGGTGCTGCCACCAGGTGTTTAATTGTCGGCGCTGCAGCCCGCTGCGGCGTTGTCCGCCGCGTTAGCGCTCGGTGCTGCCACCTGGTGTTTAATTGTTGTCACTGCAGTCTATCAGTGGCCTGCGCAGCCCCGTCAGTGCTCAGAGAGGCTGCCTCGTTTCCAAATCATAGAATCATAGTGCCATAGACCCATAGAATCATAAAATCATACAACTGTCTTGGTTGAGAAACACCTCCAAGATCATGGAGTTGCACCATCAACCCAACACCACCATGGCCATTAAACCATGTCCCAGGTGTCACATCCACATGTCTTCAACACTTCCAGGGATGGCGACTCCACCTGAGCATTCTGTTCCAATGCCTGACCATTCTTCCAGGAAAATGCCCTGAATGCTTGAAATGTCTGGAAGTTCTTGGGGAAGGAAGGGATGAGGAGTAGATCAAAAAATATTTCAACCTGTATGTATTACTGTAAAGAGTTAAATAGTCAGAAATCTCCTGAAGAAAAGGCCCTGGGGGTCTGGGTTGATGAAAAGCTCAACATGAGCCTGCAGTGTGAGTGCAGCCCAGGCAGCAACCCTGTGCTGGGCTGCAGCAAGAGCAGTGTGGGCAGCAGGGCAAGGGAGGGGATTCTGTCCCCTTGCTCTGCTCTCCTCACACCCCACCTGCAGTCCTGTGTGCAGTTCTGGAGCCTCTAGCACAAGAAGGACGTGGAACTCTAGGGAGCCAGTCCAGAGGAGGCCACCAAGATGCTGAGAGGGCTGCAGCAGCTCTGCTATGAGGACAGGCTACAACAGCTGGGGCTCTGCAGCCTGGAGAAAAGAAGGCCTGGAGGAGACCTTGGAGAGGCCTTTCAGTATCTGAAAGGGTCTGCAGGAGGGCTAGTAAGGGACTATTGACAAGGTCTTGTAATGAAAGGACAAATGGTATGGGGTTTAAAGTGTCAGAGGGGAGACTGAAAGTGGATGTTAGGAAGAAGCTGTTTGCAGTGAGGGTGGTGAGACACTGGCACAGGTTGCCCAGGGAGGTTGTGGAGCACAGAAGCACCCAATGTGATCTGTGATCACATTGGGTGCTTCTGTGCTCCACAACCTCCCTGGAGGTGTTCAAGGCCAGGCTGGATGAGGCCTTAGGCAACCTGTTCTAGTGGGAGGTGTCCCTGCCTCTGGCGGGGTGGGGTGGAACCGGATGATCTTTGAGGTCCAACCTAAACCATTCAGTGGTTCCATATTGAAATATCGCACTCGCTTACACCTTAAAAACGATTCCAAAACAGAAGGCCTGTCTTCTGTAGCATGGCAAAGCCACTCTATTGCAGAAAGGACTTTAGAGGAGAGAAAGCAGCGCAGCTGCGGAGCCTGCGCATGGGGACAGAGCCGCCCGACGCCGCGGAGGAGACGCCCGCGGACCGCAGCCGCCCGCGGCTGTCGATTGGGCGCATGCGCCCTGGGCCCTGCCGCGCTGCGGTGGCGGCGCCGAGCGGTGCGATGGGCTCGGCGCAAGCGCTGTGAGGGTGCCTGTTGCCGTGGCAGCGCAGAGACGCGTTGCTATGGACCCGGCGGGCGCGATACAGAACCAAGCCAGCCGGCAGCAGAACTGGAGGGGAGCCGAGCCGAACAGAGCCGAGCCGAGCCGTGCTGGGCCTGCGTGTCCGCCCGCTGCCGCGCCCGGGGGAGATTCCACCCTGCAGTCGTGGCGGCACACGTTGCACAAGTCTGCGGGATGGCTCTGCCTCGGTGAGACCTCATCTTGAGTACTGCCTTCAGTTTTGGCCTCCCCAGTTATAGAGGGACAGGGATCTGCTGGAGAGAGTCCAAGGGAGGGCTAGGAGGATGATGAGGGGACTGCAGCACTGCCTGGTGAGGAGAGGCTGAGGGACCTGGGACTGCTTAGTCTGGAGAAGACTGAGAGGGGATTTAATAAATGTTTATGAATCTCTGAGAGCTGGGGGTCAGGAGGGGGGACAGGCTCTGAGCACTGCTCCCTGGGATAGGACAAGCAGCAATGGATGGAAGCTGCAGCACAGGAGGTTCCAGCTCACCTCTGTAAGGGTCCCAGAGCACTGGCACAGGCTGCCCAGAGAGGTTGTGGAGTCTCCTTCTGTGGAGCCTTTGCAGGCCTGTCTGGATGTGTTCCTGTGTGCCCTGAGCTAGATTGTGTGGTCCTGCTCTGGCAGGGGGCTTGGACTGGATGATCTCTTTGGGTCCCTTCCAACCCCTGACATCCTGTGAGCCTGTGATTCTGCCATAGGAGCAGAGGGGTGCTCCTGTTCTGTCCCTGGGTGCCTGGCAGAACAGCCCAACCCCACCTGGCTACAACCTCCCTTCAGAGAGCTGCAGACAGCAATGAGGTCTGCCCTGAGCCTCCTCTGCTGCAGGCTGCACACCCCCAGCTCCCTCAGCCTCTCCTCACAGGGCTGTGCTCCAGGCCCTTCACCAGCTTTGCTGCCCTTCTCTGGACACATTCAAGCATTTCAACATCTTCCTTAAATTGGAGGGCCCAGAACTAGACACAAGGCCGTGTTCCTCACACTTCTCTGTCCATCTCTAGCAAGACAGAGCTATGGGCCATTTCTCTGCAGTTTGATAGTGCCCACAGCTACAGCTAATTCCAAGATAAAACAATGCTTTCTTCTAACTCCAGCACTACCTGACTGAGAAGCTAACATTTTTTTTATCTAGGTTACACAGGGTTCCTCAGATACTGAGGACACCCTGCTAAAATGCTGTATAATGTCACTCTACAGACAAGATCATAGAACCATAGAACGATTTAGTTTAGATCTTAGCCAGTTCCAACCTCCCACTTTAGGCAGGGACACCTCTCACTAGAACAGGTCACTCAAGACCTCATTCAACCTGGCCTTGAACACCTCCAGGGAAGGAGCAGCCACAACCTCCCTGGGCAACCTGTGCCAGTGTCTCACCACCCTCACTGCAAACAGCTTCTTCCTAACATCCACTTTCAATCTCCCCTCTGACACTTTAAACCCATTCCTCCTCATCCTGTCATTGCAAGACCTTATCAATAGTCACTCCTCAGCCTTCCTGTAGCCCACTTCAGATACTGGAAGGCCACTCCAAGGTCTCCTCCAAGCCTTCTCCAGGCTGAAGAGCCTCAACTCTTGTAGCCTGTCCTCATAGCAAAGCTGCTGCAGCCCTCTCACCATCTTGGTGACCTCCTCTGGACTGGCTCTAACAGTTTTATGTCCTTCTTGTGTTGGGAGCTCCAGAACTGCACACAGGACTGCAGGTGGGATCTCAGGAGAGCAGAGCCAAGGGGCAAAGTCCCCTCCCTTGCCCTGCTGCCCACACTGCTCTTGCTGCAGCCCAGCGCAGGGCTGCTGCCTGGGCTGCACTCACACTGCAGGCTCATGTTGAGCTTTTCATCAACCCAGACCCCCAGAGCCTTTTCCCCAGGGCTGCTCTCAGCCATTCACTACCCAGCCTGGATTTGTGCTTGGGATTGCACCGATCCAGGCACAGGACCTTACACATGGCCTTGTTGAATGTCATGAGGTTGGCCTGAGACCACCTCCCAAGCCTGTCCAGGTCCCTCTGGATAGCATCTTTCCCTTTAGCAATCCTTATATGTGCCTGTCTATGCAGCCCAGGACTCTCACTGGACCTATTTGACAAAATTAATGCTTGCCTCTCTATTTTTTTCAGTGCTCCAGTAAAGACTTGTACTGACACAGGTTCAGAAAGATAAAGCAATTGAATGGTTTAATTTATTAGAGCAAACAGACACAACAGATTCAGGATTGCCAGTGATAAATGAGCTGACTATAAGGTGATCTCAGGATAATAAATCCTGGGGAACAGCCAACACAGTCAGAGATGCAACAGCTGTAATATAGAATAGAAACACAGCAAAAGCTCAGTCATGTCCCAGAGGTGCAAATCTTGCCAAGAAGGATGTCCCTGGCTTGGGCGGAGGAAAAGGAGCACTGTCCCTGCCTGTCTTTTCTTCTATGATGTCACTTGTGGGGAGTGATAATGCAGCAGAGGAGCAGATGAGTCAAGAGCAGAGTCATGCACCCAAAAAGGGTGCATGCAGCCCTGAATGCTTGAAATGCATGAAAAGTCCTGAAGGGGACGGAAAACTATTTAAAACTGTAAGTATTAGTGTGAGGCTTTCAAATAGAGAGATGTCTCCCACTTTTTATCTAGATATTGAAGAATCGTATTCAACTCTGTACGGTTCTGGAGCCCCCGACACAAGAAGGACATGGAACTGTTAGAGCCAGTCCAGAGGAGGCCACAGAGATGCTGAGAGGGCTGCAGCAGCTCTGCTATGAGGACAGGCTGAGAGAATTGGGGCTCTGCAGCCTGGAGAAGAGAAGGCTTGGAGGAGACCGTGGAGTGGCCTTCCAGTATCTGAAAGGGACTACAGGAAGGCTGGGGAGGGACTATTGACAAGGTCTTGTAATGACAAGATGAGGAGGAATGGGTTTAATGTGTCAGAGGGGAGATTGAAAGTGGATGTTAGGAAGAAGCTGTTTGCAGTGAGGGTGGTGAGACACTGGCACAGGTTGCCGAGGGAGATTGTGGAGCACACAGGACTGCAGGTGGGGTCTGAGGAGAGCAGAGCAAAGGGGTAGAATCCTCTCCCTTGCCCTGCTGGCCATGCTGCTCTTGCTGCAGCCCAGGACACAGTTGCACTCACATTGCAGGCTCATGTCTTTCAGCAACCCAGACTCCCATTCTACCACTTACTGAGCAGTCCTGAACAAATGATGTGACTTTTGTATCTACTTAGCTTAACAGAAATCAGATGTTTAATGAAGATTTATGAAATGTAATGATTTCCCCCTCTCCTCCCAATAACTCAATATTATGTTACTTATTCTCCAGCTTTGTGTTAAAGGCAGCCTGGGCAACTGCTGGAGATTTTCTAATTCAGAGAATCTCCTAAAGCCTACCCTCTTCCTGACTCCTGGAAAATGGAAAATGGGAGGAAAAAACATGGAAAGAAAAAAATGTGATCCAAGGGGTGCAAAGATTGAAGTCAACATCTAGCACTGAGAACAGCCCAAGGTTTTTACTATTATTTGCAAACTACAAGAAAGCTGGGGAGGGACTTTTTAGGCTGTCAGGGAGGGCTAGGACTTGGGGGATGGAACCAAGCTAGAAATGGGTAGATTCAGAGTGGATGTGAGGAAGAAGTTCTTCAGCATGAGGGTGGTGAGAGCCTGGAATGAGTTGCCCAGGGAGGTGGTGGAAGCTTCATCCCTGGAGGTGTTTAAGGCCAGGCTGGATGAGGCTGTGGGCAGCCTGCTCTAGGGTAGGGTGTCCCTGCCCATGGCAGAGGGGTTGGAGCTAGATGATCCTTGTGGTCCTTTCCAACCCTGACTGATTCTATGAGTCTATGAGTCTATGTCACTGCAATTAAAAAAAAAAATACATCAGTGGGAAAAAATACATTAACAGTGGCAAAAATGTACAAGATGGCTTACAAACAAGAACATCCTGAAGTACAGAACCTAATGTGCAAAACAATGCTTGCAGATTCAAAGGCCCCTTTTCCTTAAATAGTGAAAGAGGAGTCAAGAGCTGGGAGAAAGCCTTACTAAGTTCTCCTTTGCACTTGAGATTGCATCTTAAAAATGACTGGTTTATGGGGAGACATTCTGTTCTTTAGTAGTACAATAAAGACTATGATGAAGGATTTCACCATGAGGATGGTAAGATCCAGGAAGAGGCTGCCCAGGGTGATGTTGGAAGTCGCATCCTTGGAGGTGTTTAAGGCCAGGCTAGATGAGGCTACCTCATCTAGTGTGAGGTGTCCCTGTCCATGGCAGGGGGGGATGGAACTGGATGATCCCTGTGGTCCCTGAAGGATTATGTTGGTTTCTTTTCATAATCATTTGTGTGTTTGCTTTCTTTGTTTAATATATAAGCCTTTTTATCCCTATTCTCTTTAACTTGCAATTTTTTGTTTCATGGATATGCAAAATGAAATAGCAAGTTTGATTTTATGAGCATCAGTTCAAGTTAGGTGTCCATTATGGGGGACCTTCAGAGACTTCTCAGTCAAGGAGAACATGCTCCTTTTGCCTCTGCTCTCATCTTGGAGAGTAAGCTTGTCCATGTAAAAAAGTCATTGAAATGAAATTATTTGGCATGCTCAAGATAACATTGCTTGCATTGATTACCCTTTACTTTCTTTCTATCCCTTATCTCAACAGGTATTCCTCATTCATTAATTCTTGCTATTCTTATTCTCTTTTTATCACACAGGTGTGAATATGTTATGCCAACCTGGCAGCAGCTGGCTGATTGCCTTTGGTGCTCACCTGGGTGGAGGGGTGGGGGTGACCTGCAGGGCTCTGTGACATGACTGTGTCCCTCTGTGTGAATTTTATGGGTGCAGAGGACATGATGGTTCCTAAAAGGAACCCCAGGAGCATGAGGAGCCCGGGGCTGTGTGGGTCAGCATGGGCTGCTTGGAGTCCCTGGGTTGCCTGTAAGTAGCAGAAGCCTCATGTCAGCAGTGGTAGGATGAGGGAAAATGGTTTGAAATTGGAGCAAGGGGGATGCCCAAGTTGGACATCAGGAGGAAGTTCTGCACAGTGAGGATGGGGAGACACTGGAAACAGGATGCCCAGGGATGTGCTTAAGGATTTGTTCCTGTCCCTGGAGACATTCTAGATCAGACTTGCTGTGGCCCTGGGCAGCCTGACCTAGTTGAAGGTGTCCCTGCTGCCTGCAGAGGAGGTCAGACAAGATGACCCTTGAAGGTCCCTTCCAACTCCATGCAGCCTGTGAATCTGTGAGTCTTTGTTTCTCTTTTCCTATAGACTCATTTTGCTCAATTTAAAAGCAGTAGACCAGAAACCCAGCAACAGCCATGCTGCAAAGTCGAGAAGGACAAAGAGTGATGTTTCACCCTTCCTTTCCAGCCCCTACTCCTTCCTGCAGCAACAGCTAGGACTGTTCTAGCAAATTTCTGGTTCTGTGCTGTCTCATTTATGTTCTTAGCCATCAATGTCAGTTCAACCTAGCCTAAATGGCAGCCAGCATTTTCCAGACAACCTTCCTCCATTTCCAACTTCCAGTGTCCTCGCAGACAATATCACCACTTTGCCTGTTCCCTACCCCAGCCAAAGAAGCCTGACAGAGTCTGTGAACAGTCTACAATCCTAGAGTAGGATTTAAACATACTGGAGACAGCATCTAAACTATCTGAATTCTGTTTACATGGTGTATCTGAAGTGGTTTTCATAGGGTTTCATTACCTCACTTTGTGATAATTGCAACATCCTTTGGTCTTGCCTTGATTAATTCAGTCTTGTATTGTTGATCCATGTGCAGAATGTTAATTAACTCAAAGTCTCTATTTTCTAAGGTGCTTTATGATTTATCCCTGCTTTATTTATCAGAACTCATTTACTATCAAGGAGGCAGCTGCACAAACCAATCAAGCCAAGAAAACAGCTTCATCACTGACTCATTTACATTAAAATGAAAGAGAAAAAAAAATCAAGCAACCCTTTGATCTTCTTTACAAACTACCTCTCACAATTTGGAGGGGATTTAAAAGAGCCAATGGCATCCTGGCCTGGATCAGGAACAGTGTGGCCAGTAGGGCGAGGGAGGTTATTCTGCCCATGTACTCAGCCTGGTCAGGCCACACCTTGAGTACTGTGTCCAGTTCTGGGCCCCTCAATTCGAGAGAGATGTTGAGGTGCTGGAATGTGTCCAGAGAAGGGAAACGAAGTTGGGGAGGGGTCTGGAACACAAACCCTGTGAGGAGAGGCTGAGGGAGCTGGGGTTGTGCAGCCTGCAGAAGAGGAGGCTCAGGGGAGACCTCATTGCTGTCTACTGCTACCTGAAGGGAGGCTGACTATGCTTCAGGAGATCCTAAAGATAATACTGCATACAGAAATTCCACTAAAGAACAGAAGGGACTTCTTAAAGTCTCACAGAAAGTCTTTCACAGCTCCTTGAAACCAGGCAAGAAACCACCATGCAGTCAAAGAATGTAGATCCTCTGGACACAAAGAAGAGCAAAAGCACAGAGAAGACCAAAAGTAGGTAGATGTGCTTGGAAAACAAATCAAATATACTTTGTTTCTGCTGCCCAGTTTGAAAAATAAAGCGTGTCCTATTTTCATCTTCAGAAAAGACTTCATTGCAACACCTTGGAAATTGCAACACTTGGAACAGGGTGGAGCTTCCAAGTATCCAGACTTTGTTTTCTCATATGTTTTGGGGCCATTCCACCCCTGACTTGACAAAGATGGGCAGTCAAGCAAAAGTGTATGAATATTCCCTGCATAAATGCTAGTGATTTTGAGTACCTGAGGGAATCATACAGCATGGCACAGAGTCAGTGCTACCTTTCTGCCCCAAGTTCACTCCTTCAATAAATACTGCATCCATCCTGCCTTGTGCAGGTAAGGAGAAACAATTTGGTTGGTACTGTCGCACAAACCAGGCAAGCAAAAAAATAGGTAGCAGAAATGAGGCAGCAGAAGGAAATAAACCTCTCATCACTTACATGTTACATGAGCATCTGCACATCAAGGAATCAAAGAATCACAGAATCAACCAGATACAGAATCAGCCAGGTTGGAAGAGAGCAGTTCGACCTAGCACCCAGCCCTATCCAATCAACCAGACCATGGCACTAAGTGCCCCAGCCAGGCTTTGCTTCAACACTTCCAGAGACGGTGACTCCACCACCTCCCTGGGCAGCCCGTTCCAATCAGAGGATCACATGATTACAGGATGTTAGGGGTTGGAAGGGACACAAGGAGATCATTGAGTCCAACCCCAATGCCAATCACACTCTCTGAAGAACTTCATCCTAACATCCATCCTAGACCTCCCCTGGCACAGCTTGAGACTGTGTCCCCTACTTCTGTTGCTGATTGCCTGGCAGAAGAGCCCAACCCCACCTGGCTACAGCCTCCCTTCAGGGAGTTGTAGACAGCAATGAGTCTGCCCTGAGCCTCCTCTTCTGCAGGCTGCACACCCCCAGCTCCCTCAGCCTCTCCTCACAGGGTTTGTGTTCCAAGCCTCTCACCAGCTTCATCACAAGACTCTGACATGATCACTTCTTAATCTACATCTAGGCATTAAGTGATGTGTTCAGATGTGTGCTGTGTTCAGATAGGTCACATCTAAGTGGAGTCTGTAGCATTCAAATACCTCTACATGTTAAGTGTGTCTGTGCTTCATTTAGCAATACACATCTGCACCGCAGGCAGAAAGAGATTAAACAGCACCTATGGTCTTGGTCCATAATGGTATTACTGGGGTAAGATTTTGCCCTGAGTTTCATAGAATCATAGAATCAACCAGGTTGGAAGAGACCTCCAAGATCATCGAGTCCAACCTATCACCCAGCCCTAGCCAGTCAACTAGACCATGACACTGAGTGCCTCATCCAGTCTTTTCTTGAACACCCCTAGGGACGGTGCCTCCACCACCTCCCTGGGCAGCCCATTCCAATGGGAAATCACTCTCTCTGTGAAGAACTTCTTCCTAACATCCAGCCTATACCTACCCTGGCACAACTTGAGACTGTGTTCCCTTGTTCTATTGCTGGTTGCCTGGGAGAAGAGGCCAACCCCCACCTGGCTACAATGCCCCTTCAGGTAGTTGTAGACAGTAATAAGATCACCCCTGAGCCTCCTCTTCTCCAGGCTAAACAGGCCCAGTTCCCTCAACCTCTCCTCATAGGATTTGTGTTCCAGGCCCCTCACCAGCTTTGTTGCCCTTCTCTGGACATGTTCCAGCACCTCAACATCTTTCTTGAATTGAGGGGCCCAGAACTGGACACAGTACTCAAGGTGTGGCCTGACCAGTGCTGAGTACAGGGGAAGAATAACCTCCCTTGTCCTACTGGCCACACTGTTCCTGATGCAGGCCAGGATGCCATTGGCTCTCTTGGCCACCTGGGCACACTGCTGGCTCATCTTCAGCTTACTATCTAACAGTACCCCCAGGTCCCTTTCCTCCTGGCTGCTCTCCAGCCACTCAGTCCCCAGCCTATAGTGCTGCTTGGGGTTATTGTGGCCGAAGTGTAGAACCCTGCACTTGGCCTTGTTAAATCTCATCCCATTGGCCTCTGCCCACCCATCCAGCCTGTCCAGGTCCCTCTGCAGGGCTCTCCTACCTTCCAACAGATCAACACCTGCTCCTAGCTTGGTGTCATCTGCAAACTTACTGATGCTGGACTCAATGCCCTCGTCCAGATCATCAATAAAGATATTGAACAGGACTGGGCCCAGCAC